>NC_090934.1:1271621155-1271924186 GCF_040938575.1 Ambystoma mexicanum
CTGCCAGCAGGCCCCCACCCATGTCCAACTCATGTCCCCCACCACCCCCACCCCCCAGCACTGTGGGGCACCTGCCAGCAGGCCCCCGCCCATGTCCAACTCATGTCCCCCACCACCCCCACCCCCCAGCACTGTGGGGCACCTGCCAGCAGGCCCCCACCCATGTCCAACTCATGTCTCCCACCACCCCCACCCCCCAGCCACCAGGGTCACCCTCCACCAGGCCCCCACTCATGTCTCCCACCACCCCCACACCCCAGCAGTGCAGGGTCACCCTCCACCAGGCCCCCACTCATGTCACCCACCACCCCCACACCCCAGCAGTGCAGGGGCACCCTCCACCAGGCCCCCACTCATGTCTCCCACCACCCCCACCCCCCAGCCACCAGGGGACCCCTCCACCAGGCCCCCACTCATGTCACCCACCACCCCCACACCCCAGCAGTGCAGGGGCACCCTCCACCAGGCCCCCACTCATGTCACCCACCACCCCCACCCCCCAGCAGTGCAGGGGCACCCTCCACCAGGCCCCCACTCATGTCTCCCATCACCCCCACACCCCAGCAGTGCAGGGTCACCCTCCACCAGGCCCCCACTCATGTCTCCCACCACCCCCACCCCCCAGCCACCAGGGGCACCCTCCACCAGGCCCCCACTCATGTCACCCACCACCCCCACCCCCAGCAGTGCAGGGGCACCCTCCACCAGGCCCCCACTCATGTCTCCCACCACCCCCACACCCCAGCAGTGCAGGGTCACCCTCCACCAGGCCCCCACTCATGTCTCCCACCACCCCCACACCCCAGCAGTGCAGGGTCACCCTCCACCAGGCCCCCACTCATGTCTCCCACCACCCCCACACCCCAGCAGTGCAGGGGCAGCCTCCACCAGGTCCCCACTCATGTCTCCCATCACCCCCACACCCCAGCCACCAGGGGAACCCTCCACCAGGCCCCCACTCATGTCACCCACCACCCCCACACCCCAGCAGTGCAGGGTCACCCTCCACCAGGCCCCCACTCATGTCTCCCACCACCCCCACACCCCAGCAGTGCAGGGTCACCCTCCACCAGGCCCCCACTCATGTCTCCCACCACCCCCACACCCCAGCAGTGCAGGGTCACCCTCCACTAGGCCCCCACTCATGTCACCCACCACCCCCACACCCCAGCAGTGCAGGGGCAGCCTCCACCAGGTCCCCACTCATGTCTCCCATCACCCCCACACCCCAGCCACCAGGGGAACCCTCCACCAGGCCCCCACTCATGTCACCCACCACCCCCACACCCCAGCAGTGCAGGGTCACCCTCCACCAGGCCCCCACTCATGTCTCCCACCACCCCCACACCCCAGCAGTGCAGGGTCACCCTCCACCAGGCCCCCACTCATGTCTCCCACCACCCCCACACCCCAGCCACCAGGGGCACCCTCCACCAGGCCCCCACTCATGTCTCCCACCACCCCCACACCCCCAGCACTGTGGGGCACCTGCCAGCAGGCCCCCACCCATGTCCAATCCATGCCCCCCTGCACCTGGGTCCCAACATTCCCCAATCATGTCCGTAATGCCCATCCTCCCCTGCCAAAAGGCCCAACCAACTATCACACCCACCCACATATCAAAGGCAATTACATGTTACAACCCCAATTTAAATAATGCAATTCAACACATGTCTGTCACACACAATGGCTGCAAGTGAATGACAAAACACCCAACATGACATGCCTGAAAGCAATGAGATGATACGACACATTGAAGATTAAAAAAATAATATGTATTGAACAGCAAGTAGAATGGAAATGAAATAAGAAAAAACACAAAGCAAATCAAACAAAACAAGATGAATGTCCAAGAAAATAATCTGAAAAATTAAAATAAGACAATGAAGAACCATGAAGAAGATCATCCTGGGTCCATGAGCCCAACCAAATTAAACCTAACTATGACTACTAACTAAAAACTGAACTATATACAAAAAAGTGGTGCATTGTCCAATCGCAACCAAAAGAAAAATCAAAAAAACAAAGGAAACCTAACCCTAACTATACAACTATATACAAAGGCAGCGGGCTATTCGGACGGCTCACTGGTTGTTGTCATGGGCCAGGGCATCATCGAACTCCTGGTCAATGGCTTGGAGGCGGGCATGTTCCCTGGCCCCGAGGTCCCGCAGGGATAACGCAGTGTCAAGCTCAAACTCCCTGCAAAGACCCTCGAGGCACTCAGCCCGCCTCAGCGCCCTCCGCATGGAGTCCTCCGCCCTGACCATCGTGAGCCGTTCCTCCTCTGCCCGCTGCCGCTCCGCACCTATCCGCTGGCACAACCGCTCCCACACGGAAGCCACTCCCATTCCAGGGTTCTCCTGCCCTCCGGCCGATGCCTGCACCCCTGATGTTGATGGCCCCGAGCCATGATGCCTCCCACGTTGAGCCTGCTGCTGCCTCCGACGCAACTGCCTGTGCCAGCACGACGGCATCCAGGCTGATGGAAACCACCGACGCCGTCGTGCACGTGCCCTGCCCGATGATGCCGTCACATCCTCCATCTGCTGGGGTCCAGTTGCTCTGGTGTCCACCCCTGCTGGATCTCTGACTCCCGACTGTGGCAGGGATGGGATCCCCACCGAGCTGGCTGCATTGGTCGGGGCAGGTCCACAGGGGGCCCTGGTGGCATCTGGGCTGGAAGACGGCAAGGAGAACGACTGGTGGATAGCCTGCACAGAGGAGGAGAGGGCCGCCACATTGGCCAACACATGCAGGAAACCCCCGAACATGGCCGATCCCAATTGGGCCACGTCGGCACGGTGCACTTCGTGATGACGTGCTTGCTCCTCCCGGGAAGCACGCACGGCATCACGAATCACAGCCGTGCGCGTCGCGACCCCAATCAGGACCTTCTCCGCACGGCCAGGGGTTCCCACGTCCGCAGGTGGAGGGGAGTCAGGTGACATGGACATCCCCTCTACCTGCGGACAGGCCTGGGACGGGGCATCCCTGCTGGTGCATGGTGGTGCACTCACAGGGTCAGGGACAGCGACATGCACAGGCCCCTCCACGGTGACCTGTGCTGCCTCCTGCCCCTGGCCCTGGACTGCACCACTTGCACCAGCAGGGATGCCCCCACCAGGCCCCATGTGTGCCCCAGTGGCGGCCTCCTCCTCCTCTGTGCAAACCACCAACCTGGATGGCTCCTCACCGTCTCCCACCGTAGCAGGCCCCTGTGGGGGCTCACCCACCCCTTCCGCTGCAGCCGTGGGGGCATCCCCGCCGCCTTGCTCCACAGCGCCATCTCCGCCCTCTTCTTCACTAGCCGCTGCGTAGAGGGAGACAAAGAACACAAGCATCAGGGCACTGTACAATGGTCCCCTAGACAGGAAGCAATAGCAGATGAGCACCACTGTCAAAGTACACTTCCATCATGTCCCTCCACAACACATGGGTCAGTCCAGGCAAAACACACACAGTAACAGGCATGGTGCATGCCATGGACATTTCCATGCATGTCCAATGGACTCTTGAAACATTCAATGATATGTAACTCACATGCATCATGGCTCATGCCCATCACATGCACACACTTCACCTCAGTCACATCCATCTGGCCCCAAACACACCAAACACAGCGGATACAAGGGTAATTTGGCTGCTTTCCTGAATCTGTGCATTGTCACACACATGTGTCATGCATCCATGGCATGCACAAGTCACAGACACGCAGGTCAGGCACACAGACATGGCTACCATATATGTACCTGGCATCAGCACCCATCCCTCACCCCCACCCATGTCCAGGTACAGAGACTGGCATGCTCTCATGTTCAAAATCTGCATAGGGCTCCCCATGCGGCATTTCAACACATGCAACAACCATGTGCATCACACATCACTGGTCGCACATGCATTACCATGATGTCCCTGCACACATACATGCATACATGGCCTATGGCACACATACAGGCAAGTATCATAGAACCAGCACACCGCAACATGCCCTGTCTCACACAGTAATGCATGGACACTTACCGCTCAACTCCAGACGGGCCTCCCTCTCAAGGATCTGGGCGTGGAGCGCTGGGCGTACGCGTTCCAGGACCCTCATCTGGATGGAACTCATGCGGCCCCGGCCCCCCTCCACGAGGCGCCGGGCCTTCACAAGGGTCCTGGACCTCAAGTCCTCCCAGCGCTTCTTGATCTTCAGGACGTCGCGGGTTGCCACCCCCTCCGCGTTGATGGCAACCACACAGTCGGCCCAGATCCTCTGCCGTCCTTCCTTGCTGGCGCGGGACGATCCAAAGAGGGCATCATACTGCCCCAGGACATGCTCCACCAGGACACCAACTTCGGTGACAGTGAAGCTGGTGCCCCTCTGCCCCTCTGGCCTGGGGTTGCCACTGGTGCCAGATGTGGAAGTGCCCGACATGGCAACCCCAGAGGCAGGTGTGGGTGGGCAACTGAGTCCTGGGGCTGGGCTGTGGAGCGATGTAATCCCAGTCGGGAGTCTTCAGTTCCAGCAGGGGTGGACACAGCAACTGGACCCCTGCAGATGGCTGATGTGCAGGCACCAAATGGCAGGGCACGGTGGCAGCAGGCAGGCAGGCAGGCAGGCAGCAGCAGATGGCACGTGGGAGGCTGCTCGGGGCACTGGGGGGCAGTAACTCGGCCTTCTGGGCAGGAGCGTGGGCTTCCGTGTGTTTTCGCATGGCCAGCTTGATACGGAGTGATTTGGCACGTAAAAATCCTGCACGTCAGCGTGAAATCCGAGGAAAGGCCCTTAGCGCGTAAGCGCGTCAGCACGCATACGCGATTCTATTGGACCAGAGTCCCTCAGCGCGTAAGCGCGTCTGTGACGTGACCCGCACGGGTGTTCCCCACTCAGCACGTGATGACAGGGCACACGTGGAGATACTGCACGTCAGAGTGTCATCGCGTGTAATTGGACAAAAGTGCGCGTACACGCGATTGGCCTATGTACGTGTATTTAATGGGTGCGCGGGCACTTACACACGCAAGTACGTCAGCGAACCTGTAGCCCGTGGTGCGTGTGAATTTCCACACGCTATTGGACTGGGAACTGGATTCCAGGGGTGCGCGGGTCACACGCTCGCCTAGAACACGCGCAAAGCATAAATTTGCAGACTTTAACAATAACAAGCTCAGACGGCAGGATGAATATACCGTTCCTAGCAGCAGTGGCAGTGGGCTACCAAAGGAGGAGGAGGAGGATAGTCAGGGCCAGAATATTCACACCCAGAACCAGCCTTTTCGGGATGCCTGATGACCAGGTGTATGGGAGGTACAGGTTTCCACCACACATCATACTGGACCTGGTGAGTGAGTGGGAGGATGACCTCACATCACCCACCCTGTGCTCCCAAGCACTCAGCCCCCTGGAGAAGGTCCTCAATGTACTGCACTTCTTAGCCACTGGATCATTTCAGCGGACAAGTGCCATAGTGGGTGGGGTGTCACAGGCCACCCAGTCACGCTGCCTACACCAGGTCTTGAACATCATCACTGCACGCCCATCAGTCCGCAGGCACATATACCTGCCCAGAACACCTGCAGAAAGGCATGCTGCCGCCCTGGATTTTTACGCTGTGGCACGATTCCCCAAAGTGCTAGGTGCCATCGACTGCACCCATGTGGCTCTACGTCCCCCCAGGGCATCTGAGCACATCTATAGGAACCGCAAGCACTGGCATTCCATCAACGTGCAGGTAGCATGTAATGCCAAGGGAATCATCACCTCAGTATATGCCAACTATCCCGGCTCCACCCACGACAGCTTCATTTACCGAATGTCCACCCTAAGCCGGGACCTAGAAGCTGGGCAGCATGGCGATACATGGCTGCTTGGTGAGTATGTATGCCACTGCACATGCATGCATGTTGGATACTGAGCAAGGTCACAACCCCACCAATGATACCAATCACCACCTCCACAGGGGACAGTGCCTACCCTCTCAGCCCCCACATGATGACGCCAATTCGGAACCCCACCACGCCACCCCAGGTAAGATATAACACAGCCCACATTACAACCAGGGGCATAGTGGAGCGCACATTCGGAGTGCTAAAGTCACGCTTTCGCTCCCTTGACCGTTCTGGCGGGCAGCTGTTATACGCTCCCCCAGTAGTGTGCAGGATCATAGTGGCAGCATGTGTCCTGCACAACGTTGCAACACGCCGGGGCCTGGCCGTGGACATGGTGGTGGCCCCACATCCCCAACCACATGCACAGCCGCTGCGCATGGGAGGGGAAAGGGCACGGGGGGAGGCAGCCCGTACACAGCTAGTGGCTAATTACTTCACATAGAAATCACACCCCTGTGGAGTGCACACTGCCCTGGCACATTCCATCTGACAATCAATGATGACTCAACCTGACACTGATCCTGAATGTCTGGAGAATGAACCGGGAATACCATGTCAGCCTGAGATTGTTCACCTGGAAGTGTCACAATGTGTGCATCCCTACCCACACAGACACCACCAATGCAGTTTTGTGAAGTTACACATGGAAGCAGCTAAAATGAATACCCACTTGCAAAATGCAACAAGAGGACAGTGCCATGTCAGCCAACCCAACCCCAGCACAGCCACACGACACACCGTGCCATGTCATGCTAATTGCAGGTAAACAAAGTAATCCCCACAACATGACATCAGTCTCACTATGTACAGTGGCACTATTAGAAACCTGCAACACCTGAAATGCTCACAGCAATGCCGGACCAACAACATACTTGAGCACGTAGTACCATTAACATGACATCACAAATGTTACATATTAGTAGTCTCACCACCTGGAAATGCCTGCACTCCCACCACTACCAACTGTGCAGTGTTGTCGCCATGTAGAGTTGTAGGTGCACTGCTGCCAACATGGTCCCCATCTCCAGACTAGAGGTCCTTGTGTGGACATGAGGAAGGGACCTGCAAATTGGGAGGTAGACACAGAAGAAGAGTTACACATCAATGCAACATGCAGTGTACAACACAACAGCAATATGCACTATGAATGTATACACAGTATTGACTACAGACTGGCCACACAGCTCATGGGAGTCCAACGTCACTGTGTAATTCACTGTCACTTGGGCACACCCTTTGCAAGCCCATGGAAACGGGAAGCAGGAGGGGTGTGTGTGACTCAAACCCAAGCATCTGAACCAAATACATTACAAGCCTGCATGTGCCCAGCCACAATGCAGCGTATGCCCACAGGAACCACGGAAGCCAACAGATCGTCCCAAAAAAATTGGGAATAAAAGAAATCAAAATAAAAATAAAAATAAGAAACAATCAAAAATGGCCATTGATGGGCCCGGGGGGGTTGGGGAGGCCACCCAGGAGGTCCGAGGACAGGATGCACACCAGAACCCACCTGCGTGGATCCTGGGAAGATAAAACACCTCCATGGGCTCATGGCCCACACGGCTACCCTATTGTGGGAGTATCACTGCTGTTGCTATTATCACCCTGTGCAGCTGCATCCGGAGGTGGTTGCACTATGGGAGGCAGCCCACGCAAGGCCCTAGTCTGCTCCTCCATGGCTGCAAGCATGCGGGTGTGGTAGGTCTGGTTCTGGAGGATGAGTGTGCGGAGGTCCCCATGCAACAACTCACGGGATGCCCGGACCTCCGCCCTCGTTGCCTGCATCTCAGCTGAGAGCGTACGGGTGAGACGCTCCAGCTGCTGTTCTGTCCTTTGGTGTGTTGAAGCCTCAAGCTCAACAAGAGTCATCCTGAGGTGAAGGAGCTCCTGCCTCAGGGCTTCCCTGTGGCCCTGGGACTCAATGGAGATGGCCTCCTGCAGAGTCGCCAGTGCCGCCCGCCTGTCCCTGTTGGACCCCAACATGTCCTCCCTGTGTGACTGGCAGATGGAGTCGGTTGCCTGCCCTAGTCACTCCATCAGCCTTTCTGGGGGGACAATGGAAGTGGCCACCCTATCCATGGCCTGAGCCATCATCTCGGATGATGCAGCCTGTTGGGTTGCCATACCGTAAATGGATTGCTCCCATGCGGTATTGCCGGGTGGCGTACGGCCACCACGTCGGCGGGCACCACACCTGTCTGGGGCAAGGCGAACTGCGCCTTGCTGTGCCGGCACTGCCTGAGGCTGCAGGACTGCATTCCCCCTCTGATCTGCTGGCCCAGGAACAGGATCAGATGTCGCGGAGTGTGACCCTGCATCCGTAACCACCGAAGGCGTAGCTGCCAACACTGACATCCCCATGGAGGGTCCTGACCCTGGTGCAGGTGGGTGAGACAGAACAGAATCCCTCCCTGGAACACTCACCTGCGACGGCACGTAGGTCTCATCCGAATCAACACCTGAGTACAGCTCGGGGGAGGTGCAGCCAGAGACACCCCTTGAGAGCACGACATGCAGCACTTGTGGGTTCTCCCCCACCACCACACCACGTCCCTCACTGGTGGTTGGTCGGCCCTCGGACCCCTCCTGGGTCTGCACCATCTCCACAACCCCAGCAGTATCAGGTGCGTCTTCCCCTGAAAAGACATGAAAACAAAGAAATGGAAACAGGCATTAGCACCATGGCACACAATGCGGGCTGAGAAGCAAGAGAACCAGTACTTGATTGACACATGTCCCACATGACTAAAACCCTCCCATGCATGCACCCTCACTGCGTATGAAGTGCAGGCAAAAGGCACACACTGATGACACCAAGATGGAAGATGAACACATTTTCTGCATGCTGCCTGGCAGTGGCATCACACATTGGCCTGTGATTGCCAGGTGAAACACACATGCCATCACACAGATGGCATGTACCATTGCAATTGAGTGAAGATGGAGAGGAGGGCAGCACCTATTCATTCAGTCCAGTTCCCGCATGTAATTGCTTTTCTAATTCTAACAGGTCAGATTTTTCACCTGGAGCTGCCAGTCTGAAATGGTCAAATTACACAGGGACATATGTGTACAAATGATATCCAGGTAACAAAGTCACTCCACTTTACCATACCCATGTCAGACATGTGACTAGTGGACAGCGACATGCCTAGTGAAAGTGGTGGAATGCAAACAAACTGACTGAATGAGCAGTGAAAAATAAGCAAATATGTTGTGGCAAGGTGACACTTCAAGGGCAACTGGCGTGCAGTTGGGCTAGATGTCTACTGTTGGCAGAAGGGATACTGCTATGGCCAAATGCAGCTGCGCAGGAAGGATTGCATGAAGCACATGGCTGACCCATACGACTCAGGCGCACACACTCTCACCTGGCACACAAACAGAAGCCCTCACACACACACCATGCACATGGATGACACACACATGCATGTGCACTCACCGGACAATGCCTCGTAATCAGCCAGATCTCCCACGCCTTGGATCTGTTCCTCCGTGACGTAGGTCCCAGCGACTGACTCATGTGGAGTGAGTTCCATGTGTACTACTGGAGACCCACCTCCAGTCACTAGAGTTGCGGCATGACTTGAGGCCAGCTTACTCTTTGCCCTGCGCTTTAGGTCATTCCAGCGCTTATAGCAATCATTGGCTGTGCGCCTCACAATTCCAAGGGCACTTACGATGTCCGCAACGGTCTGCCAGTGTGCCTGGCGTTGTGCAGGTGTGGTCTTGGATCCTGCAACAATGACCATCTCGTTGTCATGTCCGGACACATACTCGACAAGTGCATTCAGTTCGTCATCCGTGAAGCTGGGCTTCCTGGACGGGCCGGACTGTGTAGCCGTGTCTGGGGCATCAGCCTGTGCCGGACGAGCACTCTTCCTCTTCCGCTTGGAAGGTGGTGGTGATCCTGAGTGTCCTGCGCCGCTCTGGACACTAGGGGCAGGAGCCCTGGTGGACTCTGTATCAGGAGTGTGGGATTGCACACTCAGCATGGGAGTTGGTGCAGGCATTGGCTCTAGTGTGATGGTGTCAGGGGGAATGTCAGCAGCATGGACTAGGACCGACACTGTCCTGGCTGGGTGTGTGAGGGCTGGGGTGGATGGAGCCGCAGCTGCCCCTGCAGCCTCTCCGCCCTGCCTCCTTGGTGCAGCAGATGACCTTGCTGCCCCAGATCCACGTGGCATGATGGCATCAACGTGCACCAGCGCACGTGTCGTAGCCCTGCTGACCTGGAAGTCAGCCATGGAGTCAGCCAGGTCTGGTGCCACAATGGGCTGGTCCAACAAGGGCTGAGCATGGATGGTGTCAGCCACATCAGCCTCAATGGGAGGGGGGGGGGATTATGGGTGCCCGTGACTGGTCCTCCACACATGGGGGGACAGGCTCACCCTGCAAGTTACGACCACGTCCCCTACCGGATCCACCACGGCCACCACTTGTGGCTCTTCCACCTTTGCCACCCTTACGGAATCCTCGCCTCCCAGCCATGGCACTGATGTTAATGTGCGTATGGGAGTGTATGTAGACTATTGTCCTGGGCAATTGGGGGTCAAAGGGGTTGGGTACCAGATGGTAATTGTACCCTAGTGCTCTAGCAAGGCTGAATGTAACCCCTGGGGAAAGATGACGGGTCACGCAACGCACAGGAGGCCCAAAAAAGGGAGATGACGTGCACGCAACCCCTCCTAGACCACGTGTGCAGAAAGAAAAACCTGCACTACGCTGTGGCACCCAGAAACACAAGAATGAACGTATGCGTGTCACACGCAGCCTAGAATGACCTCTGAAGGGGTAGGCTACACACGGGGCAAGCACAGATGTTAGATACGTGCGTGACTCACCGTCTGCCTGGTAAACGAGCGTGTAAAAGGAGCACGTTTGGTTGGCAACACCCCCGCCAAAAGAAGATTTGCACGCTGTCTGAGGAGACAGGACAACAGTAGAAGGGAACACTGTTTGAGGGAACAGGCCCAGGTAAACCAGTAAAAGCGAAAGAAGAGAAAAAACTGTCAGAGGTAACAGGAAATACGAACTTGAAACGCCGTGAAGTAAATCGCGTGTGAAACGACAAGAAGTACAGAATTCACCCACTCGCTCTCCACGAAAAGCACGTACAAGGAAGTGGTGTTCTACGCGTACCTTTTATACAGGCCCACACGTCCAGCGTCACTTACGCGGCGTGTACGCGCTAGGGCCATTTCCACCAATTACACGCTTTGTCACTTCTGCATGTAGGGACATTTCCTCCAATTACACGCTTTGTCAGTTCTGCGTGTAGGGACATTTCCTCCAATTACACGCTTTGTCACTTCTGCGTGTAGGGACATTTCCTCCTATTACACGCTTTGTCACTTCTGCGTGTAGGGCCATTTCCACCAATCACACGCGATGAGACTCTGACGTGCAGTCTTTCCACGTGTGCTCTGTCATCACGTGCTGTGTGGGAAACACCCGTGCGGGTCACGTCACAGACGCGCTTACGCGCTGAGGGCCTTTGGTCCAATAGAATCGCGTATGCGTGCTGACGCGCTTACGCGCTAAGGGCCTTTCCTCGATTTTCACGCTGACGTGCAGGATTTTCACGTGCCAAATCACTCCGTACCAAGCTGGCCACGCGTAAGCACACGGAAGACCACGCTCCTGCCCAGAAGGCCGAACTACTGCCCCCCAGAGCCCCGAGCACGCTCCCACCTACCATCTGCTGCTGCCTGACTGCCTGCTGCCCACGTGCACTGCCATTTGCTGCCTGCACATCAGCCAGGGGTGCTGTTGCTGTGACCACCCCTGCTGGTACCGAAGACTCCCGACTGGAATTCCATCGCTCCACAGCCCAGCCCCAGGACCCAGTTGCCCACCCACTCCTGCCTCTGGGGTTGTCATGTCGGGGCAAACACCATCTGTGACCACTGACAACCCCCGGCCAGAGAGGCAGAGGGGCACCAGCTTCAGTGCCACCGAAGTTGGTGTCCTGGTGGAGCAAGTCCTAGGGCAGTATGATGCCCTCTTCGGAAGTTCCCGCGCCGACAAGGAAGGACGGACTCGGATCTGGACTGACATCGTGACTGCCATCAACGCGGAGGGGGTGGCAGTCCGGGACTTACAACATGTCAGGAAGCGCTGGGAGGACTTCAGGTCCAGGACCCTGAACAAGGCCCGGCGCCTCTTGAAGGCAGCGGATGCCAAGGGGCGCCGGGGCCACTTGTCGGAAGAACAGATGGGGGTCCTGGAACGCATATCCCCAGCGCTCCACGTCCAGGTCCTGGAGAAGCAGACCCGTCTGGAGTCGAGCGGTGAGTGTACATGCTTCCTGATTGTGAGCAGTGCGTGTGGTGATTATTCGGTATTGTGCAGGTTACACATCTGTTTGTATGGGTTCGAGTATGGGTGGGGGTGTACATGGCCGTGGGGCTGACACATGCGAGGGCTGTAATGTGTGAGACATGGATGGTGCTTGTGTGTGTAGGCTTGCATGGCAAATGCAGTTGTGCGTGCACACATGTTTGTATGTATGTGTATGTAAGTAGACATGTCCGTGATGTCACGCATGTATGTTGTATTGGGCTGCATGTATGAGCACTGTGTACATGTGCATGTGTGTGTATTTGACAAGGGTGCAACAGTGATGCAACATGGATGCATGTGACTGCGGTATGTGTAAGCCTGATTGGCAGATGTGACATGGATGCCCGTCTGAACAGTGCGACACTTGGCCGAGGTGTACACATGCATGCAAGTGTGGTGGTGTGTGTACATGTGTGGTGCACTTCCTGTGTTGCATGTGATGTCTGGGTCAACTTTGGCTGCTCATGCTGTTGTATGTGTATGGATGGTGGTGGCAGTTGCGATATGGCTGTGGTATGGCTCATGTGTGCGAGTTGCAATGACATGTGTGTTGGGGATTGTGATGACATGTCTGAGGTTTGCCAATGCCACTCATGTGCAACTGTCATGTGTGTATGTGTCCATTGTACAGTGCCCTGATGCCTGTGTTTTGTTTCTCCCTGTGTGCAGCGTCAACTGATGAAGAGGGCGGAGAAGGTGCTGTGGAGCACAGCGGCGGGGATCCGACCGCCAGCCGGAGACGCAAGGCCCGGCTCCCCTCCCGTGTTGTCATCTCGTCGGGGAGTGAGGAGTCCGGTGCCGCGTCCCAGGCCGCAGCTGCCGGGGGGAGGTCCAAGAGGCGGAGGTTGGAGTTGGACTCCTCGGCAGCAGAAGGGGCAGCTGGGACCCCACAGGGCCCAACAGGGGAAGATGGCACGGAGTCATCCAGGTTGGTGGGGGGTCTGGTGGAGGAGGAGGCCGTGCAAGCACCAGAGACGGGGTCTGGAGGTGGGGATCCCACTGGTGCTAGTGGTGCAGTCCAGGACCAGGGACAGGAGGCAGCACAGGCCGCCGCGGAGGTGCCTGTGTGCAATCCTGTCCCCGATCCTGTCCCTGCATCATCTTGCACCAGCAGGGATGCCTACGTCCAGACCCGTTTCCAGGCAGGGGATGAGCTGACGTCAACTGGCCTTCCTCTGCCTGCGGACGTGGCTATCCAGGTCCGGGTTGAGCCTGTCCTGGCTGGTGTGGCGTTGCGTCAACGGGCCATGCGAGGTGACCTGCAGTCTTTTCATGGAGAGACTGCACGTCATCTCGAATGGCTCGTTGACCACGTCAGCCTGCTGGGACAGGTCACCCAGGTCGGATTCCTCCGTCTGATGGGGCTTGCTCCGACCCCCTCCTCAACTGGACCCCCTACGCGCCAGTCGTCCTCTGTGCCATCTTCCCACCCATCAGTCACCTGGGTGCCCTGTGGAGCTGCCTCTGACGGTGCGGCCAGGCTGGTGGAGGAGGCATCCCTGCCACAGTCGGGAGTCGGTGGTCCAGCAGGGGTGGCCACATCAACAAGTGCACCCCAGCCGGCGGAGGATGTGCAGGCAGCAGGAGGCAGTGCACGGGCAGAGGCAGAGCAGCAGCAGCAGCAACATGGTGGGAGCCATGAAGGCTCGGGGCTTTCGACATCGGAGGGGCAGGCATCGGCCGGAGGGCAGGGGGACCCAGGACAGAGAGTGTCTTCCGTGTGGCAGCGGTTGGGCCACGCCATAGGTGCGGAGCGGCGGCGGGCGGAAGAGGCGCGGCTCACAATGGTCAGGGCGGAGAACTCCATGCGGAGGGCCCTGAGGCGGGCCGAGTGCCTCGAGGCAATCCGCAGGGGGTTGGAGGAGGACACAGCGTCGTCCCTGCGGACCCTCGGGGCCATGGAACTGGACCGCCTCCGGGACATCGAACAGGAGTTCGATGATGCCCTGGCCCGGGACACCACAGAGTGAGCCGCTGGACTTGCCCGCCGCCTTTGTATATAGTTCTTTAGTTTTAGGTTTCCTTTCTTTCGTATTATGATTTGGAGTCGACGGACACTGCTCCACTTTTTGTATATAGTTGATTTTTAGGTAGATTTTTTAGTAGGTTTCCTTTGTTCAGTTGGGCTCATGGACCCTTGTTATTTTTGTACATAGTTCTTTATTGCATGGAGATTTTTTTACATTTGACTTTGGACAAAAAATTTTTCTATTTGGATTTCAAATTTCATTTTTTCATACGGACATGCAGCTTACTTTTTTCTCATTCACATTGTAGTTAGTTTTCTTTCTTTAGCATTCTTATTTTGTTTCAATACAATTTTGTTTGCATACTTCACTGTGTGGTATCATCTCATTGGTTTCATGCATGTCATGTTGTGTGTTTTCCCATTCAATTGCAACCATTGTGTGTGACGGACATGGCTTCATTAGCTTCATGAACATTGGGGGTGTAACATGTGATTTCCATTTCCATGTGGGTGAATGGGTTACTTGGTAGGGCTTTTTGGCTGTGGAGGCTGACCATTACGCACATGATTGGGGATTGTGAGGACCTGGTGGGGGCTGCCCATGGTGGCAGGGCGGTGGGGGGTGGTGGGAGACATGATTGGGGGCCTGGTGGAGGATGCCCCTGGTGGCTGGGGGGTGGGGGTGGTGGGAGACATGAGTGGGGGCCTGGTGGAGGGTGCCCCTGCACTGCTGGGGGGTGGGGGTGCAGGGGGACATGAGTGGGGGCCTGGTGGAGGGTGACCCTGGATGCTGGGGGGTGGGGGTGGTGGGAGACATGATTGGGGGCCTGGTGGAGGATGCCCCTGGTGGCTGGGGGGTGGGGGTGGTGGGAGACATGAGTGGGGGCCTGGTGGAGGGTGCCCCTGGTGGCTGGGTGGTGGGGGTGGTGGGAGACATGAGTGGGGGCCTGGTGGAGGGTGCCCCTGCACTGCTGGGGGGTGGGGGTGCAGGGGGACATGAGTGGGGGCCTGGTGGAGGGTGACCCTGGATGCTGGGGGGTGGGGGTGGTGGGAGACATGATTGGGGGCCTGGTGGAGGATGCCCCTGGTGGCTGGGGGGTGGGGGTGGTGGGAGACATGAGTGGGGGCCTGGTGGAGGGTGCCCCTGGTGGCTGGGGGGTGGGGGTGGTGGGAGACATGAGTGGGGGCCTGGTGGAGGGTGCCCCTGCACTGCTGGGGGGTGGGGGTGCAGGGGGACATGAGTGGGGGCCTGGTGGAGGGTGCCCCTGGTGGCTGGGGGGTGGGGGTGGTGGGTGACATGAGTGGGGGCCTGGTGGAGGGTGCCCATGCACTGCTGGGGGGTGGGGGTGCAGGGGGACATGGGTGGGGGCCTGGTGGAGGCTGCCCCTGGTGGCTGGGGGGTGGGGGTGGTGGGAGACATGAGTGGGGGCCTGGTGGAGGGTGCCCCTGGTGGCTGGGGGGTGGAGGTGGTGGGAGACATGAGTGGGGGCCTGGTGGAGGGTGCCCCTGCACTGCTGGGGGGTGGGGGTGCAGGGGACATGAGTGGGGGCCTGGTGGAGGGTGCCCCTGGTGGCTGGGGGGTGGGGGTGGTGGGAGACATGAGTGGGGGCCTGGTGGAGGGTGCCCCTGCACTGCTGGGGGGTGGGGGTGCAGGGGGACATGAGTGGGGGCCTGGTGGAGGGTGACCCTGGATGCTGGGGGGTGGGGGTGGTGGGAGACATGAGTGGGGGCCTGGTGGAGGGTGCCCCTGGTGGCTGGGGGGTGGGGGTGGTGGGAGACATGAGTGGGGGCCTGGTGGAGGGTGCCCCTGCACTGCTGGGGGGTGGGGGTGTAGGGGGACATGAGTGGGGGCCTGGTGGAGGGTGACCCTGGATGCTGGGGGGTGGGGGTGGTGGGAGACATGATTGGGGGCCTGGTGGAGGGTGCCCCTGCACTGCTTGGGGGTGGGGTGGTGGGAGACATGTGTGGGGGCCTGGTGGAGGGTGCCCCTGCACTGCTTGGGGGTGGGGTGGTGGGAGACATGAGTGGGGGCCTGGTGGAGGGTGCCCCTGCACTGCTGGGGGGTGGGGGTGCAGGGGGACATGAGTGGGGACCTGGTGGGGGCTGCCCATGGTGGCGGGGGGGTGGGGGTGGTGGGAGACATTAGTGGGGGCCTGGTGGAGGATGCCCCTGGTGGCTGGGGGGTGGGGGTGGGGGTGGTGGGAGACATGAGTGGGGGTCTGGTGGAGGGTGCCCCTGGTGGCTGGGGGGTGGGGGTGGTGGTAGACATGAGTGGGGGCCTGGTGGAGGGTGCCCCTGGTGGCTGGGGGGTGGGGGTGCAGGGGGACATGAGTGGGGGCCTGGTGGGGGCTGCCCATGGTGGCTGGGGGGTGGGGGTGGTGGGAGACATTAGTGGGGGCCTGGTGGAGGATGCCCCTGGTGGCTGGGGGGTGGGGGTGGTGGGAGACATGAGTGGGGGCCTGGTGGAGGGTGTCCCTGGTGGCTGGGGGGTGGGGGTGGTGGGAGACATGAGTGGGGGCCTGGTGGAGGGTGCCCATGCACTGCTGGGGGGTGGTTGGTGCAGGGGGAGATGGGTGGGGGCCTGGTAGAGGCTGCCCCTGGTGGCTGGGGGGTGGGGGTGGTGGGAGACATGAGTGGGGGCCTGGTGGAGGGTGCCCCTGCACTGCTTGGGGGTGGTGTGGTGGGAGACATGAGTGGGGGCCTGGTGGAGGGTGCCCCTGCACTGCTGGGGGGTGGGGGTGGTGGGAGACATGAGTGGGGGCCTGGTGGAGGGTGCCCCTGGTGGCTGGGGGGTGGGGGTGGTGGGAGACATGAGTGGGGGCCCTATCGGAGGCTGCCCCTGCACTGCTGGGGGGTGGGGGTGGTGGGAGACATGCATTGTTGATCAGTAGTGCAAGGTGACATGTGGGTTGGCTGGGGGGCATGCCCATGGTGGATGGGCTGCCTGCGGGACATGAGCAGGGGTGCAGGGTAGTCCCCCGTGGTATGGGCTGCCTGCAGGGGCCGTGGAGGTTGTGGAGCATACACCTGGGAGGACCCACACGGCCAATTCACGTGTAGTACTCCCCAGAACCCCTGAAATACACATACCCTGCAGAAATCGCGTGTGGAACTTCCCGCGCACCCCTGGAATACACATACCCTGCTGAAATCGCGTGTGGAACTTCCCGCGCACCCCTGGAATACACGTACCCTGCTTGCACGGGGCCAATCGCGTGTGGAACTTCCCGCGCACCCCTGGAATACACGTACCCTGCTTGCACGGGGCCAATCACGTGAGAGACTTCACGCGAACCCCTGAAATACACGTAGCCCGCTCCCCCGGCCCGATCGCGTGAGAAAGTTCACGCGAACCCCTGTAATACACGTAGCCCGCTCCCCCAGGCCCGATCGCGTGAGAAACTTCACGCGAACCCCTGAAATACACGTAGCCCGCTCCCCCAGGCCCGATCGCGTGAGAAACTTCACGCGAACCCCTGAAATACACGTAGCCCGCTCCCCCAGGCCCGATCACGTGAGAAAGTTCACGCGAACCCCTGTAATACACGTAGCCCGCTCCCCCAGGCCCGATCGCGTGTGGAACTTCCCGCGCACCCCTGAAATACACATACCTTGCTCGCACTGGGCCAATCGCGTGTGGAACTTCCCGCGCACCCCTGAAATACACGTTCCCCGCTTGGCGTTTGCTGTTTGCCAGCCGGTGAACTGGTCCAGGGTTAGCGCAGCCCTTTGCGATGATTTAGCGATTTTGATGGCTTTTCCTTGCGCGAGGGCGTTCTTGGGGGCGTAACTGGCGCTGCTGCAGGGTCGCTGCGATTCTCTGCGCCACGGCTGGTTTGGGAGCCTAAAATCCATGAATACGCTGTGCGCGGAAATCGGTTTTAGCGCACGTGCCTGGCGCAGTCAATCGCACGCGGACACTCTGCGCCAGCCGCTTGCGACACTTTTCTGCGAAATTCTATGAATTACCCTCTAAGTGTCCCCTTAGGGTTTCTGAATTTATTAGAAGCCAAGTTTTGGCGTGCAATCTTAAATCTACCTCAATGTATTCCAGGTGTGTTAATAAGATATGAATTGGGATTAATTTCTCTAAGTGCATTATATAACTGGCGCTTATGAGCCTTATTTCGCAAATGTTTATTATCTACATATGGTAACTCTACATTATCCATCATTTCAAGTTACCTGCTCAATTCTACAGAAATGTTTCCGAAATACTGGTCTACGAAAATACTAACAATCATGGTACATGCCGACATTTCACTTAAACTTCTTATTGCTCACCCAGAGCTTGCGAAGAAGAAGGTGTATATGATGGACTGGATTGACACAAGAACTCAGTGTCTAACTTATAAAGACTTTGATCCTACAATCTTTGGTCCAAAACGTTTTAAAAACATTGCGCCCTACTTATGTTTAGCACCATCTGCTGCTTTAAGGACTGCCATTCTTCGGTTGAGGTTCAACATCTGGCCCACCCGCGAGGTCAAAACAAGAAGGAAACAAATTGCCTCTGACCTTAACTGGTGTCGGTTCTGTAAAAATGTTATGATTGTAGAATCTCTTCAACATTTAATATTGGAATGTCCAGCACTTAGTACCTTAAGAAAATTGCACTTTGTTAACCATTTTGCATACTTTGCACAACTTGATCCAAAAAATAGATGGGTCGCCTTAGCTGCCACTGAATGTATGAGTATAAGAATTGCAACAATTAATTTTTTACAGGCCTTGAACCTAGAATGATGATGATTGTACAGTATGTTATGAATTTATATAGTCTTTTTAACTAGATTTTATGCCTATGAATTTTTCTAATCTGTATAAATTGAAAAAGTTGATCTAATTTCAACTATATTCAATAAATAATAAAAAAAAAGTGTTTTCTCTGCATCTTACCATGCACCATTTAATTTGTAAAGTGTTTTTGTAAAAAATAAATAAGCCATTGTGTTCTGGCTACTGGAATTTATGTTGCTACGAATGTCTTAGAGGCACTCATGGCACTGGGCATGAGAGAGCACACGTAACAGCTCTCACTTGTGATCTCTCTTCCCACCTTGGTCATGTGCTGGTGCCACGTTATTGATGATGTGGGTGGAATTGGCCATGTAAGCATTCACATGTTCAAAAATTGGTGTTTGCGCTTCTCTTAAGCCTTTTTACTTCTTGGGCAGCTCTGGTGCACCCCCAGGAACTGGATCCAATAGTGATGGCTGTGTCCTGGCCTAGTTACAAAGGGAACAGGTGTTCTGTTGGCATATGCTTGAGTGTGTGTGTAATACAATGCAGCTCTCTGTAGCACAAAGAGGGTAAAGCGATAGAGACAGCAGAATGCAAACAATTTAACTACAATAACTTCTGCAGTGGTGTCCATGTGTTGCATGTATGTGCGTCCTTGGCGTTGTCCACGAGCTCGGGATAGATGGCTCTCAAAACTTGCAACCTATGGAATTATCATTGTGAAAGTGGTCAACCTCTCCTGTGAAATTATTGTGCTAATGTGGCAACAAAAAGATGAATTTAACCTTAGGATTACTAAGCAAGGCGATAATTGGCACTTCACTCCTTTTCAGTATTGGATAGCTGTTTGCAAAATAAATAAGGATACATAAACGAATAGTTTTTTCTGGCACTATTTGGTCCTTGTCCCTGTAAATTCAAAAAGTGTTTTTCCATTTTATTGTACAGGTATAAAATGAATCGTCAAAACTCAGTCCATACAGGTGTGCCGGTTACATAGTATAAGAATAAACAGTGTGCCCAAGCTACCTTTCTGTATGTTCCTGTCTAGCTCTGGTCCTGGAACGTGTCTGAATTTGTTGCTCTTCTTCTTCTTCTTCTTCTTCTTGTGCTGCACTGTCTGCATCTTGGACAATGGGGGTGTCACCTTTGAAGGGTGCGACGTCTCACAGATAGTTCCAATCTTTCTTCCCTACCAATTCCACATCTTTATCAGTTACTTCCTCTACAGTAAAAGGGCTATCAAAACACAGCTTGTGCCAGTTTTTGTTAAAGTTTTGTAGTAGGACCTGATCCCCTGTGTAATGATAAGGGGCTTTGAGCAGTCTGTGTGGTTCTACTGATGCGTCATGTTCATCATTCTTCTTCAACCTCCTCTGCCAAGCCTTTAGCGGTTGAGAGATAAAAGAAGCACTAGCCATCATCAAAGTGAGATATTCATAAATGTCACTACCCAAAACAGTAGCAGCATTCTGGGTATCCGTCAGCGCTCTAGAGGGAGGAGCAAGTCGGAAGCGTCATCGTGTCACCACCTCATGAGGAGTTAAATGGTGAGCAGATGCAGGCTGATTGCGCAGTGAAAATAAGGTTATGAGTAGGAAATGAAGGCATCTCTTTTTCAGAGTCATTTTCACTTTTGGAGTCTTTTCTTTGAGCAGGCCGTTGATGAATTCACAAATTCCATTCACTTGCGAGTGATAACGCAGGAAAACGTATGCTTCATCTCCAGTAGGGTTGTGATGTGCTTGAATACTTTGTTTACAAAGTGAGGGCCATTGTTTGATTGCAGGACCTTACACACACTCCACCGTGGGAACACCTCTCTGACGAGGAATTTTGCAGCATAGGTGGCATCAGGGTGATAGCATGGACCAGCTTTGATCCAGTGAGAAAATTGACATGTGTGTGATGCCCGCCACCTCATTACCCATTGCTGTGCAAGAGGTCCCGGGTCAACACACAACCCCCTGGTGCTGCGGGAACTCCACGCTGCCTCGGTACATGGCACGACACAGTGGACAGCATACCTGGCTGCTGGGTGAGTCTAACTACAAGGCCATGTGCAGTGTTGTATTATGGCCCAGTATGACACCCATGCCCAGTGGATGTGCATTACTCCTAATGCAATTTTCTGAAACAATTACAAAAACCTCCATGTAAGTGCATAGAGGCCGGATAGGGCGACAAAAGGGGAAAGTAGATCAAGAATAAGAGCAAGGAACTTTATCATTGATAACTAAGTCAGGTAAACCTCATTGAAGGGGAAATGACCCTACTCAGTGTTGTGGGTGCATGAAATGTGCAAGTGTGTGATGTTATTCAAGGTGCAACACAGTAGCAGCATGCCAGAGTTCAAGTCCTTGACAGGCGTGTCACCATGTATGAAACATATCAAGTGCATACATAACTACATCTATCCCATAGATTGATGAACTAAAGAACTACATGTACCAGAATGCACCACACCATAGTGACAACGACAAGCAGAAACATAGTCAAGCAAACCCACAAGTCATGATGCACAGCCAGAGAATACTGAAGCTCCCACCCACAAAACACCTTTAGGCCACAAACAGGTACACTGCCTGTTTGAACCACACAGTCACACATGAATATCATAGAAATGCTAAATGTACTGTCGTAAATGGCCATATAGCTAGAATTAATTTGTAACACGTTAATAGCATTTACATCAATTCCATGTGTGTCAGTCTTACAAAAAGGACCAAGGGTGCAGAGAACCCGACGAAGGGGAGTCACTTTCTCAAGCTCCAGCAGCAGATCATCTTCTGACGACCAATCGAGGCGCCAACAGGGCCTACCTCCAGCTAATTTTGTCTACTCTCCCCCTTCCTTTTTTTCTTTTTTAGGGGGTGGGGTACCTGGCAATCCCCAATGGGGACAACCACAATGGGGTCTCCCCCCACGCAGAGGCAGAATAAACACACGCCCCTGCCGCCGTAGACCGAGGTATTGAACCCCACAGAAGACTCTCAAACAATTCCAATCTTCAATTTAGCCAAAATTGAACTTTCCGAGGCTGAGATGTCTGTACTGACCAAAGGTTTATCCTTTGTGCCTACTATCTATACTCACTGGTATAACTCTGAAATGGAGGTCCACACCTTTCTTCGCAAAGTGAGACTACGCACCTTTTTTCAAGAACATGCCACAGAGACCGAGGAGAATGAAGATGACGCAGGCCTACACAAACCCTCCCTGTTCACCCCCTCAGACAACCAAATACCCAGCAAACTTCTTACATTTGAAAGATGTATCCTCCATGACTTGGCCAAATTACAGAACAAAACTATGAAAACCAAGCACAACTTGACTTTAACTGAAAAACAAGCCCTGACATCTCTTCAGAACAACAAGAAAATAGTCATCAAACCTTCGGATAAAGGGGATGGATTAGTCATCATAACATCTGCACAATATAAAGACATGGTATTGACGTTACTCAATGATCAAGAAAGCTATAGCATTCTCCGCAAAGACCCCACCAAAGAATTATGTCAAGAAATAACAGACACTGTTGAATATGCATTACAAATGGACTGGGTGTCAAAAAAAGAACCAAAGTTCCTGAACAGACCACCTGGGAGAGTCCTGTGCTTCTATGCATTGCCGAAGATGCATAAAGACCCCGTCAATCTACCAGGTCACCCGATTGTGTCGAGCTGCGGTTCCATCCTTGAACCACTCTGAAAATTCGTCGATTTCTTTCTGCAACCATTAGTAAACAAACCACTACTTACTTACTGGACACAACACACACTATCAGCATATTCGAGGGGTTGGAATTTAATCCAGCTGAGCAATTACTGGTCAGTATGGACATCAAGTCCTTGTATACCAGTATCCCCCAGGAAGGTGCCATCGAATGTGCCCGCTAATGGCTGATTGCAGACCCCACTCCACACAGGACCCCCACCAACTTCATTTTAGAACTGATGACAATAGCGCTATGTAAGAACTTCTTTACATTCAACAACTCAACATACCTGCAGACTAAAGGGACTGCGATGGGCGCAGTCTTTGCCCCCAGCCTGGCAATTCTCTATATGGCTAAATTTGAAAAGGAGCATAACTTCTCTGATCGTAACCACTGGCAGGCTCAAATTAGTCATTGGTATCGATATATTGATGATGTCATCTTCATTTGGAATGGTACCCTGACTCATTTGCAAGATTTTGGGTCCTGGCTCAACACCTGTAACTCTGATATTCAGTTTACTAAGGACGAAAGCAATCTTGAAATAAAATTTCTGGATTTGACAATAAGACACATAGGCCCTGATTCATGGATTATTTGCACCGAAAAAAAAATGGATTTGCGCGCCATTCTGCCCGCAAATCCCCATTTAACAAATGGGGATTTGCCGTCAGAATGGCGTACAAATCCTGTGTTTTTCGGCGCAAATAGTCCATGAATCAGGGCCAAAGACGGTAAATTAGAATGTGACCTTTACCGCAAACCGACAGTCAGAAATACATTACTGCATTACGCCAGCAACCACCCTGCACACACTAAAGATAATCTAACCTATGGACAATTTCTTCAAATACGCTGTAACTGCACATCTACAGAAGACTATAAGCGACACTCTGAAGCCCTATCCACCTGATTAAGAACAAGAGGATACCCCAAGAGACAACTGAAACAAGCAAGAAAACGAGCTTGCAATACTAATAGGGATACCCTCCTTCAATTACACCAGAAAGGCCCCCAGACTGCTGAAGATCGCTTGACATGTGTAGTTACCTTTGGCACTCGCACCTCGTAAATAAAGAAAATTATCAACAAACATTGGCACATAGCCAGCCTGAATTTACCAGATGAACCATTTCCAAGGTTCACTTATAAGCGTGCGAGGAGCATCAGGGAACATCTGGTACACTCACTCTACCAGCCTGACTCAACCGGCAGTGGGACACGTACCCTACGACCTCTGCAAGGCCATCACCCTTGTGGTAACTGTGTTGCTTGCCAATTCACCAAGAAGATAAAAACCTTTCAAATTGGTAGGCGCAAATGGACCCTCAAGGACCTTACCAACTGCAAAACTCAGAATGCCGTCTACTGCATAGAATGCCCCTGTGGCTTACGTTATGTTGGCCAAACCACTCGGGCAGTAAACATTAGAATTTCTGAACACAGATCAAAAGTTTGATGTACAAATCTAACAGCACCTCTAGTGGAAAATTTCTTAGCCACCAATCACACCACATTCTCTGGTGGGTATTGGCATGGGAGTAATTTTAGGGGGGGGGGGCAGGGGTGTTTGTCCCCCCAACTTTCATGGCACAAGATTTTGTCCCCATTCATTTGAATGGGGCATTTATTTTTTCAGATGACATGTCCCCCCCAACATTTTCAGCAACGTTACTCCACTGGGTATTGGAAAGAATCAAGGTATCCAAAACAGCCTACTCAGGAATGAATCCAGGTGGATTCACCGATTAGACACCTACTATCACGGTCTAAACGAAATCTTCCAACCTGTAGTATAATCTATGGAATCAGTGATGCCTACCCTTGTTTTAGGTGCCAGGAGCTCCTCTGACACGCTACACATATCATCATTCCTCGCACCATAGCCTGTGCGCATGAGGGTTTTTTTCATCCCTGCAGACAGGGGTACATCCCCATACACAGTATCAGGCATACATGCAACTTGTGCACTCCACATACGGCTTTGGAGCCCCATTTTCACATGGTTTCCTTTGCCTTCATGTAGGTTTTATTATTTTTTAATTTTTATTTTTTGTTCTAGGGTCACAGTCAGGAAAATGCCCATTAGGCAGGTAACTTGAATCCTTCCCATTTGCAAGGGCGCACACTTTAGTTCCCAAATAGGAATTCTTTCCTTCCTACCTGACCCAGGAGTCCTGACACACATGAGGCATCAGTGGCAAGCAGTCGCATTGCGGCTCGCCCCGCCCACCAGAGTCTGCTCGGACTCTTTGCATACATAGTCAATCCGCATGCGTGGCCACAATGACAACCGAACATAAACAACTCTTGGGTTCGGGCCAATACACGTCTCATTTCAGACATGGACGCCAGGCAGCACCTTCCACTGACTAGGCTGCGAATGAATACACACACGATAAGCCATGGCATCCTGCTTTGTTTTCCCCCTGTTTGCTCTCCTTGTCAGCTGAGACCGCGCACGCTGCCACTGCTCTCTCAATATTATTATACTCTCTCTACGGGGCACTCGACCTCAATCCGGGAACTCTTACCCTATTCGGGCATTAACACACTGGAGCTTCTATCTACTAACTCTCAGAATATCTCACTACTGACACCTTAATGCACTGATCAAGTAAGGACACCCACTCATTACAGTGGGGTTTTCAACCATGCTTCGGACAACAAGCACTATAATACTTATAGATGTGTTGAAAGTTCATGCACACCCCGGTGACACCTTGGGACTTTGACACACACTCGATTAATGCCTCTTTTGTAACTGTTGGGACTGCCATTTCTGTCTTGCTCTTTTCATAATATGCAAAAAACACTGCTTTAGGAACTCTTTGACTAATTCTCTGAACGGGTGCCTATGGTCACCCAGTCCGGTTTCTTGTAGGACCCTACACAACGGAAAACATACAAACAGTTGTCGCCTCGAGCTACAGTCTACCACTACTGGACATGCCACATGTATTCACTCGGACATCAGGTACCCCATAGTGTTTTTGCACAGTGTTTGCATATGATGGCCTCATGACCCTGAAGCTTCTTAGACCAGCTGTCCCCCTCTTCCTATTTGGACTCTTGGGCTTGCAGCATCAGCTTGAAACGGTTTCCTATCTTTTCACCCTCACAGTAAGCCCCATTCTATGTCAAGACGGAGGCGAGCATTAAGCGCTTTCTCTTCTCTTTAATTCACTCTCCAGCAGTTTCAACAAACGTCATATTTTGTGAAAAACATTAAGTATATATGTATTTTTTTTATTTTTTTTTTTTAGAAAAACTTCATATCCCATCATTCTCTGTAGTCCTGTCCTCTAGCCTCTGTGCCTTAGTCCTTCCTGTTCCTGTGTTCCTCCTCTTCTTTTCCTGCTCTCCAGATAAGTAACATCGTTTCAGTAGAGCTCCGTAAAGTGTGTGTTGTATATGCATAGTTGGCGTGAACTAATGCTAGCTGTAGCAGTGTTTAGTATTAAGCTTTATTTGCTCTATTTGTATAACCAAAGCGCAGCACGAACGCTGTAGTTTAGAGGTGGAAGGACTCGGCAGCCCCGTGCCGCATTACTCGGCTCGTTAGGGGCCTGCCGAGCCTTCCCTTTCGTCAGTCAGCCCGCGGCGCTCGCTAGGGCGATCGGGGCTCGTGGCCCCCACCTTTGGAGGGGCAGGGCCAAATACGCGAGCGGAAAGTTTTTCTTCCCGCTCGCGCTACGAAACTAGTAAAGCCCCACCCTCGCGGAGGGAGGTGAGTCCTCCCCCTCCTGGGAGATTACACGATCACGTGAGCCCATAGACCCATTGGAGCGTAGTGCTCAGCTCCTCGGAGCCCCCCACCCTTGGGGGAGGAGCTAATCAAACGGAGCATCGGAGGCCGACTTTGAGAGAATTTTCACCGAGTTCCGCGCCACGGAGCACAGATAAGTCCCGGAATCTAAAGGGAAAGGCACAGTTACCTTAAGAATTTCGGGCAAATAGCCTTATTGAGAAACACTGCACGCAGTACAAAACAATCAGGTGCAGTCTCACAGAGCGGAGCAGTGGACGTGCGCCGACACCTGACAAGGTATTGAGAGGCACCTATACAGCACAACAATGTCTAACTTCGAATGGAGTGACGAGGAGGAGGCTACCTACCCAGAGGATTTAGCCTACAGCTTTAAAGAAGTGCTGGGAGACTCGCTCACTGAGGCAGTAGCGCAGGGGGTGAGACCCCTGCAAGACAGGCTACATACTATTGAGTTATATCTGAGTACTCAAAATATATGCACCCAAGACAGCACGTCCACCAAGGTCACGATAAAGGACCCCAAGGGGTGTAGCAAGGCCCGGAAGAGCAAAGAGGCGAAGGGTTTAGATAGAAGCGCACACCTATAGTAAGTAAGATTAGTAAAGAGATTCGAGGATTATGTTGTATAAACTTTTAGGTGCGGGGGGGAAAACTGAGGTCATGGCACAAGACCCCGACAATAAACAGTAAACAGAAAGAGGATTCAACTTGGGAACCCTCCCGTCCCCTGCACACTTTCAAATGTTTGGATTAATCCAATACAGTTGTTTAAACTGCGTTATATGCATTGTACATACATTTGTTTCTAACACATATGGTCAGACACAGGAGTGTGAGATAAAAAAATATATATCTTTATAGTCAGGCTGTATTATTTTCAGCAAGAATTATAGTTCAGACAAAGATTATTTACAGTGCATAGAAACAGTATCAATAGATAAAGCTCAAATTGAAGAAAAATGGAGTCCAAATTGATTAGCGACGCGTTTCGAGGAAGTTCTCCTCTTCTTCATAAGGCCACACTTGGACTCTTAATGTAAAAGGAAAGCATAAATTCAGTAAAGAAAATTTTGTAAGCACAATGCATAGACTGTTCATGTCATATTAAATGTATACAGTTAAAAAATAAATGGCATTAATTGTATTTAGAACATTAATCTGTCCCTAAAAAATAGGGAATTGAAACAATGTAACATGTTCTAATATGCATTGTAATTCATGCAACATTATAAGATTAACTAGGTTGCCCCTGCTCGAGAGAGGGGCTGAAGGTCTACTGAAGCATCTTTTCCTGCAAAATTAACTGTATAACGTCCATCATACTGTGATTTAGTAGAGTACTACCTCTAATGGGATCTATCACGTGGATGGTGAAACATAAGCTAAAGAAAATTAAATATGTAGGTAAAACAACACACAGATAGTTCTTAGGCTATATCAATCTAATATGGAAGAAATACAAAAATCGTTACCTCTGTGAGTAGAAAGTGCCGGAAACAGAGAACCGGACGGAGCGGTGAAAATAGATAGACAGTCTTCGTACACCAGTTGGTTCCTTAAAACATGGCTAATTCCCAAAAAGATACCAGAAATCTAAAGAAAACAAAGCCTGATCAATGCCAAGCTCAATGTTCAAACGTAACAGTCATAGGTGTGAGATAAAAAAAATTGAGTAACATACCTAACCAGAATATGGAGGGCGGAAAATAATCAATACAGCGGCCCACATAAGGATGTAGAACTTAAGTATCCCGCCGTCACTACAGAGGTGCCTCAGTATGTGGGAATTCTGTCATACGAATAGCCAAACTGAACAGGAATGAAGTCCTGATTAGTATAATATACCTAGCAATCTGATATGAAGTAATGGAAACATAATATGGTGTTTAATCAAGGCAAAAAATGTAAAGAATTACCGTGGTAAGAATGTGCAAATGGCACAATTCTCAAAGCTGATGTGCAACTGATGTCAAGATTGTGTGGCCGGTCAACAGCTGAAGAATCCGGCAGTAATAGGTCAGTTAGAGTATCAACTAAAGAAAGTGTAAGGAAAACAGAAAAAAAAGGAATCATGAGACTAAGGAACTATTTCCCTGGTCCCTAGATAGATAAATGCACATGCATTCACGCTTACCTGGAGCATAGGAGGGCAATCCTGAACAGAGTCTGTTCAGCCGAGTGGCTTGTTGTTCACAAACCATGGAGACTACATGTGACCATGGAGATAAATAGAGGACTGAAGTAATAGGTGAAGAAAAAGGACTAAGAAGTAAATGGGCCTCAAGGTCGGCCATCTTGGAACGAGGTTATATTGTAATGAAGGTGTAGATCTCTAGGCATTCAATGACAAGAAGTAACTTAAATCGGGAAGCGTAAAGGTGCGTAACTAAATAAATTGAAGGGAAAAAATTCATACAGTACAGAAACCTATTGTGCGATGTAAATCGGACATAACAAATACTAGTCCGCACATCGTAGAACGGGGAGAGGAAAGTTGAGAAAAATAGTGTACCATGTGAAATAGAGTCGAAATTAGCAATGACAAAGGGTCTTGAATCGAACGAAACGCTCGGATCTTAAAAGGGAAAAAAATAGCACGGAAAAAATGAATATAATATTCAGATTATCTGGCTAAGGTCATTTAATGACCATGTGTAACCTATCAGTTCAAAATAGGTGGATCACATGGATTCACATTATGCAGGGAGAGGGAAAAAAAACCTTAAATCTCTCTCTCATTGCATGGACAACCTAGTGCAATATAGCAATCTCAATGGGGTAAATGCATTTATTTTACAAAAGATCAAAATTAAATGTGATAAGTATAACAGAATGACAAACAATGAAAATTAAGAATAAGAACAATTTTTACACTGTGTTTACAGGCAATTATTTTTATGGCAACCATCTACTAGTCTCAACAAAGTAGTGCCTTAGATCACAGTCAGACACAGGAATAGCAATGTGACTCTCAATTTTATGTTGAAGATCAATCATTCCTTATTGTCAAATTCAAATCACAGAAAACAGTTCAATGTGAAATCCTCATTTAGACCCCAGGGCTGTAAAGAGCTTAACTTATCAATCCAATAAGCTTCTCTTTGTAGTAAGAGTGACTGATAGTCACCTCCTCTTGTAGGTCGTTTAACAACTTCTAGCACCTGGTATTTTAGTTGGGCAATTGTATGTTTTTGCATGTTGAAGTGGCGAGCTACCGGTGAGTATTGATTATTACATCTTATGTTCGACTTGTGTTCGGACAGTCTTGATTTAACAGGTCTTTTGGTCTGTCCTACATACACTTTGCCACAAGGGCACTTCAACATATATATGACACCTGATGTCAGACACGTAGAATAGTCTCTTAATTTGATTTTTTGACCATTCCTGGGGTGAGTCACTATATTACCTTTGATTGTGTTATTACAGTGTATACATCCTAAGCAGGGGAAGGTGCCTAGTTTTTTGGTAGCTAGGAAAAGTTGTTTCTCCTTTGGTACTCTTTCAGCTATAAGAGACAAACTGGTGAAAGCTGAAAGAGTACCAAAGGAGAAACAACTTTTCCTAGCTACCAAAAAACTAGGCACCTTCCCCTGCTTAGGATGTATACACTGTAATAACACAATCAAAGGTAATATAGTGACTCACCCCAGGAATGGTCAAAAAATCAAATTAAGAGACTATTCTACGTGTCTGACATCAGGTGTCATATATATGTTGAAGTGCCCTTGTGGCAAAGTGTATGTAGGACAGACCAAAAGACCTGTTAAATCAAGACTGTCCGAACACAAGTCGAACATAAGATGTAATAATCAATACTCACCGGTAGCTCGCCACTTCAACATGCAAAAACATACAATTGCCCAACTAAAATACCAGGTGCTAGAAGTTGTTAAACGACCTACAAGAGGAGGTGACTATCAGTCACTCTTACTACAAAGAGAAGCTTATTGGATTGATAAGTTAAGCTCTTTACAGCCCTGGGGTCTAAATGAGGATTTCACATTGAACTGTTTTCTGTGATTTGAATTTGACAATAAGGAATGATTGATCTTCAACATAAAATTGAGAGTCACATTGCTATTCCTGTGTCTGACTGTGATCTAAGGCACTACTTTGTTGAGACTAGTAGATGGTTGCCATAAAAATAATTGCCTGTAAACACAGTGTAAAAATTGTTCTTATTCTTAATTTTCATTGTTTGTCATTCTGTTATACTTATCACATTTAATTTTGATCTTTTGTAAAATAAATGCATTTACCCCATTGAGATTGCTATATTGCACTAGGTTGTCCATGCAATGAGAGAGAGATTTAAGGTTTTTTTTCCCTCTCCCTGCATAATGTGAATCCATGTGATCCACCTATTTTGAACTGATAGGTTACACATGGTCATTAAATGACCTTAGCCAGATAATCTGAATATTATATTCATTTTTTCCGTGCTATTTTTTTCCCTTTTAAGATCCGAGCGTTTCGTTCGATTCAAGACCCTTTGTCATTGCTAATTTCGACTCTATTTCACATGGTACACTATTTTTCTCAACTTTCCTCTCCCCGTTCTACGATGTGCGGACTAGTATTTGTTATGTCCGATTTACATCGCACAATAGGTTTCTGTACTGTATGAATTTTTTCCCTTCAATTTATTTAGTTACGCACCTTTACGCTTCCCGATTTAAGTTACTTCTTGTCATTGAATGCCTAGAGATCTACACCTTCATTACAATATAACCTCGTTCCAAGATGGCCGACCTTGAGGCCCATTTACTTCTTAGTCCTTTTTCTTCACCTATTACTTCAGTCCTCTATTTATCTCCATGGTCACATGTAGTCTCCATGGTTTGTGAACAACAAGCCACTCGGCTGAACAGACTCTGTTCAGGATTGCCCTCCTATGCTCCAGGTAAGCGTGAATGCATGTGCATTTATCTATCTAGGGACCAGGGAAATAGTTCCTTAGTCTCATGATTCCTTTTTTTTCTGTTTTCCTTACACTTTCTTTAGTTGATACTCTAACTGACCTATTACTGCCGGATTCTTCAGCTGTTGACCGGCCACACAATCTTGACATCAGTTGCACATCAGCTTTGAGAATTGTGCCATTTGCACATTCTTACCACGGTAATTCTTTACATTTTTTGCCTTGATTAAACACCATATTATGTTTCCATTACTTCATATCAGATTGCTAGGTATATTATACTAATCAGGACTTCATTCCTGTTCAGTTTGGCTATTCGTATGACAGAATTCCCACATACTGAGGCACCTCTGTAGTGACGGCGGGATACTTAAGTTCTACATCCTTATGTGGGCCGCTGTATTGATTATTTTCCGCCCTCCATATTCTGGTTAGGTATGTTACTCAATTTTTTTTATCTCACACCTATGACTGTTACGTTTGAACATTGAGCTTGGCATTGATCAGGCTTTGTTTTCTTTAGATTTCTGGTATCTTTTTGGGAATTAGCCATGTTTTAAGGAACCAACTGGTGTACGAAGACTGTCTATCTATTTTCACCGCTCCGTCCGGTTCTCTGTTTCCGGCACTTTCTACTCACAGAGGTAACGATTTTTGTATTTCTTCCATATTAGATTGATATAGCCTAAGAACTATCTGTGTGTTGTTTTACCTACATATTTAATTTTCTTTAGCTTATGTTTCACCATCCACGTGATAGATCCCATTAGAGGTAGTACTCTACTAAATCACAGTATGATGGACGTTATACAGTTAATTTTGCAGGAAAAGATGCTTCAGTAGACCTTCAGCCCCTCTCTCGAGCAGGGGCAACCTAGTTAATCTTATAATGTTGCATGAATTACAATGCATATTAGAACATGTTACATTGTTTCAATTCCCTATTTTTTAGGGACAGATTAATGTTCTAAATACAATTAATGCCATTTATTTTTTAACTGTATACATTTAATATGACATGAACAGTCTATGCATTGTGCTTACAAAATTTTCTTTACTGAATTTATGCTTTCCTTTTACATTAAGAGTCCAAGTGTGGCCTTATGAAGAAGAGGAGAACTTCCTCGAAACGCGTCGCTAATCAATTTGGACTCCATTTTTCTTCAATTTGAGCTTTATCTATTGATACTGTTTCTATGCACTGTAAATAATCTTTGTCTGAACTATAATTCTTGCTGAAAATAATACAGCCTGACTATAAAGATATATATTTTTTTATCTCACACTCCTGTGTCTGACCATATGTGTTAGAAACAAATGTATGTACAATGCATATAACGCAGTTTAAACAACTGTATTGGATTAATCCAAACATTTGAAAGTGTGCAGGGGACGGGAGGGTTCCCAAGTTGAATCCTCTTTCTGTTTACCGGAAGAGCAAAGACTCTTCTGACCCCCCGGGCCACTCAGAGGGGGCAATTACTGAGGCCCCGGAGGCTGTAGACGCTTTTAGTAAGCTCAGAGAAGCTTTCATAAAAAGAACACAGGTGCCAAGCCTCGAGACCCCCTACCCAGGGGATGACAATATGGGCAACATGGAAGGAGGTTTTCCCGAGGAGGAGACCCCAGGATCCCCTACCTCCTCGCAAGAAGAGGCGGATAACGAAGGGGACGAGAACGGCCAACCTCCGCCGAGGAAGAGGCTCAGGAAGCTCAATAACCTAGAGGAGGATGAGACATCCGATATGTTTAACCCCGAGGAAATCAGAAATCCGAGATCATCCGATTGGGTGCCATCACCTAGAGTGACAAAATATATGTCGCAGAGACTACGTAAAGCCCTGGAAAAAGAGGTCAGACAAAGAATGAGAGCAGAATGCCCGAAACCAGATTTACCAGGCAGGGTAGCAGAGGCTCCGGAGCTGGACCCGAAAATGTTGTCTTTTGTCTCGAAAGCAAACAAAGACCCAAGAAAAGGTATTGACCGCTCTTGGAAAAGCTGCCAGGAGAAGCTTCTGGACATAGCAGGACCATTGCCAAAGATCATGGACCTGGCCGAACGTGCTAAGGACACAGGAGAGGAGGTAGACCCAGGAGTTCGGGCCCAGAGAGCAGTATGCCTGTTAGGCAACGCAAACTGCGCAATTTCTTCTGAACGCAGGAAAGGGCTCCTGTTAAAGATTGACCAGAAATTAGGGGATCTGTCATCTTACGAAGCGGGCGAAGCAGCACAGGGCTTGCTATTTGGGGAAACCTTCGGGAAAGAAATGGGAAGGTTCGTGGGGACATACACGTCCCTGGAAAAGGCACAGGCGTCCATGAAAAAGATCTTTCCAACGCGAATTTTTGGAGGGACCGGTCGCTCTAGAGGCCGTTCGGCCGGTCGCTACCAATCATTCAGGAGGCCTCAAGGAAACAGGAATAACTACTGGGATAGCAGACAACCGGATACCTTCTTCCCTCCGAGGGGTCGCACCCCGAGAGGAAGACGTGGCAGAGGACAAGGGAGAGGCCAAAACTTCCCCGCAGGTAAGAGTCACAGACTATCCTCCGGTTGGGGGGAGGACAGCTATTTTCTGGGAAAACTGGCAAGCGCTTTCCAGCGATGCATGGGTGCTGCAGACAGTAAAAGGCATGCTCATAGATTTCATAGAATTTCCCACTCAGAAACAGACACCTCGCCCCCTAGCGAAATCTCAAAAAAAGATAGACCTCCTGCATACAGAACTGCTGCAGTTAGCGAGAAAACAGGCGATAGAGCCTTGCAAGGGCCCGCCCAAGTTTGTGAGCAACATGTTTTTGGTCCACCGGAAGGACATGGTGCGACCCGTGATAAATCTAAAAGACATGAACAGATGGGTGACTTACAACCATTTCAAAATGGAAGGAACCCATCACCTCAGAGATACACTTCGGCAAGACAATTGGTTAGTGAGGATAGATCTCAAGGACGCCTATCTAACGATACCCGTCCGAGCAGACTTCCGTCCATTCCTAGCGTTTTATTGGGGCGAGCGATTATGGCAGTTTGCCACCATGCCATTCGGCCTAGCATCAGCACCTTGGGCCTTCACAAAAATTATGAAACCAGTAGCCGCAGCGATCAGGGAGAAAGGGATTCGCATGATTATCTATCTGGACGATGTCCTTCTGATGGCCAATTGCCGGGAAACCCTCCACTATCAGACCGACTGGGTAGTGAATCTACTGACATCACTAGGGTTCCTAGTGAATCGAGAAAAATCCGAGATGAAGCCAGTCAGGAGAATAGAGTTTCTAGGTTCCGTAGTAGACACCAGATCAGCAACACTAGAACTTCCAAACAAGAAAATACGAGACATAAAAAGAGAGATAAAGACATGTCTCAGCAGTACAGTTATATCACTGCGTGCTCTAGCGCGAGTAGTAGGGCTCCTGGCGGCCTCCATACAAGCCATATTTCCAGGTCCCCTACACTATCGGGCCCTTCAGAGACTAAAGATAAGGCACCTTCAGCGAGGGCTACAATATCATCAGCTAGTGCACATCGACCAAGAAGCCAGAACAGAGCTAGAATGGTGGTTAGCGAATATGGAAGCCTGGAACGGGAGAGCCATTTTTGGCGACCGGCCGGACCTGATAATAGAGTCAGACGCCAGCAGAGCAGGCTGGGGAGCCCGCTGCGGAAATCTGCAGACAGGAGGGAGGTGGAGTTCGGAAGAGCTCAAGCTTCACATCAATTGCCTAGAATTACGGGCAGGGTCTTTTGCGATCAAGGCGTTTACGAAAGAAAAAGTGAATTCTTGTATTCTGTTGAAAATGGACAACATTTCAGCAGTGAAATATATCAATCATTTAGGAGGAACGAGATCCAAGCTCCTAGCGGAGATAGCCAAAGATTTCTGGCACTCCTGCCTAGAATCTGGGATTTCGGTAGTGGCAGAATATCTGCCAGGAGCGCAAAATGTGATAGCGGACTGGAACTCCAGATACCTCTCGGATTCCAGCGACTGGAAGCTGGACAAAGTAGTGTTCCGACAGCTGGAGGAGCGCTGGGGGCCGATTTATACAGATCTGTTTGCGTCCAGACTGAACGCACAGACGAAGAGGTTCTTCAGTTGGAGGTTAGACCCAGCAGCAGCAGGAGTAGACGCGTTCCTACAAGACTGGAGAGAACAGATCCTTTACGCCTTCCCTCCATTCTTGATGTTGAGCAGAGTGCTAGCGAAAGCGCGCAGGGAAACGGCGAATCTGATACTGATAGCCCCTATATGGAAATCACAAGTCTGGTTTCCAGCACTCATGGAAATGCTAGTAGACTATCCGAGAATGTTACCGCGAAGAGTGGACCTGCTCACGGACCCAGTTGGGTCATTTCACCCTCTGAGAGTGAGGGGGACACTGCCATTGATGGCGTGCAGGATAGCAGGAGACGCTGGAACCTCCCAGGTATTTCGGCGCAAGCTGCAAGTCTCATCGCCGAATCTTGGGCTCCCTCGACCAGAAGGAGCTACGACGCAGCTTGGAATAAGTGGTCAGCATGGTGCAGAAGGAGAGATCTTCATCCCGTTTCTGCACCTTTAGTCGAGATATTGAATTTTCTGGCAGAACTTCTACAAGATGGCAAAGCGTATAGAACCATTGGAGTCTACAGATCTGCAATTTCGGCAGGGCATGTACCGCTAGACGGCACACCAGTAGGGGAGAATACTGCGGTGATTAGACTTTTGAAAGGAATAAGATTTAGACAACCGCCGCAACCTAAGTACAAAGTACTTTGGGACGTATCCGTAGTGCTGAAACTGCTATCAGACTGGCCCGGCGACAGATATCTGTCTTTAGAACAATTGTCAGGGAAACTGGCCATGTTACTGTGTATGGTGTCGTGCAGGAGAGTAGCAGACGTGAAGGCGCTAGAATTGGATAGGAAAACATACGGCCCGGAAGGAGTAACCTTTTATCTGGCAGAAAGAACTAAAACAGACTCAGCTACAATCTCATACCCATACATGCAGGACTATCCGAAATGGTGCGTGGCATCATGCATTAAGGAATATGAGAATAGGACAGCAGAAATGAGACCGGTAGGAACTACACAGCTACTTATAGCGCGCAGGAAGCCGCACAAAGGCGTGGCAGCAGCCACGATAGCTAGATGGGTCAGAGGTATCATGAGTCTAGCAGGTATTGATGTGTCAGCATTCGGGGCACACTCAGTTAGAGGAGCGATGGCATCTAAAGCAATAGGACAAGGCGCGACCTTACAAGATATCATGAAAGCAGCAGATTGGTCTGATGATAAGACCTTTAGGGCGTTTTACTTTAGACCAATAAGCACGGTAGCAAGTGCAGTAGCAAGAAGCTTTAAACAAGCTTAATGCTCGCCTCCGTCTTGACATAGAATGAAGATTCCCCCTGCTAATAGCGCAGGGAGCTCTTGATTCTATTAAAGACAAGGAGGCGAGCATTAAATTCCCGACCCAAATACACGGAAAAGGGGAAGAATATTGTAATGAAAGATATATGAATTGTGCATAATCATGAGGTCCGTTTTTTCTCCTGAAAATAGGGAGTGTATTTCCCAGCCCTAACATATTCCTTTTGTTTTCATTTCTGACACTAGGAGATGACCAAAAGAACGGATGAAAGCTAGTGAAGTAACGAATGGTTCCGATCAGATTGCGAGTTCCGAAGCTAGAGGTCGAAGTCTGCAGGAAGCAGAGATAGTGAACTGGTTGAGCCCGTTGGCTAGTTAAGGTTACAAAGGTTTACAGTTAAGCAGTCAAAGAAGAGGAGGAACACAGGAACAGGAAGGACTAAGGCACAGAGGCTAGAGGACAGGACTACAGAGAATGATGGGATATGAAGTTTTTCTAAAAAAAAATAAAAAAATACATATATACTTAATGTTTTTCACAAAATCTGATGTTTGTTGAAGCTGCTGGAGAGTGAATTAAAGAGAAGAGAAAGCGCTTAATGCTCGCCTCCTTGTCTTTAATAGAATCAAGAGCTCCCTGCGCTATTAGCAGGGGGAATCTTCATTCTTTGACTTCCTTTTGGAACTCCTCATCCCGCTGATTTCCACGTGACTACCCGTGTTGTCTGACATACAGCACCAGTGTGACCATAGCTGAGGACATGCGATTTGCAGCACCGTCAGGTAAGAAACCTGACCGGCGCTGGGAGATTAGACTCATAACAACAGTACCCAGTAATTATTGGTACTTGGACTATAACTCCACTCACTAGATATCTCTGTACCCCCCACAGGGTCCCAGACTAGGAGCCCCGATGAAGGCGGACTTGATACACGCCATTACCTCCGAAACGTGAAGAGCACAGGAAAACACTTGAATAATTTGCTTTCTTGTCTACAGAGGTTGCTTAACTATCCTCTGCCACGTTGGCAAAGAAACTTTGATCTCAAGAACCTGGAACATTCAATGTCGATTTGAAACTATATGTAATCTAAGGGCAACTTCAAAATCCCTTAGGCATAATATAGTAGTGGACTCATTGAATTGTTAGTCTGCACCTGATCTAAAAAATATTCAGAATTGTGTCTCATTCAACATTTGCCTAAAGGTGTAAGCTACCAGAAATTGCCAACTGCTGGTCTTGAAGTCCCAGATGATGATGCTATTCTGCAGTTCAAAAAAATTGTCCGGATGTTTCTACGTCAAAATCAACACAATGGTAATTCGTTTACCTTTTTTTTATTGTAACTGGCTTCAATTACAATGACTTTGTTATATGGCATTTGTACAGCACCTACTGCCTTGGTATGTCCTAAGCACTGTAGGGATTAATGCCCTTTGGAAGACTGTAGTCGACTAGGTGAAAAGAATTTCTAAAATGCATGTGCATTTTTAGCCAGCACGATGCTAGGTAGTGGTGGCTAGGTCCTTAACAGCAGCCCCATCGTTAATCAGGTGAGTGAGCGGGTGCTGTGACAACTTGTCAAGGGAGTAGGAGTCGAAAGAGTACAATTATGCAAATGGCTGAGGGACTCCTGTATTCTAATGGAGGTGGTGATGGGTGGGTTTATTATGTATGTATGTATGGAGGTGGGTGAGCCATTGTTGGATAAGATTTTCCATTTCTATAACCAATCTTCCTTACCTGTGTCAACCCCAGAAAGTTTTGCTTGACTTTTTTCGTGTTCCTGGCTGAGTGGGAACTTTTTTTTTTCTCTCCCCTCACCCTTTTACTCTTTTATGGAGAATTTCAATTTCGAAGGGATTGTGTCCTCAGACGTATTCCTTATCTTGATAGATTTACTTCCAGCTTGCTGGCCTCGGAAACATTTTTCAGTAGAGGGCGCTGCGCGTCGACATCACTCGCGTTAGTGTCCCTCAACAGCCTCCGTATCGGCGCCGATGTCATCATGTGTATAAATACTTGCGCAGCGTCTGTTGCTCAGTTCCGTTTTTCTGCGCTTCATGGGCCTCGGAATCGTGTTGCTCAGTACGTTATTCAAGTAGATTCTACTTATTCCTCGAGTATATCATTTAGCATTTAGAAGTGTGCCCAGTAGCCTCTCTATGAAAGTTGCATTTAGAAGTGTGCCCAATAGCTTTTCTGAATTTAGAAGTGCGCCCAATAGCCTCTCTGTGAAATATCATAATAATCTAATACCTTGCTGGGTTGAATCAACTAATCTCCCTAATAACCTCTCCGGGCAATGCTGGGGTATATTCATACCTAATACCCTCTCTGTATAAAGTTGAATTGAGAGAAGTGCGCCTATTAGCATGCCCTAATTGAACTGACTAGTATCCGGCATAGTCTCTCTGCGCTTAGTTCAATCTAGAAGTGTGCACAACACCATTGAGCCTAAGAAGCGTGCCCTAATATCCTAATTAATCCTATTAGTATACCTAATAGTATATCTGTGTCATGTAGAATCTAGAACTGTGCCTAATAATCTAACATCACCTCTATACAAAATCGAATCTAGAGTTAATCCTAATATCATCCCTGTGTACAGTTGATCCTAGAAGTGTACCTAACAATACCTAATAGCCTAATATCATCTCTTTGCGATTTGAACTTGGAACTGTGCCTGAACTTAGAACTACAATTAGAAATCCCTCCTAAATCCACCTAAAAGCCAGTACCAAGCATGAGTGCACCCACAAACCAACAGTTTTTCGGAAACAACTGCCGTGGACCGCCCGCACTTCCCGATCCGCCTTCCGCCCCATCCCTCCCCTTCCCAAATCACCCCATCCTCCTTCACACTCCCTGCCATCCCTCTCTCCAAACACCAAGCCAGAGATGCACGATGGTGAGCCAACCACCCTAAGACCACCCCTCCCCTGAAACCCACCACCGACCAGCCAACGTCAACCATGCCTGCTCCCCTCATACCTAGCACACCCCGCCCTCCAAGCATCCACCCGCCGCCTTGCCCTCAAACCCCCGCCACCTCCCCCCCGACCGCACCCTTTTCCCCTCCCTAAAAACTGCACGCCTAGCCCTAGCAAGAACCAAAGCCACATCCCTCTCCCCCTCTCACCCTCCTACCCTCTCTCACACTCCAATTGCAACAAAGAAACTAAAGAGGAAACATACCTGGTCCCCCACAATCTCTCAGCACTCTTTGCCTCCCCTGTCTCGAACCACCACCTCATTCCCCCACTCACCTCCTTTCCCCATGGCTTCACCCTTCCTGAAACCCCTCTCCCTCGATTTCTCATCAACTGCAACTGAAACTTCTAATCGTGCATACCCCACCTTCAAATCCCTGATCCAAACCCGATAATCCCAACACACACAGTTTCCCAATCCCGCCCGAAGCCCGCCAATTTTTCTGCTCGCCCGCTATTTCCATCGATCATTACAGACCCTCTCCCTCTCCAGCCTCCAGTCTCTCCGCCACCATCCCCTTCCACTCCGAGACCAACCTCGCCTGCCGATGTGAACTGCATCCTATTTAATGGCCGATCCGTAGCAAAAAACAGACACTGCATCTTCGACCTCCTTGCCTCTGACAAACCAGACCTGGTTTTCATCACCAAAACTTGGTTCTCTGACGACTTTGCCCCAATCACTAATGAAGCCTTCCCCCCTGACTACTCCCTCATCCCACTGAACCGTCCCTCCTGAGGAGGAGGAGTAGCATTCGTCTTCAAGTCTCTCTTCCACACCTCAATCATCGACAAACAACCTTGCATTCCTTCCTGCAAATCTCTCCTCGTTAATCTATCCCTCTCCCCATCGCTCTCATACAGCTTCCTAATAATATACAGGCCCCCTGGCTACGAAAGACAATTCGCAAACAACCTCTGCGACTCAATTGCCACCCTTCAACTAAACCATCCCAACCTCACCCTTCTTGGAGACTTCAACATATGGCTCGACATCCCCACCAACCCTATGACACACTCTCTGGTCGACAGTTTGGACGCAATTAACCTCCAACCCCACATAAACGGCCCGACTCACTACAAAAGGACACACTCTTGATGCCATCTTTAGCTCCAACACCCTGATACATTTAATGCCCCCCACCCCTATCTTCTGGTCTGATCACTTCATTCTCTCGTTCGCCATTCACACTCACCTGACCCCCCCCTTCCCGTACTCGAATCTGAACCTCTGAATCTACGCAAATGCTGGAAAAAACGAATAATCGTCCTGGACCTAGCCAACGCACTCCTCCAGTCTCCACCTCCTACCTGCCAATTAAACAAACAACTAACCCCTGATGCCTTTGACTCATGGCTCAACGCGTCTCTGATGCGGCTCACACCCCCTTGCAAACCATCAACCCACCATGGCCTCTTCCCCAGATGGTTCACTCATGAGTTGAAGATCACTAAACTATATAAATACCTAGAACGCAAATGGCAGAAAGATAAAACCCAGGGGAGCAGGGCCACTTTGGCCCGACACCTCTATCAGTACAAGGCTGAAATCCGGAAAGCAAAAAAAAGCCCACTACAACTCCTGAATCCTAAACTGCAAAAACCCAAGCAAAGAACTCCACAAAATCATCTCCGAGTTCACCAATCTGGCTTGCAACACGACCGTCCCGACTCCCTCACAATCACTGTGCGACTCACTCTCCCTCCACTTTTACACCACAGCTCTCGAAAGAACAAATACTCTAACCACCAAACTGGCTCTCCTGCATCCACCAAACAATTCTCCCCCCATACCGGCCGGCTCTCCACCTGCGACCAACGTTCAAATCCTTTAGTCCAATATCACCAGAGCAGTTTCTCAAACTTCTATCTGCCCGCAAACCATCTGACTCGCCACTGGACCCTTGCCCAGCCACAACCCTCAAAGAAATTTTCGCTTCCACCTGCGCAGGAGAACACGCAAGATCCTTCATAAATGCCTCACTTTCCTCCGGTATCTTTCCCAACGCATTCAAAACAGTTCATGTCAAACCTCTAATTAAAAAACCTTTGCTCGACCCTCTCGTGCCCAAAAACTACCGCCCCATCTCAAACACCAGATTCCTTGCCAAACTCATTGACCGAACCGCTTCTCCCAACTAAACGCCTTTGTCGAAGACAACAATCTCCTAGACCCCGCTCAATCAGGTTTCAGAGCCCGTCACGGAACTGAAACCACCCTAACCTCAATTTGGGATGACCTTAAAATGACGGCAGACTCCGCGGGATGCACAGCACTAATCCTACTTGACCTATCCCCTGCCTTTGACACAATCCATCACTCAATCCTCCTAGACTGCCTCCACTCCGTAGGAATTCATGGAACTGATCTTAAATGGATAGCTTCATTCCTCAAAGATCGGTACCAAATAACGATACTCTATACCTCCCAAGCTCGACCAGTCGACACGGGAATCCCGCAAGCAGCATGCCTGTCTGCCCTCCTGTTCAAATCTCTACTTGATCACCCTCCCACCAATAATTTGTTCGCACAACATTCTGTGCTACGACTACGCCGACGACATTAAACTAATTCTAAAACTCCTGAACTCAAAACCCAACTCCCGACCAGACCTGGCCTCCTGCCTCCTTGACATAGAACTCTGGATGACCCAAAGCCACCTCTTGTTAAAACCCTCAAAAACAGAAATCATGGTATGTGGCAACTCCGAACTTCTTCCGCACCCACTACCCTGGCCATCCGCCATGGGCAACTCACCGACCCCCTCCAACTCAGTGAAAAATCTTGGATGCACCCTTGACACCCTTGACTCCAACCTAACACTCTCGCGCCAAGTCAACAATGTCCTGCCACTACCACCTTAAGACCCTTAGGCGCATCTTTCCATTTCTCTCCTTTCCAAACAGACTCTCCGCGGTCCAATCAATCGTCATATCAAGACTGGACTACGCAAACCCCCTATACCTCGGAGTCCACGCGTACCAACTGAATAAACTCCAAAGAGCACAAAACGCTGCAGCCAAACTGCTACTTGCGCTCGGCCCAGAGACCACATCTCCCCAGCCCTTAAGACGCTGCACTTGCTTCCAGTAGCCCGAAGGGTCACTTTCAAAACCTTGTGCATCTCCCATCGAGCTCTGCACAAAACCGGACCGCAATATCTTCAAGACAAGCTAAAACCCTACCACCCCCCCACACACCCTAAGATCAAGCTCAGCTGGGCTCCTAGTCATACCGAAGACAAACTCAAGCAGGTTACGCGGATCATCATCCTCAGCCTTGGCCCCCATGCTATGGAACTCACTCCCACCCCACATCCGCCTAACTGAGGATTTAACATCTTTCTGCAAAATGCTGAAAACCTGGCTCTTTCCCTAATACCAACCCGTACCAAACTGACCAGCAACTCAAAGACTCCAATACATCAAACCACCTGATGAGAATAACCCCTAATACAAACTAGAAGGACAAACAGAATTAAACGAATCAAGTATATCAAAGCAGTGAAATGGCTAATAAGAGTAAATCATACGGAAACAGTAAAGAGATTTAAACTCCTGAAATGGACAGAATGCATGCGGAGTGAACGTAGTGAATGGCGTGGATGAATTAGTTAGAATGGATAAAACAGGTGAAACAAAATGAATGTGCCGAGTGGAAGAATGCATGAGAGGAAGAACAGATACCTATATGGTTGAAATGAGTATGGAAATCGAGTGAATATGTAGATCAGATGAGTATATGGAATGAATAAACATGTTGAGTGGATGAGTGTGTAGAGCTGCTGGATGCGTAGAACGGATGAGCGTGTAGCGCGGATGAGTACGCAAATACAGAGAAGCATATAGAACGCAAGAGTACATAATACAGATGAATGTCCAGAACGGATGAACGTAAACCGGATAAATATGTTGAACAGATGAGTATGCAGAGCGGATGAGTATGTAGAGCACATGAGTGTGGATAACCGGTGAATATGGAAGTGTGTAGATCGCTGGAACAGATGAATGTACAGACCTGTCGAATGTACAGAGCGGAGGAGTGGATAGAGCGGAGGATTGGATAGAGTGGAGGAGTGGATAAGTGTATAGAACGGATGAAGGTACAGAACAGATGAATATATAGAACATGATATTGCTGCTGAATGCATGAAAAGCGCGAGTGCTTAAAGATGAGTGCGGGGAGCACATGAGCGCGTAGAGGGGGTGAGCGCATAGAGGGGGTGAGCGCGTAAAACTGGTGAATGCATAGTACATGTCAGGGCATAAAGCGGATGAATGCCTGGAGCGAACGAGTGCCCAGACTGAACGGACGTGTTGCATAGAGTGGACTAGTACATAGAACGAACGAGCACAGATTGCATCCAATACTGATGAGTGCGTAAAATGGATGAATATGTGGAGCTACCAAATGCGTAGAGCATGGGGCAGACAGGTGTGCCTCTCTACTGATCTGAACTTCGGTTCCCAAGGGCGTTCAACCTAGCAGCGCCTTCAGACCATACCAAATGGTATATAAGGCGCTATATAAATGCAAAATAACAATAACAACAAGAAGCAGTTTTATTTCTTCCTTTAAATATGTGTTGACATTTTGTCAATGTAGCACAATTGACACTGGCACACCATTATGTACATCATGCACTGTTTTGTTGTTCTTTTTAAGAAACTATTGTGATTTGTCATAATTGTTGGTTCAGATATTATTTATGTCACAACTGTCTATAGAAACATTTGTTTATGATTTTTGTTGAATGTAATAAATATATGTTTACCAACACTGAGTATATTGATACAGTGGGTGGGCATTACTATGTTCTGATTGATTCTAAGGAGACGTAACTTGCATAACCGTCAGACAGACTTGACCTTCAGGATCTGTCTACTCAATTTTACCTCTCTTTGATTAGAGTTAGCAAGGGAACACTCATTTGTTCTTACGTTTAGTCGTACAAAAAGGGTCAGAGGTCATGTCTGTGAATGGTCAATGTGAATGCCACTGCACAACACACCCCACACGCATTATGACAAAGTGCCGTTCTGGTACCCGAAAATTGACATATGCTAGCTAAACGCAAATTGACATGTACACTTTCTGTTGCTCCCGTGCAGATGATGCTGGGTATCCCCGGATACCATGGTTGATGACCCCCATCAGGCAAACCCACAACATCCACAAGCAGGCATACAACCGTGCCCATGTACGTACTCGCTGCACCAGAGAGCAGATGTTTGGGCTGCTCAAGACCAGGTTACGCTGCCTCAGCAGATCAGGGGAGCACTGATGTACAGCCCCGAAAAGGTTGGGAAAATAGTGCTTGCCTGTGCCATGTTGCACAACATGTGCATCAGGTGCAACATCCTCCCACCCCCCGACATGGACTTGCAGCCTCTAGAGGCTTCGGACGACAGTGCCGATGAGCACAGCAGCGTAATCGCATGGATGGACGTGTCACACGAGAAGACCTCATACATCACGACTTCTGAGCACCTGTCACACACACAGCACAGGACATCTAGCACACTGGGCACTGTACATAAATACATACACTCACAGTGAAAGATCAATGTCCAGTCATGATTTCTTTTGCAAAACCAAATATATTGTGTGATAAACAATTATGTACAATTGTGAAAAGCCTATTCACTATACTATCACACCCAACTATCCCTCCCCACAGCCCCTCCCCAACTGTCCCTCCCCACACCCACCCAATTATCCCCACCCCCCACTCCCTCCCCAACTATCCGTCCCCACACACCCTGCCCAACTGTCCCTCCTCAAACCCACCCCCCCAACTATCCCCACACCCCCAACCCCTCCCCAACTATCCCTCCACACACACCAACCCCCTCCCCAACTATCTATCCCAATACCCCCTCCCCAACTGTCCCTCCCCACAGCCCCTCACCAAACAGTCTTTGTGCATATCATGTCCTGCACAACTATCTACATAGGCATAGTACGCAGACAGGGCAGCCATGTATCAATGTCCTATTTCCGACCCCTTTTAGGTTCTGGGGTGCAGCCTTCTACAGGCTGAGGCAGCCGCTCTGAATGACGCCTTGGGCTGCTTTGTAGAGAACTCCCTGTTGTGGAACTAGTGGAGGGAGCCGGTGGTATGGACAGGTGCATTTGGTCCACGAGGGCCTGGACAAACATTAACATTGTTTCAGCCATGGAGGACATTACACTGTTGCCCTCCCTCACATGGCGTGACACCTGCAAGATGGCACTTGTGCATCTGCCCAGTGCCCGTGCGTTCCTCGTCGAGCTGGCCTGAAGACTCTCCTGCAAGAGTTGTGCCTCATGCAGGTGCTGTTGGACAAGTGAAGACAGGGAATCCTGCAGTTGCTCCATTCGTGACAGGCGCCCTTCAATGTCCTTGACACTGCGTAAGGGGTGGGGGGGGGTTGGGGGCTCATTGAAGCCCACGGGACTAAAGGCCATGGCCTCCTCAAAGCTGTGGTCTGTTTCTACACTTTCTGCTCCACCATCCTCCCCAGTGTTTTTATCTGGACCCCCTTGTGGACATACTTGTGGCAGGGATGCAAGTGCCTCCTGGATACAGGGTGGCAGGGGTGTGGTGCCTCCTGGATGGGGGGTGGCAGGGGTGCTGGTGCCTCCTGGATGGGGGATGGCAGGGGTGCTGGTGCCTCCTGGATGGGGGGAGGCAGGGGTGCTGGTGCCTCCGGGATGGTGGGTGGCTGGTGGGATGCAAATGTTGTCCTCTCACGTCTGACGGAGGATGCTGTGGAGTCCTGTGTGGTGGTGGTCCATCTGTGGCGAGGCCTGGTGGCCCGTGATGTACTTGGCTGTCCAGCCTTATTGACAGATGATGTGTCTGAGGGACTCAGAAAGGCAGGGCATCAGTGATGGGTGTGGATTGATGAGATAGACATGAATGCTAGTACTTTCTGCTGACAATACTGTGTCATGGATATGGTGGTGCCCATGGCATGGTGCACACATGCCTGTGTCGGGGTTGCTGTGCGGGTGCAAGTGTGGTGTGCCTCGATGGTGTGTACAATGTTTCTTGCGTGGTGGGCTGGTGTTTCCCGGTTAGGGTGTTATGGGGGGTGGGGGGCACACAAGCTGTATGATATGGTGTTGTGGCTGGTTGTGACATGGATGTGTTACACATGTGACTGCTGCCCATGGCACTTACTGCGTCAGTGATGATTTTGTGGGATGGGGCGAGTGGGCCACATGTATCATTGCTGTGTGTGGCAGGTCATTTGTTGGTGGTGGAGTAGGTACTTGCCACTGACGTGACTGAGCCTGTGCTAGCACTGCGGTGACAACACAAGTTAGGCTGTGTCAGGGGGATGTGGGTCTGAGTGCGAGCAGGTGCATCTTGTGAGGGCGATACAGGGGGCCTGTGCAATGTTCACTGTGTGAGGGGTATATGAATGAGGTTTGGGTGCAAGGTCTATTTGGATGTGTGCAACCAGGTTGAAGGGAGGGGGGAGCCGGCAGGGCTGTACTGGCACTGGGCACAACATACTTGACATATTTGCCTACTCTATTGTATACAGTGTGGACAAGGTAGATGATCTGACATTGAGCTTAAGGGTATTCACCAGCTCCCTCAATAGACTGTAGGTGCAGAACACTACTACAGGTCTCCTCCCATGGCTGCAGGTGGATGGGAGATGCATGGCCGCCTCCTTTGGCGATGCCCTGGGTGCGCTGGGCCAACAGGATGTTTCGCACCCTCAGACGAAGTTCATCTCACCTTTTGTGGCAGTCCCGGACGGTTTGGGGTGTTGTTCCGACTGCCGTGACCTTCTGGGCCACCTGCTCCCAGATTGCCTTCTTAGGCAACTGTGCCTGCCTTCCGAGGTTGCTGCTGAATACTTTGTCTGCATGCTCGACTACGGTATCTGCGAGCAGGCTTAATTCAGCTCGCCGAAGCACAGCTTGTGCCTGCGAGTTACAGGTATCCTTGCAGCCATGTCTCCTCATAATTATCTTGGCTCGGGATGTGGGTCTCACCCCTATGCTCAGATGATTGCAATGAATTGTGTTTTATTAATGGCCGCCGGTCAATTTTCTCTTCCGGCGAACACGTTATTTCCAGTCACGGTAATATTCGGCACCGTTGTTACCGGTGGCAGTGAGTCCGGTAGCGTAGAGCCGAATCAGAGTCACCGGCACCAAGGTTGGCGGTGTGGGGATTTTGGGGAGTTTGGTGGTGTTACCGGCATGCCGGTGCAACAGTTTCGGGCATGATGGAATGCCTGTGCAGCCTAACAAGGAATCAACTGTTGATTCCGGCAGCAGTGTGTCACGGCCACGGTAGCACCGGCATGCCAGTAATTATGATTTTTTACCACCGGACTTGTAATGAGGCCCATTGTGATGATGAAGTGAAAGTCTTGGGGAAGGGAATCCTGGGACTTGAGGAGCTGCATTGTGTGGTCTTGAGAACAAAGCCTCAAGACCTTTTGTTTTCTGTGAACTGTGTTTCTTGGAACTTGGGCAAGGGAACCCCGATGATTGGTTATGAACTATATTGAACTATACCACTTTGAACTGGATAAAGGTAATCTTAAGATGTGTTTTCATGGAACTTTCTTAGACTTGGGGAAAGGGAGCTGAAAGGAAGCTGCGACCTGGAAAAAGCTCAGAACTTTGAGTTGAACACTGTTTCTTTTGATTTTGACATCCCTACACATTGGTTTGCTTTAATTGTGAGGGCAATTATAGGTTTTGGACACAGAAAGACTTTTATGTTGAGCTCCTTGACTTTCCTTAGTTTTGTTTAGTTAGGGAAATCCCACCTCAACATAGGGCAAGTTAGGCCTTCTACCATCCTGACCTTTGATTTAATAAAGTATTTTATTTTGAACTTTAAATCTGTGTCTTGCTTCATGATGCCTTCACAGTACAGAGCTGTGTTACATTGAGATTCTGATGGTACTAGGATTCCCTGCTGCACTAGCGCACAAATTGACTTAAAGATGCCTTTGTCTGCCTTTTAGATAGGGAGTATTGCTTTGCCCTCGGTAGAATCGTCCCTGGCTTTAGTTTGATTTTAACTGCTCCTACCCCTTTCAACAGGCCAACGTGATCTGGGCTGTTTTTCCACAATGTTTTTGGAAACTGGGCTACGTTTTCCTAAAGAAATGATGGTAGCGTATTATTTTATCAGGGCCTTCCTTTGTGGGACTTCCTTGTAATTGATTCTCACCCAGTTAGTAATGGTCATGGAAAATAATGTCTCAATATCTGAATAGTCATCCTGAAACAGTTCTTTGTCTGTCAAGTCAGTGTCCTTCTACTGCTATTATTGCTCTGCAAGCCTTCTCTGAATCATCAGTCCCGTGAATTACTATTCTCTCTTCCCTTACTAAAGCTGTTTCCAATTCTAGTGGGAACACATATCCTTCCTCCTCGTCCAAGAGAATTTCTGGTCTGAACAAAATCTCATTTGGCAAGCAAAGTAGTTTGCCCTGTATCCCTGCGAGCCATGCTAGCATCACATCCACTCCATACTGGAATAGCTCGGGATATAGGTGCACCCCTTATGTAAGTCTTGCAGCAGAATGCTTGAATACATTCTCATGCATTCATATAGTGAATCTCTGGAGTAGAACTCACTATCCCCTGTTCAGTGAATGAGATAGTCATGTTGAGTTTACTCATCATGTCCCTTCCCATTATGTTAACTGGTGCCTGGCAAGAATATAACAGTGGCATTACAAGGTCATGCTCTTCAATGGAGATTGGGAATTTGTCAGTGAACAGAACCAAATCTGGGGCCCCAGAAAAGTCTTTATTGTTCATGGCTAGCCCTGACATGGGGTATCTACCCTCCCTAACACAGGACCTGGTTGCCCCATGTCTACGAGAAAGGAGAAAGTCTTATCACCTATGGTTACCCGCACTAGTGATTCCTCATTCGGTTCGGGTGAAACAGATAGGACTGAACACATCAAGTCAGTGTGTGGGCTGCCCTATTGTGGGTATAATCTCATCCCTGTCCCTGTAAAAGGATTTCCTCCCACTACAGCCACATTCCCTGGTCTTTGGTGCAGAAGTCTGTACTGTGGTATCCAAATGTCTCATGACTACAGTGTTCTGCTGTGTCGGTGCTTGTGGTGCTGCCTGTGGTGGCTGTGTGTATAACGGTGCTTGTGGTATGTGCATCATGGGTTGTTGTGACTGCGCCAATGCATGTTGTGCCAGTGACATTTGCGGGGCATATGTCTGCATCTGATCTTTGGCATAATAGTCAGGTTGTTCGGTATTGTATGCTGGTGGATGTGTTGTCCCCCCTCTTGGGCTTTGCCAATTCTGTTGTATCCCTCCACACTTCTACATGCTCAGGCTATGTGGCCACTCTTTCTGCATGTCCAACATTGTGCTGTGGGTCCCATAAACCAGGGCGGTACCTGGTTAAATTCATCCCCTCCTTGCTGTGCAGGGTATCCCACTCCTCTCCCCCTGGATATGCCTCCTCTTCCCTGTGGCCAATAATTAGTGTCCCTTCTTCCCATGAAACCTCCCCCTGCTATTGGTTCTGTGCATTCTGGGTAACCACACCCACTCTGCTTGTCAACATCGCCCATTCCATTGAATACTTTGGCAATTTTCTCTGAACTAACTTTGCTTCTTTTTGTGTCCTTTCCTCATGTTTCTTTCTCACCTTCTCTTGCATTAGCCAACATTAATGTAATATAATCAACTGAATTTCTGACCACGGCTTCGCCTCCATCCCCACAAATTTATTCAATTGCTTCTGTACTTGCTCTGGTATTCCCAGACTTAGTATGTCATAAAATAAGCCCCAGTTTTGTCCCACAGTTCACGAGTCTCAAGACACAAAAGTTCTTTTAACTCCTGAATATATTGAATTGGGTCTTTGTCCTCACACATTTTGCGTGCCATAATCACACTTTATGTCAGATGTATCAGTGTTATGCTCACCTGGTCTCTGCGGAGGCGTTGGGGCATGGTTGCAGCCCTCTCTGAAATTGAATCTGCCCCCTTCAGGCCTCTCTCTCAGTAGAAAAGCTATAAGCCGTGGTACGTGGTGCTACTGCTTCTGCGTGGAGATAAGTGTGCGAGTGCGCCAATCTGTGATTGTTGTACCTCTCGAACCCTTCACCCCAAAGTACGGTTTCTGTGAGCATACGCCGGCCCATAAAACTCACCTGTGAATTATGGAAGATAAGCTCTCTGTCCTGCTACTTCTGTCTTGGGTGCGTCGAATGGGATCTAGTTCTTTCACTGATCCCTGATAAGGATTAGTCCAGTCCAGCTATGACTATGCTTCTCTTTATGATTGGTAAGTCTTTCTTGAGCTCTTGTGATGCTGTTCGCTCTGTTTAATGTCTTTATATGTTGCTCCTATTGATGCCTGCAATAATGTCTCTCTTCTGTTTTCTTCCCTTAGATGGAAATGTGGCCTCAATGCAGCTATGAGACGCGAGACGCGGCCGGATGGAAGATGGATGCTACCACAATGTTCAACAGCAGGTAAGTGATGGTTTAAGGAAAAGCGCAAAGTATGGCGAAGCGCAACCTTAAACTGACTGTTTTTTCAATGTCTAACCTTGTCTTCTGTTTTTCCTTGCAGGCGCTTCTGTTGACGATGGAGCATGTCATGCTGCGGTGCCAAGATGAAGATAACGGCGTTCCGGAAAGTGTAAAGATGAATACTTGGTTCACCAACGAGATGTACAGGTAAGAACAGCTTCCCCCAGTTGGTAAGTATGCTGGCAGGAAGCAAGATGTCCAGGAAGCAGGATCTTCAAAGGTACATCTGACCTGACGCTGCTTGCAAGTGCAGAATAATGCAAAGCGTCTGTCTTGAGGATTGGGGCAGCTTATATAGCTGAGATCGTGGGCACACCCAATAGGGCCGGCTTACCAGCCACACCCTGCCACTCCTAGAGAGTGAGCACATGCAGAGGCAATCCATTAGCAGTCACACCCAAGTATACACTTGGGGTTGCTTAATGTATGGAATGTTCAAGGTTAATGCATCCTGCTTAATGGATGGAATGTTCAAGGTTAATGCATCTGAAGTGCTATGTCCATAATAAAAGCTTTTTGGTGTTAAATGGATGTTCTCGTTTACTTTTGTTCATGAGCCTGTCGCCAAAGGCGCCAGGGCAGTGTCCACCCAGGTCTCCTGTGCATGCGAACCCTGCATGCCTGTGCCCCTGTCTTCATGACCATGGCAATCAGTACACTGTATTATTAGGGCCTGCCATAGGGCCGCCCTACAGTTATTAAAAGACGCCCCGTCATGTACTGTATTTTGTGCTGCCACTCCAGGATACCCTGCTTGTTTCCAAACATCGTAAGCTACCTCCCCAAAAATGGCAGAGAGTAAGCTCTTCATGTCGCCCACTGCTATTGTTGTCCCTGCTATCAACCTTTCTAATTCATAAATCCATTTTCCCACCCCAGCAGTCAACAATCGCAATTGGCATCTCAGATTATCGTTGTCCTTTTGTTGCCATGGTATATATTGTGTTCGCTTGCCACTCTTTTCTAACAGCAGAAATTGTGTCAGCCCCACAATCTTGTCGGGTTTCCTTATGTCTTTCGTTATTGTAAATGCTCCTGTCATGCTGGCTCTCTTCCATCCTAGTAACGCTCTCAACCTCTGCTTGTATGGAGTAACTTTGTCTGCGCTATGTGATCTGCCTTTTCAAGAGCTTGGTCTGCCTTTAGGCTCTAACTTCTCACTCCCTATTTCCTCGTCTAACAGTTTCGCTAGCTCTGGGCTTTCGCCCTTGGAGGGGCAGTGTGACCTCATCCCTTCTTTGTCATCGCTCTCCACCAGTTCCTCGTCTGACCCCATTGTCCCTAAACTGTCATCACTCTCTTTTTCCCCCTTCGTCCTCAAAGTTAAATCGTCTCAGCATATTTTTTTCCCTGTCGCCTCCTTGCTGCTCTGTCCAGTGAGTCGCGCCCCCATCCCCTCATCAGGGATACCGCTATCCTTCTGCTGCCTTAAGGGCAGCAGCACTATCTCACCTGCTTTGATATAGTGCCCCAATCCTCCTCCGCATTGCAACTTCCCCATCTTCATCTGGAAGTCTGGGAACGGTCATTATAGCTTCCACATCCTTAAGGTGTCTCTCCCTACTTCTCTCTCTTTCCTGCTATTATTATTATTATTTATTATTATTGCACACCACTGACCCTGAGGCTTAAGGGCGCATTACATAGACAGGGCAAAGGGGCAGGCGAATAACCAGAGATCAAAGACTAAGGGGGATAATTCCAGCCTCCTTATCTAAACACCTAAGTCTGGAGTCTCTTTCTAAATATAGCTGTAGATTTTTCCTCCCTCACGTCTGGTGGGATAGTATTCCAGAACACCGGGGCTGCTACAAAGAAAGCTCCTTTCTTCACCTGAGAAAATCGATGTGGTGAAATTTTCAATTTGTTGGTATGAGTAGATCTGAGGAAACATATATTAGATTTCATCTTGAACTCTTCACTCAGACACAGAGGATAGGGACCTATCATACATTTCTGCGTTATCACTAAAAAGCAAAAAATAATTCTGGCCTCTATTGGAAGCCAGTGCAAACTCCTTCTGGCGTCCGACACATGTTCCCTTTTTTTAATGTCCATGACAATCCTGATCGCATTATTTTGAATGACCTGAAGACGATCTATCGCGGTTTTAGCCAAACCAATAAGCGGGCTGACACACTAATCTAGCCTTAAGGCTCTAACAAGTATCTCACAATTTTCTCCTGCCTTTTGTCCCTTTCTTCTAACTCTATGCACAGAGGTTCTTTAACAATCTTCTCAATCTCTGTGTTCCTCTTCTCCCTCCTCAATTGCACCTGCCTTTCTTTTTCCTCTTCAGCCTGTCTAGTTGCCCTGTCCTTTATTTCTGTTTTCTCTCTCTTTTCCTTTTCTTCTCTCTCCTTCTTCTCTGATTCCCACCTCAGTTGCTCCTGTTCCTTCCTTGTAAAATCTGTGTCCTCCTGTTGGTGGACGAGTTGTTTGAGAAGGAGGAGGAGCCGTGGGCGTTTCGCCCTCTGCATCATGCAGGCTGAACATCCTCCCCCTCTTGGATGGGTCCTCTTTCATGACCCCAAACATCTTCCAAAGCTCCACTATCGCTAATCTGCTGCTCAATTTCTTTCCTTTGTATGCAGCATGCAAATACGTGGCCATTTGTTGGAGCACAGATTTTAAAAGACTGCTTTCCTGGGGCCATGGCCTCGCCATTTTGCCCTCTGTATCACAAGTCCATTCCGCGCTACATTTGAATATTTCGTTCTGATATTGCGGAAGGGACTTGCACAAATGTCTGTGAGTCGTGCCCCTCATAATGGCACATAACTTTCTGACTGCCAAAACTTACTTGACCTCACATCAGGATTTTTTACACACTTCAAATAATGGCAATCTCATCTTTACAACTCTTGCCAAAAATAAATCGACTCTTCCAAAATGCAATTTCTTCCACCAGCCGCTCCCCGGCTTCACCGACACCAACAAGGGCATGTTCCACACACCGCCCACACTCTAACCCTTAAAGGTCAAGCCAAACCTCCACGTGCTCCCAGAGCTCAACCCAATCGGTAGAAAAACTTTCTGTTTTCAACAACCTCAAACTCTTAAGCGAGGCGAGCCTCAACTCCTCAACCACCACTTTACACTACTACAAAAGAACGCTGTTCCTGCTTCTCTTCACCAACAGCCCAGTGCCCCACTATGGGCCAACAACCTTACGTCAATGCACTATGTCTTATTCACAACCTCCTTGTGACGTCACTGACCACTATGCATGAAAAACAATTGAGTGCCCTCTTAAACCACCACAAGACTCAAAAATACCCCAACACAAATACCCCACTGCCATCTTCCTGCTTTTCATTCACAGGGAATTCATCTCTCAAAGTGCCCACTCAGGGTTGTGGCCCTTCTTCTAAACCACAGCATAGGAAAAACTTTTCTTCTTTGTTTTTTTTTTAAAACTGTTTGTATTTTCTGTAATATTCAACAAGGTGCCACCTTCCGTAACCTAAGCTAGCACCTAGAAACAGAGATTCATCTCTTCATCCTTAACCTAAGCTAAGGCCTGCAAATAGGGATTTTCCCTTCATCTGTAACCTAAACTAACGTTTGAAAGAAGGGATTCTCTCTTCATCCATAGCCTAAGCCAATGCCTGGAAACATGGATTCTCTCATAAATAACATCAACAACAAGTCACAATGCAACAATTCCCTCCCTCCGGTATTTGTCAGATTGCTGGACTCAAACTTACACTCTGTGAATCCACCCCAGCCCTCAGATACCGTCACTCTAACAATCTGCCACTCTGCCTTCTGGTCTGCTCGGCATCCCACAGGGAGCGGTCAGAAATTTCACCTGGGGCGATCCTGATGACCATCTCAGTTTTCATGCATGATTAACAATCCAGTCCTCGTGGGTCGCAACCAGGGGTCAAGTCCTAAAAATAAATTGGGGGAATTCCTTCCTAAAAAAAATGGGGGACTCATTAATATACCAATTGAATGTAGCATCACCAGAAATTAGCATATCAAGGTGCACTTTGAAAAAAGTGGGGGGACTCCATCCACTCACATGTACCCTCGACCTGAGCCCTGGTCTCAATGCATCCGTACAGGCACATGGTAGGAAAAAACGGTATTCGCCAGAGGTCTTGGCAAACTGTCCTCTGCTACAACTTGGAAGTGGAGGGGTGGGTTAATTTCCCCAAATTAAAAGCAAGAAAAACTGGTTCAGGGGGAAATCTCCATGCCCAAAAAACAGAAAAGTACAGAAGTGTGACAAAAAACACTGTTTATTAAGAGATCTCACAAAGCAGGGATACACATGAACATCTAAAGATTTCCAACGCCCTCTCTCCTTGGTTACATGCTTGTCAACAGTTTTTAATGGGTCATGAAGTCAGAAATGACAAAATACTCTACAAAACCTAAGGGCTGATTAGTATGGTAGGCTACATATAGAAGCTATATGGGGTTAGAGTATTCATTGGGTACTGTGAGAAAATTGAGGGTATTTTTACTCCTGAATCCCATGGATCCTCTTCTCAGGTGGCCACGAAAAGGCCATCACTCTTGGATCCCGACCCTAGGGGTGGAGAAGCGAGGGAGGATCACCTGGGCAGAGGGTCCTCAGAGTTTGAGAGTAGGGGATCCTCAGGTGAAACATGGTATCCCCCCCTTTCCCTAAAAATTACCAACCCGACCCTCCTCTGACCTTTATGGGTTATTGCAAGTCCTCTCCCCTCATTTCCCCACATGTGTCATTTAAAAGTACTGGGGTGAGGAAGAGGAGACAGAGTAGTAAACACTATACCTTAATTTTTTCCACTCTGGTACTAGGACGAAGAAGATGCCTGCAGAGTCAGGCATGTCCATTAAATCATGGTCAGGCAAACCTAAGTAAGGACACACACCTGCAACCTAACTGGTTGCAGGTGTATTGTAATTGTCTATTTATACAGCGCTTCTGCACAGGTGTAGTGCTTCAAAGAGCTTCAAGGTGGCAAGGGAACAAGGGAATACAGTAATCATTCTTAGGACTGGAAGTTTCCGAATGATTTAAACGGAAAACTAGAATACTAGGCCTCACAACATTTCTCCTAGTGCAAGTGCATGAGTGTTACAGTTTCAACCAAGCTAGGGAGGGGGGAGAGAAAAAGGTGCAGGGGTCGGGACAGGACAAACTTACTAGTCCTAGTACTTTTAGTTAATGCATGCGTACAGATGGAGGTGCGTGGAAGAGGGGGATAGGGGGAACAAATGCATCCAGTCCAACAGGGCCCTGGGTTAAGTGCAGAGAGGTTGCCTCGCTTATAGAGCATAGGGAGAAAGTGCAGTAGTGCTGAACATAGTGCAGTGGCCTGCGTCAAGTGCAAAGACTGGTGGGGGGGCCTGGGACCTGCAAGGCTCTGTAGGTGAACCAGGCAACCAGTCAGCAAAAACTGAGCAGGGTTAGGGAGGAGAAGGAGTGTGGGGTAAAAGAACTGAGGTTAGCAGGGTAAAGGGAGAGAGAAGGAGGAAGAGAAGAGGAAGATCATGGGAAGTTTACGGAACTTAAGGTGCTCCAGCTCAAGATGGCGAGAGGCAGGGGTGCTGTTCCAGAGGGAGGCACTTGCAGAGGATAAAGATCTACCCCCAGATCTCTGTTTGTGAAAGCGGCTCACCCGCAGAGAGTCAGAGGAGGACGAGCGGAGGACTTTAGAGGGAGAGTATATAGGAAGAGAGCGTTGTAGAGAGTGCGGGACCCGGACTCAGAAAGCCTTGTGGGCTATCCAGAGGGTCTTGAATTTGATCCTTTCAGCCCCAGGAAGCCAGTGGTGGGATTTCAGCGCCAGAGAGATGCAGACTCTGGGCGTGAGGACAAGGATATGTTTACAGTTCTGTTCTGGATGAGTTGTAGAGGACAGAGGGTAGAAGTAGGAAGGTTGAGAAAGAGGCTGTTGCAGGGTGGTGAGCCTCTGGGGGAAAGTCAGAAAAGGTAGAATACTCTGAGGAGGTGCGATTGGTAGTGGGACATTTTGGAGATGTCCGAGATGTGCGAATAGAAGGAGAGAGTGGAGTCGAAATGACTCCAAGATTTTTTGCCGCATTGGTAGATGAGGGCGCAGGGCCACAGAGGCTGGCCAGTGTTAAAGTAGGAAAGCAGGATCAGGGGTCCCAATGAGGACAATCTCTGCCTTACTGGTGGTCAGGCAGAGATCGTTAGCAGCACACCAGGAATGAAATGCAGATAGACAGTCAGGGAGGAGCGAGGAGGAGGCTGAGGGAAGCCTGAAAGAGAGCTGCGTGTCATCTGCATAAGATTGAAAGTTAGAGGTAAAGGTAGAGACCATGTAGATATTGAAGAACCAGGGGGACAAGTTAGATCCCTGGGGGACACCACAAGTAGAGAGAGTGATAGAGGAGAGAAAGGGCCAAAGTTCCACCTTGGAGGGCCGGTCAGAGAGAAAGGAGGCGAGCCACGCCAGTGCCTGATCTGTGATGCCCAGGGCATCACAGAGATGGGTGATCAGGATGTTGTGGTTTACAGTATCGAAAGCAGAAGAGAGGTACAGAAGAATGAGGACAAAGGGAGAGTTAGAGTCAAGATTTGAGAGCAGGTCTTTACGGGTGTTCAGAAGAGCAGTTTCCGTGCCTCTGGATGCTCTAAAGCCAGGATGATGGTCATGAAGACAACCAACAGATTCGGTGTGGAGGGTAATTTGGGTAATAGCCAGCTTCTCCAGGAGTTTTCCCCAGAAAGGGGTGATGGAGATCGGGCGATAGTTTGCTGAAGTAGATGGGTCGGCGCAGGGTTTTTTGAGCAGAGGGTGCACAAGAAAGTTCTTGAGAGGAGAGGGGAAAACCCCAGTGGCAAAAGAGAGGTTGCAGAGGTTGGTCAAAGCTGGAGCAAGAGTGTCAATATTGTCCTTGATGATTTTGGAAGGGAAGGGGTCCACCTGTTTGAAAGAGGCTTTTATAGACCGGGCTAGTCTAGAGACCTCATCAGGTGTGATAGGGGAGAGGGAGGAGAGAAGAGGGGGAAGGGAGGGGGTGGCCAAAGGAGGCCCAGGAGATGTTGGAGCAGGAGGGGGGAGTGGAAGAGAGTGAGGACTGTTTTGGTGGTGAAATGTGCAGCCAGGGCCGAGCAAAGGGCCTGGATGGGTGTAGTAGAAGATGTGGCTGCAGTGGGGTTGGCCAGCTCCTTGCCGACTTTGAAATGTTTGGCTGTGTTGTTAGCTGCCGCAGAGATGCAGGCTTGTATAAAAATAGGAGACAGAGAACAAGAGAGGAGAGCAACAGGGAGGCTGCATGGGAGAAGCCAGCAGAGGGCCCCTTTATGTGTGGAGGCAGCTGTGGTGAAACCAGAGCAGGAGCCAGATCGCTGACAGAGACCTAAGGGAACTTGTGTGGCCTGAGACAAGTGGGACGTATCATGGACACAGGTTTGGGAGCCTTCAGCACACAGCGTGAACAGCTTGAGCTGCGTGCACATGGAGGAGAGAGGGAGGGAGAGAGAGATAGAGAGAGAGAGAGAGAGAGAGAGAGAGAGAGAGAGAGAGAGAGAGAGAGAGAGAGAGAGAGAGAGAGAGAGAGAGAGAGAGAGAGAGAGAGAGAGAGAGAGAGAGAGAGAGAGAGAGAGAGAGAGAACGCCGTCCGCGTCCGGAAATAAACCCCTCTGATTTGCCGGCATGCGGAGAAGACTGCCCGGTAGGTGAGAGGTGCTGGCATTAGTTGGCCTGCCGGCTGGCGGGCAGAGAAGAAGCTGTGGCGGCCATTGGAGGGAGCTGCAATCAACCGGTAAGTGTCAGGGGGAAAACTTAGGCACCGGGGCGCTCCTAACAGACCGGAATAAATAACGGTGTTCAAAAACAAGTGCAACAAATGCTTATTGAATAGCGAACCAAACAGAAACTTGAAACTACACATAACAAATGCATTATAAATACGAACTGCCTGAAAACTTACAGTTGAGCATAACCAATGCATCATAATTACCGAACTGAATGGAAACTTAAAACTAAGCCTAATTAATGCATTTTAAACAACGGACTGAATGAAAAGGTGAACTTAAACATAAAAGAAGTATATTGAATACCGAACTGAATTAATTCTTCAAGTTGAATATGATGAATACTGAATGCACTAAAAACATTACAGGGCAAAATCTCAAAGGACAAATAAAGTGCCCATGTGAAAATAAACTACAGAAAAGGCCATAGTGTGAAAGAGTGCCAAAGAAGGGGGGATATGAATAAAACCTGTGAGAAACCTAGGGGTATACTCCCATGTAGACATCGAGAATCCTCTATTCAGGTGGCCGGGGGAGGAACATCGCTTTTGTATCCCAACACTAGGGCTGGAAGAGCAACGCAGGATCACCGGGGGTTATAATCATGGAAATACCCCAGGTGAGAGGCGGTATCCCAAAAGGATAATAAGCAAGGAGGAAGCCTGAAGCCTTTCTGGGATATGCAGACCACATTGTCCCTGATCCAAGAGAGAGGCGGGAATACTGCATTAGAAAAAAAGCAGGCATGGAGGTGGGTCAGAGGAAACAACAATATGACTTTAAGCCAAACACCTATTTATCTCCCCTTAATTTCAGACCCAAGTGGAGGCCCTCAAGATCAGTACCTTTACGGGAGGGGACCAGGAGTAGGTGTGGGATATTTTGACCCACTCAGATGTGCCTTGCTACATCACTTTACTGCATTGGTGCAAGAAACAGCACAAAAATGGCCGCATTGACTCTTGTGCGTGCCAAGATCTTTAAACTGCGTTGTATTACAACCAGAAAATGGCGGCACCCCTGCCACAAACATTTCTGGTGGGGTGAAACAGAGTACTCACTGCAGGAATGTGCCAGTGTGCTCTGCAACATTTTACATGGAGCGAAGTGAAAGAGGCAGCATTATTTTGCTGAAAACCCAAAAGGCCTCTTTAAAATTACACTTTCTCAACCTTAAAAGTGTTGTTTGGCGCTAAATTCATCAATTTCTCATGAACCACTGTGATTAAAAAGGACCTGCAATGCCCAGGATCGTTCCTTGTGTCTCACAGGAACCGGGCCTCATTTTAATGACAGCTTCTGTCAAATGTATCCTTCAAAAATCAACCCAGGGCTCGGTTTTCATTTTACATGGGACAGTATCAAGAATCAAGAATCAGCTGTCCAGAGAAAGACTCAAAATAGATGCCTGCAACTGTATCCATGCTGCAAAACAATTCCAGCACACCAGAAAAGAATTATAGCTGTACAAAGTGTATATTTGCTGGAGATGAAAGTCAAATTTAAGTAAATAGTAAAATGGGATTTTTCCTGACTGAAGGGGGAAAATCGCCTATTTAAAAGTGCATTATTGTGTAAAGACTTGATTAGTTACAAATGTAAAAGGATTTGTTACTGTTAAGAATACACCTATAAACTGTTTTGATTCCATAGTTTTAAAGTCAAGATTTAAAAGGTGAAAATCAAAGCTAAAACCTAGGCTGAGTGGGCATACTATAGAAAAACCACTTGCTCTGCCAGTTGCTATCCCTGAGAAAGGGTGACACCTCATAAACTGCTGGCACAGGAAATGCTATTTGCTAGCTTGAAGGCCAAATCTGTAATGGTTAAAATTGCCAAAATATAGCAGAAAGGCAAAAACAGGTCCCACAGACTTGGGGTTTGGATTGAAATGTGACCCACAAAATATGTAACATGTGCATCTGATTTTCTCAGAGGTGATAGCTGTACAAATGTGTATGTGTGGGAAACTTAGATTTTGGTTCCAGTGGCTAGGGGAGATTTCTAGTCATTGTAAAAATCATCTCATAAACATGACATCCTTTTCTGTGATCCAATCAGCGAAGAGCAAGGCAGAAACTATGTTCTTGCCCAATCCTAGCATTATGATGTGGGTAGTAAGCATGCCCCTGCCATATACCTGAGTGATGTCATTTGGCATGATAAATAAGGGAACCTGACAACACCCAAACAGACACTGATTCATGACTTTCTTCCTGATTTCCTTTTTGGCGTCCTATTCCTGATTTCTTCATCCTACTTGATCCGGATTCCAGATTTTATTGCAAAGCCAAGGCCTATGCATTGCTGAACCCTTTTCAGCTAGGCCTCAAATTCTAAAAATCCCAAAAACCCAAGGGAAGCATTCTGATCCAGTCTGGCTTGCTACTACTAGATGCATGCCTCCAAACTTACCATCCCACTGATCTCCAGTCTCCTGTAACCAGAAGTGCAGTCCATTGCAGTTCGGTGACCAGAACGGCCTAGATGACCTGCCCCGCCAGAACTGCCCAGCTATCCTTGGTTAGACCGGATCTGTGTGATGACCAGAACCCTTGATGATCCAAAATCCTAAATTAAAGTGGACTGTAAGTATTAATAGGAAACGTAGAAAACCATAGCATACCTTGCCTTGCTTGTCTCATACCAATCTCCAAACCATCCTATCCTTACCTTAATAACTTGTAACATTGTCAGAATCCTCATTGCAATCCTGTTCTGATTTATCCTGCTAAGCGCCATTTCTTTAGTCATTTTATCCTGTGTAAATCTTAAACTATCCATGCTACTTCGAGTGATCCGACCGGTTCTGCTGGAGAGGACGCTGGAGTGTTGAAGTCATGAATCGACTGTAGAGCTTACTGTGTCCCTCCTTGGTATTCTGGCCGGAATGCTCTAGCATAGAGTAAAACTATAGTAAATATTTTCTTGTCCAAACTGAGTTTATTTTCTGTTTTCACTACCAGATTTTTCTAAAAACGCCTCTTATTCAACCTTGCATATCTTCCTCAATTTAATAGCTAGAGACTTCATTTCAACTCTGGATTATACCTAAAACCTATAGCTACATCCCAACCCAAACCGCATTCAAAATCTTGCAAAGTTCATGTGTAATTTTTGTTTTAAATTAATTTCAAACTTCCATTCAGATTCAATGTGTTTACTTTTGCTCAAACTATAGCTCATGATTGTTAGTATCTTTCCAATGTTGCTCCAATAGAGATTTGTACTGATTTAAAGATTTTTGCACACATTCATTGTTTCACACAGCCATTTCCGAATGTCATTTTAAAGTGTAAGATTCCAAATCCGTTTTTCTCTCTTGTTTGGGGAGGGAAGGCTGGATTCGAATTCTGTTTTCCATTCCTTATTCCTGATTACCCGCTGCTCCCTTATATCTATCTAGAATTGTCTATTTGTGGACTGAGGAATATTGCAGGGGTAAATCCCAACTTAAGTGCTATCTGTCCAACAAGCCAAAATTGTTCTTTTCTCTGGTGTTTTATATCTGTGTTGCTAAAAACTGAGTTTAAGTGCATTACATACCGTTTTATCTGTTATTGTCACCACATTGGTGATTGCTGCTCCCTATTAAAAGTATGTTTGATTTGAATTTTAAATAAATAAATATTATCTTTACCAACCAGCCTGATTCCTAGTCCATTTTGACCTGGGGTATTTGAGAAGGGGTGTGATATGAGTGGTATATCACTCAGAATATTGAACCTATAGACATAATAAAATAAGTATTTCAGATATGCGCTGCATAGTAGGCTGAGACCAGGGTGTATCGCCTGATTTAAATACTTAACATCGGAAACAATTTAACAAAAGGCGAATCACCTCAGTGGTATAAAAACAGGGGGCAGGGGACTCCCCTCTTTTCTCTGTCAGTCATCCTATAATTATTACACACATAAAGATCATTTTCAATCTCACCCTATCTCCCCTCCCCATTTCCAACAACTACTGAGACAAGGAGGAGGAAACTAAGATAAGTAAAGATTACCCATAGGAATAAAGTGGGGACAGGAAGGGGAACCTACCTTAGAGAAAACCACTGTCCCACTAATAGAGTCAGTCAGAGTCGGGCATTTGTAAATAACCATTCACACCCGACTCAGCTTGACTCAGCTTGACTGTGTGTTCAGCTATAAAAGGCGTGACTTCTCACAGTTGAAGAGCGAGCTGGGGATGCTGGTTGGAAAATGGAAGCTGCAGCACAAGAAGTCTGGAAGGTCCGGAGGAGAGCAGGACGCTGAGACGCTGACCTGGTGTGGCTGGAAGGTTGCAGCATGGCGAGGGAGCTGTGTCTCCATGGAGCCGGAGTAAGGCGAGCTGCTCATTGCTGGCCATGTCCAGGCCTACGCTCGTTCCTCTGGGATGTTTGCCATCCCAGAGGTGTCTGAGGGGGTGTCCAGTCAAATGGTCGACAGACAAATGGTCGACACAATTTGGTCGACAGGTCAAATGGTCGAATTTTGTTTATTTATATATATATTTTTTAGGTTTTCGTTTAGGGAACAAAAAGGGTTTTTTAGCAAAAAAAAGGGGGTTGGGACGTACCCCCCCCACACAAAAAAAAAATTTGTGAAAAAACATATTCGACCATTTGACCTGTCGACCTTTTGGTGTCGACCATTTGTTCTGTCGACCATTTATTTTCGACCAAATGACCTAGAACCGTCTGAGGGGCAGGTGGTGAGACCCTGATCTCAGCCCATAGATCCTGAGAAGCTGCCCCCACCAGTGCTGTGTTATCCGGGTGAGTTAAGAGAGAGACCCAGTGGCGTGCGTGTGGCTGAAGAGGGGCAGAGATCTGAAAGTGAAAAGTGAGAAAAAAAAGACATTCTGTATAACTCTGTAAGCAGAAAGAATTGTGTAAGGCACCTGAGGTTAATTTTGAAGTTGCAAGGCAAAGGAAGAAAGGCATTCTGAGATTATTAGTAAATTTAACTGTGAAACCTCATTGTGAAAAGAAGAAAGGCATTTTGGGATTTGTTGTGAAGAAACCCAATGTGTGCAAAACTAAGGAGATTGGGATTATCAAAGCTAACAGACTGAAAGTCAAGTATTAAGCAAGAGGAAAGTATGCACAAACAAAGTCAACAGTGAAAGAAGGTGCAAGGATGCACAGTAAAAGTGGAAACAGTGTAAAAGGGTGCAAAGGTGCACAAGTAAAAATAAAGAAGGGCAAAAAGAATAAGAGCAGAGTGAAAGAGCCACAGAACATGTGCATGAATGGAGTATATGAAAGTGGTGCAGGAAGAACCTGAAGATAAAAAAAGTACAAAGGAAAGCAAGAGTAAGAAATAAAGTGAGGGTCAAAGTATCAGAGTGATCTCGCTTAGGAAAAGCAAAGAGCCTGGCGTTTTCAAAAGGCCCTGATTGTACCCCATGAGAGGATTGTATGTAAGAAAAGCTGTGCATGAGGAAAAGGCACATCCTGACCAGCCAAACTTGTGTTTGGAACTAGAGGGGCCTACGCTTGGGGAAGGGCACCCTGCGAAACCTAAGCAAAACTGTGATATATTTTTGTATTGTGTTGAAAGCTGGGAGAGGCCTGATTTTGGGGAAGGGAACCCTGAGAGGCCTATGTAAGAAATCAAAGTTCATCCTGATAAACATTACGCTATGGTTTAAAGCTGGAACTGGCCTGAGCTTGGGGAAGGTGAGAGGCACAGTAAAGTGAAAGGATGGTCTGAGTGTGCACAAGGGAAAAAGGAAGAAGTGAAGGAGGCACACGTTTCCAGAAGAAAGGTTTACAGAATAAGGAGAGGGGATAGAAGTCATAATGGTTGTGCCTGGGAGGAGCAAAGAGCCCGGCATTCTCTTAAGTCTCTGACACTAACCCCCTGAAAGACATTTGTTAAAGGCATATCCTGACAAAGTAAAATATGTTTTGGAATGCCCGAGAGGCTTGGAACTTGGGGAAATGAACCCTGAGTAGCCTACCAAAAGGGGACTGTTATATAGAACCATTTGAGAGCATGAAACTTGTGGAAGGGAACCCCGAGTGATAAAGAGAACGGTGTTAAATTGCTTTATGTTACATTTGAAGAATTGAAGCTTGGGGAAGGGAACCCCAAACCAGTGAGACTGAGAGCTTGCTGAGGGGACCCTGTGGCAAAGGTCATACAAGCACCCCTATTATCTAAACTCATTTTGTGAACCTGAAATCACACTATGCCGGAAAGGCCATGGAAAATCAACCCTGTTTTTCCTATTTTTAGTTGAACCACACCTTTTTGATTTTGAACAAAGAAACCCTTAAACATTTTTGCATAGAGTGATGGCAATCATAGGTTTAGACGCAGATAATTTGGACTTTCAGACATTGACGTCCCTTAGAAGAATAATTTCAGGGAAACATCCCTTTAGAGTTAGGGCCAGTTAGGTATTAGACCAACCCTGAAACTTTAAATAAAGGTTTTGAAATCTTACTTTCGGAGTCTGTGTCTCTCTTGTCACCATGTCTGTCTCACAAATCCCACAAGGGTGAACTTTTAAGAGTGAATGTAATGCAGCAAGGGCACAGACTGGCAAGAGTTGTGTGACACATGATGGCAGAATCAAGAGGTTGATAAGAAGTCAAAGAAGTGTGCACTTACACTTACAACCAAGGTGCCAACAAAGTGGAATTAAGTGAAAGTGACTTGGTCCACAGGGGCAGGAGCTGAAGAACCTGTGTGACCTCCGAACCTAGGAATCCTTTTTGCGCGACCTGTGATGGGTGGACCATGGGGTCTGACAACTGCGCCTAGACGAGTAAGCCTGAATGAGGAGAAATCAAAGACTTTGCATAAAAAAAAACAAGAGGAAGCCTTGTGAGTAAACTGGTGAGGCAAACAAGGAGGTTCAGGTTGACCTCGAGTTATGTTATACATTTGGAAAAGAATGAATAAACTTAGTGGAGTTCAAGTCTTGGGGACGGGAAGCCCGAGACTTGAGGAACTACATGTGCTATCTTGAGGGTGAAGCCTCAAGACCCCTTTGCTTTTTTAACTGTGTTGCTTGGAACTTGGGGAAGGAAACCCTGAGGACTATTTGGAACTGTGTTGCCTTGAACGTGAGAAAGGTGATCTTGAGACCGTTTATGCAACTTTTGGGCACTTCGGGAAGGGGAGCTGAAAGAAAGCTGAGAGCTGGAAGAAGCTCAGGCTTTGAGTTAAGCACCGTTTACTTTTGTTAGTAACATACCTACACAATATTTACCTTTAGTTGGGAGGGCAAGAATATGTTTTAGACACTGACTGACTTTTGTTGAACTCTTTGACTCAGACTTTCCTTAGTTTTGTTCAGGTAGGCAAATCCCACCATAGCATAAAGCAAGTTAGGCCTTCAACCATCCTGACATTTAACTTAATAAACATCTTTTGTTTGAACTTTAAATCTGTAGTCTGTGTTTTGCTTCATGATGCCTTCACATTACACACTATCTGGTGGCTCCTGCTGTGACTACCTCCTAAATGTTGCAAATACAGGCATGTCACGTTAGTGCATTACATTTGGACAGTGCAACAAAGTGTGAACTGGTGCAGAAGGTGGGTAGGGATTGGTCAGTGAGCGTCTTCTCAGCCTTGGCACGTTGGGCGGTTATCAGCCGATGAGCAACAATTCAAGGTGATGAGAACAACTCCAAAGGTGCAGGAGCTTTCTGTACCAATAAGGTTACCATTTCCGATCCTCTATGCCTTGAGACAGAACATGTAGCTTTCAACCTAGTATTACTTTTGTATCATCTGTCCTAAAATGGATGGGAACAATGGTCTCTGTCTGGCTCAAATGAATAAGCTTTGTCGTCCAGTCTCAGATCACGTGTGTAGAGACCACTGACTTGATTTTCCTGCTCATCATTTATGAGGATTTTTAGCTTTTACACTCGCAGTTGTCCTATCTCCTCTGAAATGTGAAACTCTTCCTGCCTTGGTGTCCTTGTCAGAAATATGTACAATGGCTGCACAAACGGTCTGGTCTGCACCTACCTGCTAAATCAGCGGTTTAGGCCTCTCTCTGTTTTCTCGGGCCTTCCCAGTGCCTTCCATTCACTTCAATGTGACTGCAGCTTCCATCTTGATTTAAATGGCCACTCGTGTTAGTTGCGTTTGAGGTCAACAAGCAGTTTATATGTATTATGGTTTGACTTTCATTTACAGCATATCAAAAGTGTATATGTCCTCTATCTAAATGGGTCATAAGCATGTTCTTCATATCTAATAATAGTTTAACCTAAGTGTCTGCATTGCTTCGTACAGGGATGCATATGTGCTTCATGCCTAATGTATCTATGTCATGGTCCTAAAAGTGATCAGCTCTTAAACAGTCATAGTCACTTTAATTGCTCCAACGGCTGCAAGTTTATCTCCTCTACAACGTCATAAGGGTAGGGTCCAAAAGGTTGTCTGAGTGAGTAGCGTTTCCCACATCTGCAGTAAAGTAGTGATGGGGAGCAAGGAGCCAGGAATGTAGATCTTTCATTTCTGTGATGTTGAGACGAAGGGGGGTCGGTGCAATGAGAGCCACATTCAAATCTCTCTCTTCAGGGGGGACACTGAAGATTCCTGGCGCAACTCAGGATGTGCAGATTTGACTTGGGAAACAGGGAAGGTTGGATGGACAGGCCAGGTTTGGGGAAGTTGCAAGCGAATGGCATTCAAGTTCAACACCTTCAGCACTGTAAAGGGGCCATAAAAACATGGATGCAGCTTAATAAGGGAGGCCCTGTGTCAGTAAATACAGAGTGGAAAGCCACACACAATCCCCAACCTCATAGATCGGGCCGATGAGCAGTGCCGGTTGGCAGTCACAGTCATGCATTGCTGGGCCTGTGCAAGTTTGAACGCAAGGTCTTTCACACCATATCTAGTTCCTGCAAGAGGTTATTGGCCGCTGGCACAGGTTGATCCAACCAGATATCTGGAGGGGTCTGAGGGTGGTAGACATAGATGGCAGAAATGTGAGAAAACTTGGCAGCCGACTGCACAGCGTTGTTGTAAGCAAACTCTACAGTGTTTCTTCCAATTATCCCGAGTGGTGCACACAAAACAATGCAGATATTGTTCCAGGACCTGATTCATACATTCTGTTAGACTGTTTGTGCCGGGTTGGTAACCTGAACACATAGCCTTGTCTACACCAAGACCTTTACACATGACTGTCTGTATTGCTCTCCTCTAAAAAGTGCACGGAACTACCATAAATCACCAGTGCAATTATAGAGCAAATACTTCAACCCAAAAACAGACACAATAATTCACAGCCACGCACACTTTAGAAGATAATCAGCTCTTTACGGCTATTTATTCAAAGCTTACAGGTACATAGAAATAACTCGTACAACTCACATGGGCATAGATCACAGAAAACATGAAGAAGTCAAAGAAAGAAATACATCACCGTGGGCGTAGCTTAATGGAACTTCATCTGGCCAGAAGCGGCTGAAAGACCCCGATAACAGCCAGGCCAAGAGCACAACAACCCACAGGAGTGTCGGACCAAAGCGTCCCCCCTCCGACTGAAGTCTTTGTGCTTATTCCGTCTGACCGTTGAGGGCTTCCGCATATATGCCCTCCTCAACAAGGGGTGGCAACTTCTCGAACCTTCTGGCAATGCCCTTGCGCATTGATGGGTGACCGTTGGTTGCCAGCTGGGTCAACCGACAGTAACCTCAAGGAGCAAAGCACTTCTCTCTCCTAAACGCCCCGGGAAACAATTCCATAACTCATCTCAAAACCTTGGCACAGGCCGAGCAAACCCAAAACAAACTTCGCTATCAGGTACCAGCCGGCACCTGCGGATCTTAGCTTTCCCAGTGCCATGTCCTTGGCTGGGAAGGCCTGCATTCCAAGCCCATCAGCAAATAACGTTGAAAACATGTTGTTTCGCAAAGCAAGTGTAGCTTTCCACTGAGGCATGGATAAATATCCATCATGGCTCTGAGTGCTCCCAGAATGCACTGCGCACCAGCGCCATGTTTTAGCTCAACCATCACAATCCACCCTTGGATATTTACTTTCCATAGCCCAGTGGCAAAGGAGGCGGTCTTTGAAACCGACGAAATATTAGAACCAGGTTGGGACAATAACAACAAGCTATTATGATAGCTAATATAATACAAATACAAGCGAAAGCATAACGCAGTGTACCTCCAATATCGGGAACCCAATGAAATAACCAATCCCACCAATTTCTGTTTTGCTTTTGGGACACTTTAGAAAATGAGAACCCTCACACCTCTAGATTGGAACAACACATACTTTCAACTGCGTTGCAGCCTAAATTATGTTTCAGCAATAGATAATCAACAGCAGCTCTGTTTTGCAAAGTAACTCTTCTAATAACTTCACTATCAAGGAGTAACTCTTGTAAAGCTTGCGAAATATAATTGAAACTCTTAACTACTAAACATGCTAATTTCATCAAAGATTTGTAACCCCACAGCAGCTAAACCCCAAACACCTACTAATGAAAGGGTTAATGCTAAAACCTCAGCTTCTGATAGCAAATGTACTTGTTAATCACAGTCAGGAAATAATCCCATACATTCAAAAGTTGACCTTTTACCTCGAGTTATCACTGAGTGTAAAGGAAACATCATTAGTTCCAATCAAGTCAAAGCACATGTTACCACATGGAAAGAGCCATCCTGTTTCAAAGTTACCCATCTCTAATTAGAGCTCACACACTTGGCAGCATTACTACAAATCAAAGGCCTTAATCGCACAGTTAACTTTGGTGTGGGCATTCATTTCATCTCAAAATATATTATGCTCCTGCTCGCCCAACCCTGCTGCTCAAACAATTCATGAACCATTTTTCTGGCTACATGCAATGTAGTAATTTTGGAAAAGACAAAACATCAACATCTTTGGTTAAGGCAATTCCTTTGGAAGGGCAAAACCTTTCATTTTTTCTTTTTCATACATTAATCTCAAAATGCATTTAAGAATCAGGTTTCAACATGTTGGCATTCAAGTGCTGTTTCACACAGCTGTATGTGGTGCATGACGTCACAGTCCACAACTCATTGTCCACAGTCCTTTAAACAAGAAAGGTAAAACATATCAATAAGGTCATTACAACCGTCGACTGAATCATTTGAATATGCAGCATCAAATGTTTGACAATATGCCAAGTCCGCACCGTGACAGTTCAGCAAAAGTTATTACTTTGTTGGACACTTCTCACAGGTTGCCGAACAAATGTTTTCACTTTTCACGCACGTTAGCAGCCTTGAGTGCGGTGCAGGACAGGTTCAAAGTTGAAATAGCATGTCGCAGTGGCTCGCTTTCTCTGAGAATGCGTCTGCTTGACTGATCAGTGTTACCCGGCAATTGCACACGTCTACCCCTTAATCTACTTTCTTGGTTATTTGCCTAGGCAAAATACAAACAGAAAGGTTAAGATTTCATCAAAAGGTACACTATCAGTGTTATCCACATTAGGATGTCATCAAGACTTCAATATCAACGTTGTCCACCCCTTCCCTTAACACCACCCTTCTGCATGTTACTGGGGGCTTATTTGCACTCAACCATACGGGGTGTAACCGCCTACTCACAAACTCATTTGTGCAATGCGATCATAGTTGGTCAATGGTACCTCAGACTGATCTGTGATTTTACAGTAGCCATATAATAAGTACCCAGGTCGCACTTCTCAATGGTCTTTTTCACCAAAGCAATCACGAATGCCAGGCACCAACTTGCTTCCAGTATTTCATGATCTTGATTTAGATTGCCCTGCTGGCATCACTCCATTTTTCATAGGTAACGTCTTTTCGTCCAATACTGCCTGCAGTTGCACAAGCAGCCTTGTTTATTTTCTCTCCATACAGGCAGTGTCTTTCAAGCCTCTGGTTTTCCACTTGTCATTTTCCCAAAGGGTGTTTGTGGGCCACCCTTTTGAGAGTGATAGTTTGAGTCAGTTCCTTTATTTGCTTCAACAAATCATTCATTCTTGCACTAAGCCGTGAGGCTTCTGGATCATGGCTAATGTGCAGTGTTCATGTTATACTCCAAAGCCTCGCTCTGCATGTTGTCTCTTGCAAAACGGCTATCTTTGTCAGTTTGCTTCCATCTGGAACACCATAATGTCTTTGTCAGTTACTCCAGCCCTGGCAATGTAACTTGCATTTTGCCGGCTGTGTGACAGCTGTGTATTTTCACTCACAAAGCGCCTAGAGGTTTCTTCTCCAGTGCACAGCGCTTTACTTCAGTTCACATCACATGGGGCACTGGAATGCAGCTTGCATGGCAATGCCTCTTGAAATGGGCAGCTGTGTCTTCTCTTAGCCCATTCACAAATGCACAGTTTTCCCCAAATGTTCATATGCGCGATGCACCCAGTCTGCCATTTGATACTGGGCAAATTCTTTACTTGCATACATCATCCTTCAGTTCAGTTTCAGCATTCTGTAATTGCACCCCCCTCCTCAGTTTTTGACAATGTCTCTCACAGGGGATGGAATGCAGGAATGTCATTGTTTATCTTTCGCGCAGCAAGCTTATCTCTTTGCTCTATAACTTTTAAACTGTGGCGGCTTTAATGGAAGGCACTCGTTTCAGACAGTTCACTCAGATTAACTCTTTCCTGCACTGTTCCAGCAACTTAGATCTGCCAGCTTCTGTAAACACCATTTCACCGAACAGGAGAGCTTTTTCTGCCTTCCTTCAACAGTTTTTTTTTCTTTCGCGCACCTCGCCCAAGACAGTGCAAGTTATCTCCAAGCCACAAGCTCCGCACAGCAAGACTCCCATGTTCAAAAGAGGCACATTTTCTTGTCATCAGATTCAACTTCATGTAATTTTGCAAAATGTCTTTTTAGCCTGTTTAAACTGATGTCCCATTTAAAGGCATACATTTTTTTTTCTTTTTCCTCGTAACCTTGTAGTTTGGCTTCACAAACTCAGTCCAATGCACTGTGCGATCTTTCAACCCACTAAATCTTTGTGCTGTCTTATCACACACAGATTTTCCATTCTGTTGTACCATTGCCAGAATATAACCACTTATGTCAGTGCATTTAAAACATGTCATGTGTAGTGCAGCTCCCTGCACGTTATCTACAAAAGCAACCCACACTCTGTATTGCTTGTGGGCCGTTAATTTGTCAACAACATTATCACTATGCATCACAATCAACTTGTCCTTGTCTCGTATAAAACATACATCCCTTAATAACAGTACTTTTGCTTTTAGCAGCAATTCCATGGTATAGCGTGCGAACAGTCAAAATACTCTAGGGGCAATTTAGAAAATATAAATTGTCTTTTCCCCCCCAAACAATTCCAAACTGGTTCTGCAATTTCAAATCAATATACAAAAATCGAAAATTCAAATGCCATTCACTCACTTTTTTTTTTTAAGTGAGCCTCTCACCCATTGTAAACATGGCACAGCAGGCAATTTTAGTGTGTTCCTTAAACATAATGCACCGCCAGCACATGGAATTTAGAGTTGCCAAAAACAAACCCTTTAAGCTTTCAACACCGATGTTACTCTTTCTCCTAAACACGGCTCATTCCCACGTTATCTTCAGGAATGTGAACACTTCAAAAGCATACATTATAAGAAAGGCGCATCCTCGCCTCCTTGATATTACAGCCCCCCACTCGCTAGCCCACTGGGGCTGAGTTGCAATGTTTAATGTTTAAACACTAGTTCACAATTTGCTTTATCAAATACTTGCAATTTTTTCTTTCTCTGCCCTCATGCCAAAATAGAGCAAGCTTTCACTTTGCAACTTTGTCAAGGGAAACCGCATGAAAAAATTATTTCCTAATTGAACATAAATCTTTAATTCATCATTCATCGGAGCACTGTGAACATAGACATTTTTTCCTTTCTGCTCACGGCTTTTCAGCTCCTTGGTTTCATTTCCCAGCAGTAAGTCAGCCACGACTGCTTTACTGAAGGGGAAAGATCTCAAACACACATGCTATCGGCCGCGGCAGGCCAACACAAAAGGTGCTGTCTATTGGCTGTCTCAGAGCTGCAGTGAGACGACCAAGGAAAGGCGACAGCCTGCTCTGCACTCTCTCACACAATCGTCATTTCACAGCAAGGGAAAAGGAAAAAAAACAAAACAGCTTAACACAGTTCAACACTCACTGCCCAGTTAAAACAACCTTTCGCTCGTTCAAACAGATTATTTGGAACAGTTCATCACAAATATCTCTGCGTTCAGACGGATTCTTTAATATTTGGAGCAATTCATCACAAATATCCCATCCTCGTCGCCAAAAATGTATTGCTCTCCTCTAAAAAGTGCACGTAACTACCATAAATCACCAGTGCAATTATAGAGCAAATACTTCAACCCAAAAACAGACACAATAATTCACAGCCACGCACACTTTAGAAGATAATCAGCTCTTTACGGCTATTTATTCAAAGCTTACAGGTACATAGAAATAACTCGTACAACTCACATGGGCATAGATCACAGAAAACATGAAGAAGTCAAAGAAAGAAATACATCACCGTGGGCGTAGCTTAATGGAACTTCATCTGGCCAGAAGCGGCTGAAAGACCCCGATAACAGCCAGGCCAAGAGCACAACAACCCACAGGAGTGTCGGACCAAAGCGTCCCCCCTCCGACTGAAGTCTTTGTGCTTATCCCGTCTGACCGTTGAGGGCTTCCGCATATATGCCCTCCTCAACAAGGGGTGGCAACTTCTCGAACCTTCTGGCAATGCGCTTGCGCATTGATGGGTGACCGTTGGTTGCCAGCTGGGTCAACCGACAGTAACCTCAAGGAGCAAAGCACTTCTCTCTCCTAAACGCCCCGGGAAACAATTCCATAACTCATCTCAAAACCTTGGCACAGGCCGAGCAAACCCAAAACAAACTTCGCTATCAGGTACCAGCCGGCACCTGCGGATCTTAGCTTTCCCAGTGCCATGTCCTTGGCTGGGAAGGCCTGCATTCCAAGCCCATCAGCAAATAACGTTGAAAACATGTTGTTTCGCAAAGCAAGTGTAGCTTTCCACTGAGGCATGGATAAATATCCATCATGGCTCTGAGTGCTCCCAGAATGCACTGCGCACCAGCGCCATGTTTTAGCTCAACCATCACAATCCACCCTTGGATATTTACTTTCCATAGCCCAGTGGCAAAGGAGGCGGTCTTTGAAACCGACGAAATATTAGAACCAGGTTGGGACAATAACAACAAGCTATTATGATAGCTAATATAATACAAATACAAGCGAAAGCATAACGCAGTGTACCTCCAATATCGGGAACCCAATGAAATAACCAATCCCACCAATTTCTGTTTTGCTTTTGGGACACTTGAGAAAATGAGAACCCTCACACCTCTAGATTGGAACAACACATACTTTCAACTGCGTTGCAGCCTAAATTATGTTTCAGCAATAGATAATCAACAGCAGCTCTGTTTTGCAAAGTAACTCTTCTAATAACTTCACTATCAAGGAGTAACTCTTGTAAAGCTTGCGAAATATAATTGAAACTCTTAACTACTAAACATGTTAATTTCATCAAAGATTTGTAACCCCACAGCAGCTAAACCCCAAACACCTACTAATGAAAGGGTTAATGCTAAAACCTCAGCTTCTGATAGCAAATGTACATGTTAATCACAGTCAGGAAATAATCCCATACATTCAAAAGTTGACCTTTTACCTCGAGTTATCACTGAGTGTAAAGGAAACATCATTAGTTCCAATCAAGTCAAAGCACATGTTACCACATGGAAAGAGCCATCCTGTTTCAAAGTTACCCATCTCTAATTAGAGCTCACACACTTGGCAGCATTACTACAAATCAAAGGCCTTAATCGCACAGTTAACTTTGGTGTGGGCATTCATTTTATTTCAAAATATATTATGCTCCTGCTCGCCCAACCCTGCTGCCCAAACAATTCATGAACCATTTTTCTGGCTACATGCAATGTAGTAATTTTGGAAAAGACAAAACATCAACATCTTTGGTTAAGGCAATTCCTTTGGAAGGGCAAAACCTTTCATTTTTTCTTTTTCATACATTAATCTCAAAATGCATTTAAGAATCAGGTTTCAACATGTTGGCATTCAAGTGCTGTTTCACACAGCTGTATGTGGTGCATGACGTCACAGTCCACAACTCATTGTCCACAGTCCTTTAAACAAGAAAGGTAAAACATATCAATAAGGTCATTACAACTGTCGACTGAATCATTTGAATATGCAGCATCAAATGTTTGACAATATGCCAAGTCCGCACCGTGACAGTTCAGCAAAAGTTATTACTTTGTTGGACACTTCTCACAGGTTGCCGAACAAATGTTTTCACTTTTCACGCACGTTAGCAGCCTTGAGTGCGGTGCAGGACAGGTTCAAAGTTGAAATAGCATGTCGCAGTGGCTCGCTTTCTCTGAGAATGCTTCTGCTTGACTGATCAGTGTTACCCGGCAATTGCACACGTCTACCCCTTAATCTACTTTCTTGGTTATTTGCCTAGGCAAAATACAAACAGAAAGGTTAAGATTTCATCAAAAGGTACACTATCAGTGTTATCCACATTAGGATGTCATCAAGACTTCAATATCAACGTTGTCCACCCCTTCCCTTAACACCACCCTTCTGCATGTTACTGGGGGCTTATTTGCACTCAACCATACGGGGTGTAACCGCCTACTCACAAACTCATTTGTGCAATGCGATCATAGTTGGTCAATGGTACCTCAGACTGATCTGTGATTTTACAGTAGCCATATAATAAGTACCCAGGTCGCACTTCTCAATGGTCTTTTTCACCAAAGCAATCACGAATGCCAGGCACCAACTTGCTTCCAGTATTTCATGATCTTGATTTAGATTGCCCTGCTGGCATCACTCCATTTTTCATAGGTAACGTCTTTTCGTCCAATACTGCCTGCAGTTGCACAAGCAGCCTTGTTTATTTTCTCTCCATACAGGCAGTGTCTTTCAAGCCTCTGGTTTTCCACTTGTCATTTTCCCAAAGGGTGTTTGTGGGCCACCCTTTTGAGAGTGATAGTTTGAGTCAGTTCCTTTATTTGCTTCAACAAATCATTAATTCTTGCACTAAGCCGTGAGGCTTCTGGATCATGGCTAATGTGCAGTGTTCATGTTATACTCCAAAGCCTCGCTCTGCATGTTGTCTCTTGCAAAACGGCTATCTTTGTCAGTTTGCTTCCATCTGGAACACCATAATGTCTTTGTCAGTTACTCCAGCCCTGGCAATGTAACTTGCATTTTGCCGGCTGTGTGACAGCTGTGTATTTTCACTCACAAAGCGCCTAGAGGTTTCTTCTCCAGTGCACAGCGCTTTACTTCAGTTCACATCACATGGGGCACTGGAATGCAGCTTGCATGGCAATGCCTCTTGAAATGGGCAGCTGTGTCTTCTCTTAGCCCATTCACAAATGCACAGTTTTCCCCAAATGTTCATATGCGCGATGCGCCCAGTCTGCCATTTGATACTGGGCAAATTCTTTACTTGCATACATCATCCTTCAGTTCAGTTTCAGCATTCTGTAATTGCACCCCCCTCCTCAGTTTTTGACAGTGTGTCTCACAGGGGATGGAATGCAGGAATGTCATTGTTTATCTTTCGCGCAGCAAGCTTATCTCTTTGCTCTATAACTCTTAAACTGTGGCGGCTTTAATGGAAGGCACTCGTTTCAGACAGTTCACTCAGATTAACTCTTTCCTGCACTGTTCCAGCAACTTAGATCTGCCAGCTTCTGTAAACACCATTTCACCGAACAGGAGAGCTTTTTCTGCCTTCCTTCAACAGTTTTTTTTTCTTTCGCGCACCTCGCCCAAGACAGTGCAAGTTATCTCCAAGCCACAAGCTCCGCACAGCAAGACTCCCATGTTCAAAAGAGGCACATTTTCTTGTCATCAGATTCAACTTCATGTAATTTTGCAAAATGTCTTTTTAGCCTGTTTAAACTGATGTCCCATTTAAAGGCATACATTTTTTTTTCTTTTTCCTCGTAACCTTGTAGTTTGGCTTCACAAACTCAGTCCAATGCACTGTGCGATCTTTCAACCCACTAAATCTTTGTGCTGTCTTATCACACACAGATTTTCCATTCTGTTGTACCATTGCCAGAATATAACCACTTATGTCAGTGCATTTAAAACATGTCATGTGTAGTGCAGCTCCCTGCACGTTATCTACAAAAGCAACCCACACTCTGTATTGCTTGTGGGCCGTTAATTTGTCAACAACATTATCACTATGCATCACAATCAACTTGTCCTTGTCTCGTATAAAACATACATCCCTTAATAACAGTACTTTTGCTTTTAGCAGCAATTCCATGGTATAGCGTGCGAACAGTCAAAATACTCTAGGGGCAATTTAGAAAATATAAATTGTCTTTTCCCCCCCAAACAATTCCAAACTGGTTCTGCAATTTCAAATCAATATACAAAAATCGAAAATTCAAATGCCATTCACTCACTTTTTTTTTTTAAGTGAGCCTCTCACCCATTGTAAACATGGCACAGCAGGCAATTTTAGTGTGTTCCTTAAACATAATGCACCGCCAGCACATGGAATTTATAGTTGCCAAAAACAAACCCTTTAAGCTTTCAACACCGATGTTACTCTTTCTCCTAAACACGGCTCATTCCCACGTTATCTTCAGGAATGTGAACACTTCAAAAGCATACATTATAAGAAAGGCGCATCCTCGCCTCCTTGATATTACAGCCCCCCACTCGCTAGCCCACTGGGGCTGAGTTGCAATGTTTAATGTTTAAACACTAGTTCACAATTTGCTTTATCAAATACTTGCAATTTTTTCTTTCTCTGCCCTCATGCCAAAATAGAGCAAGCTTTCACTTTGCAACTTTGTCAAGGGAAACCGCATGAAAAAATTATTTCCTAATTGAACATAAATCTTTAATTCATCATTCATCGGAGCACTGTGAACATAGACATTTTTTCCTTTCTGCTCACGGCTTTTCAGCTCCTTGGTTTCATTTCCCAGCAGTAAGTCAGCCACGACTGCTTTACTGAAGGGGAAAGATCTCAAACACACATGCTATCGGCCGCGGCAGGCCAACACAAAAGGTGCTGTCTATTGGCTGTCTCAGAGCTGCAGTGAGACGACCAAGGAAAGGCGACAGCCTGCTCTGCACTCTCTCACACAATCGTCATTTCACAGCAAGGGAAAAGGAAAAAAAACAAAACCGCTTAACACAGTTCAACACTCACTGCCCAGTTAAAACAACCTTTCGCTCGTTCAAACAGATTATTTGGAACAGTTCATCACAAATAACTTGACTTCAAACAGATTATTTGGAACACTTCATCACAAATATCTCTGCGTTCAGACGGATTCTTTAATATTTGGAGCAATTCATCACAAATATCCCATCCTCGTCGCCAAAAATGTATTGCTCTCCTCTAAAAAGTGCACGTAACTACCATAAATCACCAGTGCAATTATAGAGCAAATACTTCAACCCAAAAACAGACACAATAATTCACAGCCACACACACTTTAGAAGATAATCAGCTCTTTACGGCTATTTATTCAAAGCTTACAGGTACATAGAAATAACTCGTACAACTCACATGGGCATAGATCACAGAAAACATAAAGAAGTCAAAGAAAGAAATACATCACTGTGGGCGTAGCTTAATGGAACTTCATCTGGCCAGAAGCGGCTGAAAGACCCCGATAACAGCCAGGCCAAGAGCACAACAACCCACAGGAGTGTCGGACCGAAGCGTCCCCCCTCCGACTGAAGTCTTTGTGCTTATCCCGTCTGACCGTTGAGGGCTTCCGCATATATGCCCTCCTCAACAAGGGGTGGCAACTTCTCGAACCTTCTGGCAATGCGCTTGCGCATTGATGGGTGACCGTTGGTTGCCAGCTGGGTCAACCGACAGTAACCTCAAGGAGCAAAGCACTTCTCTCTCCTAAACGCCCCGGGAAACAATTCCATAACTCATCTCAAAACCTTGGCACAGGCCGAGCAAACCCAAAACAAACTTCGCTATCAGGTACCAGCCGGCACCTGCGGATCTTAGCTTTCCCAGTGCCATGTCCTTGGCTGGGAAGGCCTGCATTCCAAGCCCATCAGCAAATAACGTTGAAAACATGTTGTTTCGCAAAGCAAGTGTAGCTTTCCACTGAGGCATGGATAAATATCCATCATGGCTCTGAGTGCTCCCAGAATGCACTGCGCACCAGCACCATGTTTTAGCTCAACCATCACACTGTCCAAAAGTGAAAGACGTGCTGGTCTCCACGGTCAGAGATGATTTTACGAGTCATGGAAACAAAATATGTCCTGTAAAAACACCATAGCCATTTCACGAGCAGTAGGCAAGCGTGGCAAAGGGCATATGTTTGCCAACTTGGTGTACCACAGTGACCATAATTACTGTATGTCCTTCAGGCCCAAATCTGTTGCAATCACCATCCATGGTCATTCAGCAATGGATGTAGCAACCCCATGAGGCCTTTTGGGTGGACGTCTTGCTTTGGGCACAAATGATTTCTAAATATAAATGTCACTGTTCATGGAAGGCCACCAAAACCTGCGACTGACCAGTTCCTGGATGCCCTCAATACCTCAATGTCCTGCATATAGGGCATCATGGTGTAGCTCGATGAGCAGCTTTGTAAATGTTCAGAGGCGACTTACAACCTGTCTTCCATGCAGAACATGCTGTCCCTGACAACCACACCGGGGGGTGAAGAGCAGCAGGGTCCCATGGAGTCTTCTTTAATCCCTCAAAGAACGAGTGTACCACGAGCAAGAAATTGCGGTCAGTAAACATGGCCTGAGGTGATTCCATTGACTCCTCCAGCCTATCCTGTTGAGATAGCTCTTCAGCCAGGATATTGTGGGGTCCAGGTAGGTGAGTGGATGAAGAAGTGTGCCCACTAGGCCTGCCTACTGTTTCTGCATTGCATGGTCTCAAAAACCAGAAGGTTCTTATGATGCGTCTGAGCCGCAAATGGCTGGTGGGTTCCAAGCAAGAGATGCCTCCAGCTAATACAGGCTTCCCGTACAGCTAACAGCCCTTTTTCGATGACAGAATAGTTAGACTCTCTCAGAGTTCGCGAGAGATAGTAAATCTGGTGTTCATAAGGGTCATCATGTTGTTGATGCAGAAGAACAGCCACAATGGCACAGTTGGAGGCATCCGTTTCTATGATAAAGAGCTTGATGTAATCTTGTGATGGAGTACAGGCACTGTAGTGAACGCGATCTTCAATGCCCGAAGAGCAGTATCAGCAGGCCCATCCCATGAACATGGATCCCTCCCCCCCCCCCCCCCCAACAGCCTGGTAATGTGCTGGGTCATCAGAGAGCAGCATGGTATGAACTTCCGATAAAAGTTAGTGAACCCCAAGAACTGCTGTATGTCCTTTACAGAGGAGGGAACAAGCCATTCAAGGACAGCGGCCAATTTCTTGGGAGTCCATCCAGATGCTGTTGGCTGAGATCACATAGCCCAAATATTCCACCTCTGACTTTTCAAACTCACACCTCTCAGCTTTGACTGCAAGGTGGTGCTCTCGTAGCCATTGTTGCACTTGGAGTACGTGGACTGTGTGGGCCTCTGGCAAAGAGGAGAATATCATGATGTCATCCAAATAAATGATCACCAACAACCATAGCATGTCAGCGAAGATGAAATCGATGAAGAGTTAAAAATAGCTGGCGCCTTGGCCAACCCATACGGCATCCCACAGTATTCAAATAGCCCAAAGGGTTCCCGGAAGGCAGGTTTTCACTCATCACTCTCTTTGTCATGGAGGAAATGGTAGGCACTCCGTAGGTTGAGTTTGGTAAATATGCACACCTTCCATAAAGGATATCAGTATGAGGATAGCGGTCTTTCACGGTCATGTTATTCAGTCCACGGTAGTCAATGCAAAGCAGGAGATCAAGTACCTTCTTAGGAACGAATAATAAGGGGGCCCCTGCAGGGGATTCAGATGGTACCTTCTGCCCCTTGTCAAGGTTCTCAGGGAGGTGTTCCTTAAGAGTGACTTCATCAGCCTCTGGGAGTAAATACCACCAAATGGAACCAAGGTATCAGACAAGAGTGTTATTTCAAAATCAAACCTTTGATGTAGTGTTAGTCTTGGTTATGGGTTTGGTAAATACATCCAGAAACCTGTGATACATGGGTGAAACTGTTCTGGTCGGCGAAACTGTCCTCGAATCATACTCCCTCCCCCGCTCCTATACGCATCCAAGATGGCGTCCGGAGCCATTTAGCGGAAACTCCGAGAAGGAAGCCGCCATCGAACGGCATCCGGGGACTAAGGTGGCCAGATCGAGCAGAGACACCACGACGGGGCACGATCGCATGCAGAACATCGGAAGGGAGAGCTCCCATCCTGCTTCTCACCAATGAGTGAGGCCCACCATAGCGGCACCTCTTCACCCGTGGTACACTACGCAGGCTCATCCGTCGCTGGGGACGGCCCGCTGAGGGCACACACTATCACCGGAGGTTCCCCCCCAGCATCGTCCCGGGGCCCAGGACATCGAGAACCAGCTGCAAGAGCGCGACTGCGGCGCCCACATATCTCTCGTTCAGAGGCAGGGGCAGTTCAGCGACTTCACAGATATAGCACCCCTACCCCCCTGCAGATCCGGATTCATTGACTTTTGACACCTTGGGAATGTAACTCATTACTCTATACACGGAGAGACGGCTGATACTCCCACCGGTAACCCATCTAAAGTGTCCCAGGGGCAGCATCATCGTGACTCCAAAATGGCCGCCAGGAACAAAGCGAAAGCAGCCACCATGGACTCATTTGTATCCGCCAAGCCAAAAACCCCCACACTGGCTCGCTCTTGTGCTCCAGAGATTACCCACACGAAAGAGGGGGAATCCACGGATAACCACTCCCAAATATTGGAGGCTATTGCTTCATTGAGGACACACATAGACTCTAAGATCAACGAATTTAAAATGGACATTCAACTCATGCGTCGGGACGCCCGCAAATTAACTGAGAGGGTGACAAACACTGAGACTTCATTAGAAGAAACGGCAGAAGCCACGGCAGTCTTGAAGTCCAAGGTTGCAGACCTAGAGAAGAAAGTAGCGATCCTAGAGGAGAGATCCAAGGAGTCCGAAGGTCGAGCCAGACGGGGCAATATTAGGATCCTATGAGTACCAGAGGGAAACGAAGGCCCGAACACTACAGCCTATATAGAATCCTTGCTACAACAGGAGATTGGGGCCGGGAAATTGTTGCAAGGATTTGCGGTCGAAAGGGCCCACAGGTCACTCCAGAAGCGGCTCCCACCTGGATCATTTCCACAGCCAATAATTGCTAAAATCCTAAACTTTCAAGATAGGGAGATTATCCTTCGCCACTCCAGGGAAGAAGGCCCCATCGAACTTGGCGACTCTAAAATAACCATTTATCCCGATTACACTCAGAAAGTGCAAAGGGAGAGGAACTCTTTTGTCCCGGTAAAAGCAAGACTCCGACAACTGAACCTGAAATACAGGTTGCTCTACCCATCACGCCTGAAAGTCATCTTCAACGGACGAGCCATATTCCTAGAAAACCCAACGGCCGCCAACATGTAGCTGGAAGACAACAACCTTGCAGATGGTAAAGATGCTCCCCAGATGGAAGAATCTCAGACCGTCGGCACACGACACACGCTGCCATAAATGACCACAACAAGCACAATCAACCAGACCCCAGAAGGTAATCCAACTAACAGTTAGCTACATAGAAACGGCCCTCGTTCGGCCTCTTCGCCAGACACCAGCCCTATCCCCCGCAGACAATCCGGGTCGGGACAGCCACCTGCCCGACCCAGCTCGCGCCGACACCCGGATGGGTCTGGACGGCTCGAGAACGCCCGAGCACCACAACGAAGATGTAGTCGCTGGGCGCACCAGTTTGAGTTTTGTTAACAGTTTTGTTAGTTATACAGTCTTCGTACCACTTTCGCTGAAGAAACACGATGGGTGCATGCCACAACTTGGGGGGAGAATAACCCGATTACTTCCGTCAATGGCCTAATAACCTAAGATTGGCATCACTACAGGCTCCAGAGGATGAGCTGCCAGCCAGCCTCAAAACATTGACCCGATGGCGTCACAACTCGAGGTCATGACGTGGAATGTGAGAGGGATGGGCTCATACCTGAGATGAAACTGAATACAATCCTATCTCCGCAGGAAAAAGGTCTCAATTGCAATGTTACAAGAGACGCATCTTACGGAAGACACCATTTCCAAAATAATAGAGCGATGGGCTGGGACCGGGAGAGGTTCCCCCTACTCCAAATACTCAAGGGGGGGTGTTCACATGGGGGAACCCGAATGTGCCCTTCCAATTGCAAGGATTTGAGTCCAATAAAGAAGGAAGGTTTGTGATAATGTGGGGCACCATCGAACAGACTCCAATCTGCCTAGTTAATTCGTACTTCCCGCAACACGGGATACCATCTCACCTCAGGGCAATATGCTCAAAGATAGCACTCCACCGAAATAGGACCTTTATATGGGGGGGGACTTCAACTGCATCATGGATGGCTCTATGGACAGGTTTGTGCACCACCCCCCCCATCCAAGTAACCCCGCAACATGTGCTCTGACAGAAACACTGCAACAACTCGACTTGGTGGATATTTGAAGGGAACAACATCCTGTTGAAAAGATCTATTCCCATTATTCAGCCCGCAATAGATCCACACGAGAATCGACTATCTGTTCATTGACAGGGAACAAATATCATTGGCAGAAACCACAGCATATTTAGGAAGATCAATCTCAGAACCCTCCCCACTGATTATGCAATGGCAATTAACAGGGCCTAAACCACCAATCCCCATGTGGAGAATGCCCACTGCAGCCCTCGCCGACCCGGAGTTCAGGGAAGACCTCGCTGAAAAACTAGAAGAATACATTGACATTAATAAAGGCTCCGTATCTACTTGGAGAACACTGTGGGAAGCCGTGAAGGTGGTGACCAGAGGAGAAATAATATTAAAAGCTGGAGGCACTCGTAGGCAATTGAGGTCTGAACTCAAAGCACATGAAAGATCTCCCGTCTAGAATCCACCTCAAATATTACTCCGGAAGTTGAAACGAAGTTGAAGGAGGCCCCCGAGAAGTGCCAATCTTCCTGGGACAGATTGGAGAAATTTGACTTTGCGACATACACTACCAGTCCCATAAGGAATCCGACAAACCCGGCAGACTGCTGGCCTGGCTGTGTAAGGGCGAGGTAAGTCCCAGGCACCTCCCAACGGAGATACTAGACGAGAATGAGACAAGGCATAAGACACAACTGGGAATTAATGAAGCGTTTGCCAAATTCTACTCCAGATTGTACTCCCACGAAACACAAATAGGCAGAGACGAAATCAAAGAAACACTAGATGAGATAGGCCTCCCCAAAATATCCAGCGAACAGAGAGAGGCACTCGAGATGGAAATCACAGCAGAAGACGTGACTAGTGCAATCCGATCGCTAGCCACCTGTAAGGCTCCCGGAAGTGACGGCCTCCCACCTGAATTTTACAAAACATACAAATCCATCCTCACCCCAATCCTCCACGAGGTCTACCTGTAGGCCTACGAAAACGGGGTCTTACCCAACACTATGAAAGAGACAATAATTATTCCCATGCTCAAACCAAACAAACCACCCACTGACTGTGACTCTTATCGCCCTCTGGCCATGTTAAATTATGATAGTAAGATCCTCACCACCATACTGGCCAGCAGACTCTCTAGGGTGGTAGGGTCCCTAATCCATGAAGACCAGAATGGCTTTGTCCCAGGACGCAACACCACGGCCAACCTGAGAAGGCTTCAACACATTATGGCCGAAACCTATGAGAATGAGGAAGACCTGGCAGTACTATCACTCGATGCCATCAAGGCCTTTGATTCCATCTTCTGGGAGTGGCTCATCGAGGTGCTGAGGGGGTTCGGGTTTGGCGAGGGCTTTGTCAGATGGATCACACTACTCTATAATTCTCCTATGGCAAGAGTAAAAACCGGCAGAACGGTGTCTGAATCCTGGAAAATACAAAGGGGCACAAGACAAGGGTGCCCACTGTTGCCCATGCTATACATATTGGGCCTTCAGCCGATTGCCATAACGAACATAACATAACATAATATCCCTGTATGGGGACGATGTCCTTTTATACTTGAAGGACCCCAGGTCAACGCACCAATCACATTGGATGTACTAGACAACTACGCGAAATACTCTGGGATCAAATTCAGTATACTGAAATCCTCTGCCTTTCCCTTGGCCAGCCCGAGAGGCTTAGAAGAAACTGACCTCCCGGACATTGGGATAAAGTGGCAACTCGACACGTTCCGGTACCTAGGAATTAATGTGAGTCACACCCCGATGCTCACACATGAGCACAACACGGAGGTAGCAATAACCAGCCTTCGCAGATCCATGAAGTTTTGGTCTAGACTCCCACTTGCGATGGTGGGCAGGGCAGCAATCGTCAAGATGATAGTCCTCCCCCGATTTCTGTACTTCTTCGTCAACTCATGTCACTACATCAGACCGCCCTTCGTTAAGAAATTAGAGGCACTTATCAGGGACTTCCTATGGGGACCTACCAGGCATAAATTGACTTTGGCTACCCTATCCCTCCCATATAAGGAGGGGGGAATACAACTCCCAGACCTCCAGTTGTATTATCTAGCGGCGCAGCTTAGCCACGTGACGAAGTGGCTTTCTGACGAACCAACAGCCGAGCTGGGACTATTGAAACAATCTCCCTCCAGAATATTCCCCAGGGAAACTCTTTGGAACCCTCTACGACAATCCCCAGATGTCCCCCTGATCGTCGAACTTGGCAGGCAGATCTGGACCAGAACCTGCTACATCAGACAGGTGAAACACCCTTACTCTCCAGACAACCCCATTCTGGTTGACGTGTGCAAAACAGAATCGGATCTCTCCACATTCAGGAGGTGGGAGGACTCCGGAATCTACACATGGGGAGACATATTTGAGGAGGGCGAATTCAGGTATTTTGAATCGCTGCGGGCTAATGAGGGACTATCAAGCGGCCAGTTCCTCTGGTATCATCGGCTCAAACAAACCGCCAAGAAGATCTGGTGCAGCTGGCCGGAGGAACCCACCCCAGACCCACTGTTACAAGAGATGCACAACCTCACGGATGGCTGGAAACCGGTCTCTCTACTCTATAGGGCACTCATCGATAAACCCAACCCCAAAAGTGCGACACTGAAGGCGAAATGGGAAACAGATCTTGAAACTACACTTACAGACAAGGAATGGGAAAGAACGCTACTATACCCTAAGAAGGTGTCGAGAAACTCCAGTTTCGGTCAGATACAACTAAACGTCCGCTATCAGACGTATATGACCCCACACAGGGTGGCCTCCTTCAACAAACAGGCCTCCCCGGCTTGCCCATGGTGCGGAAACGACGAAACTGATCTGATCCACATGTTCTGGTCTTGCACCAGGACAATGGCGCTGTGGTCCAAAGTCAAACAAACCTGCACTGACGCCGGGGTAAGCAGATACGAATGGACACCCGGGGAATGCTTATTAGGGGCCTACCCCAGACCAAGCAAACACAAACATGTCGTTAAGTTGATGGACATTTCATGTATCCTTGCAAAAAGAACTATAGCCATGGCATGGAAGTCACCAGGGGGCACTAGACATGAACTAGAGAGATGGACTGCAGCCAAGACCAGAGCCTGGCAAGATGGAATCGCCTCTGACGGAGACTTTGCGAGTGGCACCCTGGACTCTTGGAAGGCCCTCCCGAGAGATATACACTTCAGTGCAGACCATAAACCCATCTGATAAACCCTGTTACTCCACCATATAAGATCCCTCACACTCGCCCGGACATGGTCATCTCCTTGACCGAGATCCCTCCCACTTACCGAGATGTCGGAACCCCCATCTGCACCCATGCCCACCCAAGTAAGAGGAACTGTTCCCTTGAAGACTGTTGTTGTTTATGTTTATTGTTTTAGTTAATTTTCTTGTATTTGTATGCATTTAATACAAATGACAATAAAATACGTTTTAAAAAAATAAAATGGGTGAAACTGTTAACAAGGATGCCACGGCATGAACAGGACTCTGCAACCTATTCAGGGATTCAGATGGCACAGGACTCTTCTATTAACACACAAAAAGGGGTACATGGCGATAAATAGAATGGTCTTGGATAATTCATCTCAGAGTCAATCGGTTTATCACAAAAAATGGGGGTGGTGCGCCGCCTATTTAATAGAATAGAAAAGAGAAACTTTCACTATTGTTATTTCTCATACAACAGATTGCCCTTGGACTAAGGCTCTTTATACAACAATTAAAAGAGCAAACATTGCCTGCACCTCAATACCCAGAATTACAATGACGTAATATCTTGTGCATTTGCAGAGGGGACTATTTCTCTTGCAGACTAATGCCTAATTTATTTACCCACTCTGGAGTATGTACAACTGATGCTGGGTAAAGTGAAGCCACTTTTAAAAAACACTGTCAGCCCACAGTTAAAGCCATCTGATTACATAAACCTGCTACCATGTCATTAGGCAGGTATAACACCAGGGTTATTTCTGGTCATATTGTAATCCATTTGTTAATTTCGGCACATAAAAAAGGGTCGACCTGTTTCGATGACTGCGTGGTGGATGTCATCTTCCTCAGGACCAATTATTTGTACAATAGGACTCAATCACTTTTATCCATCGTAGTTGGACTGGCAACCGGAACGTGACCTCAAAGCCATGATGGATTGGCTATTGGCATTGAGGTACAACACTTGTCAATTCCATGAGCCGCTTCTTCCTTGTACTCTCTCACGTCTTGCCACTTCGTGTTTACTTCATAAGGGGCTGCGTTTGTGTGAAAAAACTGACTACCCAGCGCCCGGGATACAGTTGGTCGAACGATAGTCAGATGTCAGGAATAGAGTAAAGGGCGTGCTGCTGCAACCAAGGCATGCCAAGGATAACAGGGAAATTTGGTGCCGAAATTAGGTTGATAGATATATATTCCTCTTGTTGGGCTATGGTCATATGACGAAGCAAGTGAGTGTTAACGTGGCTGGATGCTATCGACGTGCCATTCACTGTGTGCAATATTTCAGGAGTTGTCTTGGGTAACACCTGGAAGGGTTCCCCTTGGCCCAGTTGATGTCCATGAATATCCCCGATGCTCCGGAATAGAGCAGGGCAGAAGCATGACTTGCTCAGTTTTCATCTTGAAAGGATATGCAGCCAATCATCAGAATTCTTCTTGCTTGAGGAAGATTGACATTCACGCCCTTGTACTCTTTCCCCTCAGTTACAAGGCATATTCATTTGTCCAGTGGTGGGGAGGGCACACACGACACAAGTGGATCAGATAACCCTTCCTTGCGCAGTACAGACGCAGCCCATTCTTACACCATCTCTTGTGTTCTTCTTCTGTTAAAGGACCCCTTGCTATGCTCAACTGCATGGGTTCCTCTTCACCAGTAGACGAGGTTTCAGTAGGTTTGCACAGCGGGGTATGAAACAGTGTCTGGACAACCGGGGGATCCTTCCTTCCTCCTTTCTGCTTTACATTCCTGGATCTGAAAATCGATTTGTAACACTAGATCGGTCAAGACTTGTAGGGTGTTTAGGTGGGGAACTCTCGCCAATTGATCCTTCAGTTTGTCCCGCAAATGGATAAGATGTTGGGTGGAAGTGGAATTGAACCAAAAAGGCATTCAGGAACTCCTTTAAGGACCTGAGATTACCATTAAAATGAGGCCTAGCATGAGAAGAAGGAGCAGGTTGTACAGCCACAACTGGAGGTGCAGCCACTTTTTGTCTTAGGGCGGCGTTCTCAAGTTTGAGTGACTGCACTTCAGCTGAAAGCGCCTGAACTGCTGCCATTAATTCTTGTACCTGCTCCATTGGTACCTGCTAGTCAGTTTCATGTTGGCATGGCAATCTGTTACGAGCGGGTTGCGTATTTGCTCTTACCTTCTTTCTGAAGGATGACTCACGAAGGTAAGAGTAGCCGTCCCTGAAGCCAGGCTGGTGCTGAGTGCACAGAACTAAGGTGACCCAGGGAATAGTACGTCTACAGAAAAGCCTGAAGGCAAAACCCTGGACACCACCTAGGTGTGATGGCAGCATCCAGCAGATGATAGACCCGGGTAGAGATGGCGAAGAAGCAGTCTTGGTCTGCAAAGCAGGAGGCAGAGGCAGGAGATAGTGGCAGGACCAGAGCAAAGGCAGTTAAAGAGGAGACAGAAGGGGAAGTGGAACAAGCAGGAAGAATAGGAACACAGGGACAGCAGCTAGGACAGGAACAGCAAAAAGAGAACACAGAGCACAGCAGGACACCCAGGAGCATAGGATCTGGAAGAATTGCGGCACAAGGGGCATTCAGAGGAACCACGCTATAAGTGGTAATGCACTGACGTTGCGCATCACTGCCATCTTGGAGTGAGCCCTGAGAGAAGCTGCGGAGCTCGAGGCGGAAGCCGGAGGGAATGAGGAACAAAGCTGCAGCGGTACAGTGCTGGTAAATTGTTAACTAGGGGGTGCGTGGGGTTCAAATGCGGTGCGGCACTAGGATGGATGTTCTAACCTTGTCTTTCTTCTTCTTCACAGGGTCCGAGTTTGTGGATGCAGAGTGCGGTGCTGCGGCATCGGGATCAAGATCACTGGATGTCAGGAGATGAGTCTGCAGATGAAGCGATGAAGCACCGTTTTCCTGGAGGTGAATATGCAGGAGAACGCCTGGTTTGAAAGGTAAGCAAACTGGTCCAAACAGCAGTGAGCGTCACGTTGCATGAAAGTGCACAGTAACGTGAAGCACCGGCCTTAAGGATGGAGCAGTTTATATAGCTGAGCTTCTGAAGCCACGCCCACCAGGTTCAGCCTGCCTGCCACACCCGATGAGTCAGCACATGAAGACCAGGCCTAGGGAGCCACACCCGATGAATCAGCACATGAGGATGTTCTCTGGAATAAAGGCTTTCAGCTCCTGGAAAGTTCTTGTAAAATAAAAGCACTCCTGCACTGACATAAAGTAAAAGCACTCCTGCACTGAAATAAAGTGTTCCTGCTCACATCTCTATATAAGCCTGGCGCCACAGGTGCCAGGACTGAGACCAGCCAGGGCCCCTGTGAGTCAAGCGACCCATTGCCCCCATCATTAGATGGTGTGGTTTTTGTGTTCTGGGGCCTGTGGCCATGACAATACCGAGAGGGTGACAAGGAGGGACATGACCTTGCCTTTGCGATCCAAGCCTGTGAAACTTCCACAAATGGAAATATAAGACCACGGACAAAGGCCAGCATGTGTTGCAGCAGATGTCTACGGTGCACAAGACCCTTCTCCACTTATAACCAAGCCGGGAGAGACGCTTGTCTCTGTGGTACCAACCTTGACTCGAAGTAGAAGAAAGCAAAGTGGTTCATCACAGTCGAGGGGCGAGTCAATAAGAAATCGGGCTGTGTTGAACGAGAAGTAGCAATCAGCTAAATTGAACTTTGAATGCATAAAGGGACTGTTGAGAAAGTGGGAGAAAGCCTGCAGCAGAGGCGTCCGGCACCACGTGGGAGCTCATGAAGTAAACTCTGGGAGATTGCCCGAAGATAGAGACTGCCATAACCAAAAGGCCCGGGGAAGAGGTAAAGAGAGGTCAAAGTGGTCAAACGGGGGTCTTGTAAAATCCCCTATACCGTCGAAAGTCTTTGTGAAGAAGGGGAAGTGAATCCCCTATGGTGAAGGTTAGGAAGAATGAACCCGGCAGAGGGATGCTAATGAAAAGGGGTGAAGTCTAAAGGTCCTGTAAGGAGTTGTTGGTAAAAGTCGACGACCAAGGGAAAAGCCCAATGAACTGTGTTTCATAAAGTTGGCAAGAGTAAACTCAGCGGAGGGATGCAAACGAGAAGGGACGAAGTCTAAAGTCCCATAATGAACTGTGTTTCTTGAAGTTGACAAGAGTGAACCCGACAGAGGAATGCTAACTAAAATGGGGCAAGGCCTGAAGTCCCTATGAACAGTTTGTTGACGGACGTGAACCATATCAAGGGAAGGTCACACTGCATTGTTTGAAAAGACATTAAGATTTGGAAAGCCGGAAATATTGCAAGACAAGGTGAAGTGAAGTATCCCTCTTCTCATTTGGGGTCCAAGCCCGGCCAAGGGAGATCCAGGGGTAAGAAGTCATCACCCAAAGTTTGCTGAGAAAGGAACTGTTTGGTTAATTTGTTGAATACAATTTATGAGGGGTCTGCACCCAGAAGAGGGGGACCCAGGGGTGAAGCCTTCACCCAAAGTATTTGTGGAATAGAACTTTGTGTTTGTTTGTTGAGAACGTCAGGCCGCGAGGGGAAGAGACTTTGATTGAAAAGAGACTTTAACCGTCAAAAAGCCTGATATCGGATACAGAACTTTTGGCTCGTGCTCAGAAAGCTCTAGTGTGTGCTGTGCTCAGGAGATTCACCTTGCCCCATGCTCAAAATGTGGGGAAGGGAGATCCCTGGCAATCACATACTGACTTATTATTTGTGATTACTTCTTTCTTTATTGAACCATCATCCCCACACTCTTTGTGTAATTAGATGTAAGGAATTGGCAATAGTTTTTTCTTAGTATAGGCCCTTTTATTTTGACACAACACCACAAGGCCTGCCTTATTTTTCATTTGATGCTTGCTGCCATCTTAAATTTAGGTTTAGATTAGGCATTTTTCCACCCTGCATTTACAGTTTAATAAACACCTTTGAACTTTGATCACTTGTGTTTGTCTTTACTGCTGCCACCATGAGTTCCTTAAAGCCCAAACAGCACCACCATGTTGGGAAGGACAGTGCGTGGCACCCGCGGTACAGCATGACACACCCAGACCGGTACAAGGTTCCCCCCGGGGCACAACAGCCCGCACCAAGGCATCCCCCATGCCTAGATCGAGGGCTCATTCCGTCAACCTTAACCTCACCTCCATTCGCATTACTATTTGCATGAGTAGATTCATGTCTGCCAATGAAAGATTATACCACTGCAGAACTATCTGCAGCGCCTCTTCAAATATTTGGGGATCCTCTCTGATATTAGGAAACTCCTTTGTCAATGTCCTGAGGTTCCCAGGTGTCCAGGGGACATGTACAGTGACACAGCTTAGTTGTTGTTGCTCTCCATCCTCCTAGCAAGATGACACTTGTCTGAAGGGAGCCTGAAAACTTTGTGACTCCCTTCTGTACAATGCACCTCCCTCGTCATAGAAGGCACATTAGAGGGAGGCGTGCCCATAGGCATCTGTCCCAACCTTTGCCCTTCCCCACTTGGTCCAGGTTTCATGGGGCAGAGGCAACAGAGGTGACATATCTACAAGTTGTGTCTCTTCTTGCCCCTGATCCGGTCTCGCGCCCGTGGATGATCTTATACTGGTGTAGGACTCAGGTATATCTTCCACCATTTCACTATCCTGATCTTTTTTGTCCTCTTCCTTTCCTTTCTCTGCCCCCCCTTAAGTATTTATGGGCACATGAGAACCATTCATCAGTCCCTCTCCTATTTCTAAAGAACTTTGTTTGTCCACTCAATCAGTCATTCAACTCCCTCAGTCCCTAAATCTTATTGCCATTCCTTGTAGCTGTCCCTTCCTTCAGCCACGTGGCAAAAGCTCCCCCCTGTACTGCTGATATATTTGTCCCCTCTGCCTCCAAAGCCTTCCGAAGGACTTCCAGTTTGTCTAAATTAAAAGTCCCCTCAAAGGGAAATTGTGTAGGTTTATTATGTTGAGTAAAAAAATGGCAAGGGTCAAAAGAATTGCACGTAGTACTACTGAATTTTTGGAATATATAACGAGTGCTTCTCTGCCTGTTTCAATTGTTGCTTGTTTTTAGATAATTTTCAAAGAGACCATTATTTGGTTGCGTTTTGTTGCCTTTTTATCATATAAAGATTGTCCTCCAAATGAAACATTTTTTCAGCTTTATTCAGTGTCTATGGAGGGCAGATATTCTTTAAAATCCCACAGGTCCCTGGTTGGTACCATAACGTTCATACCATGAGACCATGGTGTGTGTAGATGGGTGTAGTTAAAATGTAATATTTAATAGGTGGACCAGAGTTAAATTCTCCTCTATCCTCATGCATGCAGTATCCTTTACTTCTCCTGAACTTCAGACGCAGAATGTTCAAAGATCCTGGTCTTTCCTTTTGTTCTATGGAGAGATCAAACTGTAGTCTGGCACAGGTTCTTCAATTTTAGTCCATTTTCTGCACAGACACAGTATAAAGATGAGCCGACCAGTTTCAGTGGTAAACAGGCATTTACACCACTTTCATCAGGGCTAGAACAGCTGATATTGAGTGGTCTGCTGTTTTTGAGATTTTAAATGCAGCTTAATCAGGCTGTTTGTTTTGAGAACCCGCCTGTGGGGAATACAAAGCGTGTGGGGGAGGAGAGACAAGGAGAGCAAAATTAGCTCCAAGTAAAGGCTAAGTCGGTAACATCTATTGTTATGGTATTCTCCCTTTTCAAGGTGGTCCTTCTCTCAGACCGAGTACCTTCAGTCTTCCTGCAGAAGCTGTAGATGATCAGCCACATGCCATGTAACCTAAACACAAACCATGTGTGGTTCTTTACTCTGGGTCACCAGATATATGGAACATGAGTATCACAGATATTGTAACAGTTAAAAAACATGTTCAAGTTGGAACATGTACTAGCCCAGTAGTTCAAAACACATAGGGGCAGCTCTGTAATGAGTGTGCCCCTGTACACATGCACAGAAAACCTGTGGTGGGTGAAGTCAGGAGGAGTGGATAGATTTGCCACTCATCAGTGTGCAGAAAGGTCTATAGATAGCCTAAGGTGACAGTATTGTGCGAGAGTGTTTGAAACTGACCTTTTGGGATATGGCTTCTTCCCATTACGGTCCATTCCGACACAATATCGTGCTGCCAGCGTTCCGTTCCGGACAAGAAATTGTCAACCCTTGTGTTCAACAAACCCACGGATAGGAATTCCTTGCTCAAGTTCTCAAGTTTCCATCCAGTCAGCTTGAAACTAAATTTACATTTTGGACAATTTCTTAGATATCGTAGGAACTGTACCAATGTGGTAGACTATGAGAAACAAGCAGATCAACTGACTAAAAAACTACAAAGTAGAGGATATCCAAGACGGATCATCAAACAGGCTAAGAAAAGGGCAAGAAACACACAGAGGGACTCCACTTTAGAACAACACAAGAAACAAAAGAGCCCAGATGACAACATCACAGCCGTCTTTACCCACTCTCCAATGACCAACAAGATAAAAATAGAAGTGCTCAGACTTTGGCCCATACTGAATGTGGGCGAGTCAAACCTACCAGTAGAGGTTTACTATTTAGAGGGAAAAATCTAAAGGATTCCTTAATTCACATCGACAAAGACTCCACAGACCAAACACAAGAAACCCTTTGGAGTTAAACAAAACCGATAGGATATGGCCCGTGCGGAGCATGTAGTTCATGTACAAGTACAATGAAAACAAAGATGATCAACATAGGATGGACATATCCTTGGACACAAAGGGACCTAACAAACTGCAACACAAAGAATGTGATCTATGTGATCACTTGCCATGTGGCCTGCGATATATAGGGTCCAATGTCAACCAGATTGGCGGAGCACCGATCCTGCATCCAGAATAAAAAAGTATCAGCACCAATGGTTGAACACTTCCTAAAAAGAATCATGGCCCCCAGGACTGTACGTGGTCCATTATTGAGAAAGTCAACGTTCCAACAAGGGGAGGCAATCTCCATGATTTGTTTTACAGATAACAACAATGGATATTTAGGCTAAAGACGGATACCAACGGTCTCAATGAATCTTGGCAGACGTTGGCAATGTTGTAGCAACTATTGATTTAACATCGACACGATTCTTCAGTCTACGCGTTGTATTCACATGTTATATACTTTATATGCCTTGTATGCCATTTGATGTCTTCCTATGTATTGCCTAGTCTCTTTCCTATAGCAAGCATCCTGGAAGCCTTTTTGTAATTGGCATAACTATCTATCAAGAGTAACCTATATGCACAGTCACTTACTACTCAGTCTGGACACCGATGGGCTACGATTATATTATATGATATATATCCGTCTGTAGTACCATGGACTTTTGCAACTGTACTATCCAGAATTGTCAGAGCCATTGATCCATACCCCAGATTAGAGTATGTCTTTCTTCTACCTCAATTTGGGGACGTTTGCACAACAGCACTTCTATATGTTTAGCATCATGTATAGACCCCAAATGATATGTGGGAATGATGATATTGTTCAAATATGGTTGCCTGAGAATGCTGGTCTCCTTACAAGACATCGACGTGACAGTCTCCTTATGTGCTATCCACTTGATGGTCATTACAACTGAAGTACCGTGACTTGGTCCACACGTACAACTGGGATTTATCCTTTGACCCGCTGATCTGCATATACCTGTTACCCCAATTATTTGTGGAGCTGGTATTACATTAACCAGGTACACGTAGTAAACAGAAGTAGTCTGTTCTTTGTGTTTTGCCCTTTAGCCGTCATCACGTAACATCCCGTCACGTGACTGAATGCATAATCTTGTCTTTTGTATTTCTTTCCGTATTATTTTCCGTGCTAGGCTTTCTAAATACATTTCTTCGGTTAACTGCCAGTACACAACCGTGCCGTAACTTATCTCAATATGAAGAAGATACCCCAAGTTTGTATGTAGATCTATCTTTATACGTAGCAAACCGTTGTAGCCCATTTTTTATGTTTATTTTCACCCTCTCACGTGATATTCAATCATGTGACTCAACACGTAGGCTCACTTGAACGATTTTTCGTGCAGCGTTCCTTGGAACCACACCGGAACGCTGCCAGCACGATATTGCATCGGAACGGACCGTAATGGGAAGAAGCCATATCTCAAAAGGTAAGTTTGATACACTCTTGCACAATACTGTCACGTTAGGTTATCTATAGACCTTTCTGCACACTGATGAATGGTAAATCTATCCACTCCTCCTGACTTCACGCACCAGAGGGTTTCTGTGCATGTGTATAGGGGCACACTCATTACAGAGCTGCCATGTCTTGAACTACTGGGCTAGTACATGTTCCATCTTGAACATGGTTTTTGACTGTTACAATATCTGGGATACTAATGTTGCCATATATCTGGTGACCTAGACTTAAGAACCACACATGGTTTGTGTTTAGGTTACATAACTTGTGGCCGTTACAGCTACAGCTCCTGCAGGAAGACTGAAGGTACTCAGCCAGAGAATGACCGCCTTGAAAAGGGAGAATACCACTTGTTGAGGGTAAGATGTGACACCGCCCCTATGGCTTAATAATAGATGTTACGACTTAGCCTTTACTTGGAGCTCATTTTGCTCTCCTTGTCTCTCCTCCCTCACCCACTTTGTATTCCCTACATGTGGGTCCTCAAAACAAACAGCCAGATTAAGCTACATTTAAAATATCAAAAACAGCAAACCACTCAATATCAGCTGTTCTAGCCCTGATGGAAGTGGTGTAAATGCCTGGATACCACTGAAACAGGTCCGCTCATCTTTATACTGTGTTTGTGCAGAAAATGGACTAAAATTGAAGACTACAGTTTGATCTCTCCATAGAACACAAGGAAAGACCAAGATCTTTGAACATTCTGCGTTTGAAGTTCAGGAGAAGTAAAGCCTACTTCACGCATGAAGATAGAGGAGAATTTATATTAGAACTCCGGTACACCTATTAGTTTTTAACTACACCCACCTACACACACCATGGTCTCATGGTATGAACGTTATGTTACCATCCAGGGACCTGTGGAATTTTAAATAATATCTGCCGAGCACAGAAAATGAATAAAGCTGAAAAAAAATTCATTTGGAGGACAGTCTTTATATGATAAAAAGGTAACAAAACACAACCAAATAATGGTCTCTTTGAAAATTATCTAAAAACAAGATCATCTGAATCATAATGTGGGACTACTATGACCAAGGGAAGATTCAGATGTCAGACTACCCTTCAGGTCCAGCACGTGGATATCCCTCAATTGTTGCTTGCCCATTTTCTCTTGCCCTAGTTTATTGAACGTTCTCTCAAACACTTGCCCCATTGCTCTATTCGTTCTCTGACTCCACACCTTTGCATTTCCGAGATGGGCTTACTTTTAATAGCCAGAGACAATGCAGAGTGGTCCTGATAGGGATGAGGACTCTCACTATATACTCACTTGTCTCTCCCTATTTATTTTTGGCACCTACCGTACTTCCTGTTATCTTTTATACCTTAATGTTTACCTCTTATTTCCCTGTACGTAAACAGTACCCAGGCATCTTATGCACCCTTTGGGTCCTGTTTCTTATTGGGAAATCCTGCCACAGAGCTCAGTACCCGCCTCCTATCTTAATCCTAATGTCTGTATTTTGCAAGATTTATTTCAAGGTAAAAGAATGACAGAACTACAAGAACCACTGCTATAAAATAGGCAAATCCTACAACCATTATTGGATATCCAACCCAAAACCTCCATCCCATTTCAGCGTATCCCTGAAAACATCCCACCCTGAATTGTCCAGTCCTTTGTCCTGAAGGGGACACTCTGTTCCCTGTGCGGCCTGTTAAATGGGGGTGCAATGTATTAATGTAAAAGAAGGTACAAGCTAAGAGAATGTTCTTAACGTGAGTGTTTTGCTATTATTATTGAATTAGGCCTTGTTTCTACATCAATCTAGAGAGTCTATGGACTGCCAAGTACGCGGCAGAGTGAGCTAGCAGCGCAAACATTAACCATTGCATTAAGAGGTAGGCCTCTGAGTGTTCATCCATTTTGCTTTAGTTTCTCCACCATGTAGAAATTAGGGTTTGTTTCTGCTGCATCCAAGAGAGCTGACCCCAAAAGTGATGGGTGGAAGGTTTTGAATGAATCTAAACCACTGGCGATTGCTCTGGGCAACCTTCCACACCACCGTTTTTTAGCCCGTCTGCGCCATTGCAAAAGGGGACCAGCCATGTGCAAATCAGTCAGCAGCTGCCGCCACCGAAGGTAGCAGCCCAGCCCGAACTGCTAGGCCAGGTCCCCTCTGCACAGAAAACCAAGCAACCCCAGACATATTTCGGCCTTGTTGGAGACCTCCTCAGTGAGGTGCAGCCTGGTTCCCTGTGGCGCAGCGAGCAAGGGACCCACGTGTGGGTATACCCTCTCTCACAAGGAGAAACAAACTGACCACAAAAGTGATGGGTGGAAGGTTTCGAATGAATCTAAACCACTGGCGATTGCTCTGGGCAACCTTCCACACCACCGTTTTTAAGCCTGTCTGCGCCATTGCAAAAGGGGACCAGCCATGTGCAAATCAGTCAGCAGCTGCCGCCACCGAAGGTAGCAGCCCAGCCCGAACTGCTAGGCAAGGTCCCCTCTGCACAGAAAACCAAGCAACCCCAGCATGTTTCGGCCTTGTTGGACCTCCTCAGTGAGGTGCAGCCTGGTTCCCTGTGGCGCAGCGAGCAAGGGACCCACGTCTGGGCATACCCTCTCTCACAAGGAGCAACAAACTGACCACAAAAGTGATGGGTGGAAGGTTTCGAATGAATCTAAACCACTGGCGATTGCTCTGGGCAACCTTCCACACCACCGTTTTTAGGCCGTCTGCGCCATTGCAAAAGGGGACCAGCCATGTGCAAATCAGTCAGCAGCTGCCGCCACCGAAGGGAGCAGCCCAGCCCGAACTGCTAGGCCAGGTCCCCTCTGCACAGAAAACCAAGCAACCCCAGACATGTTTCGGCCTTGTTGGACCTCCTCAGTGAGGTGCAGCCTGGTTTCCTGTGGCGCAGCGAGCAAGGGACCACGTCTGGGCATACCCTCTCTCACAAGGAGAAACAAACTGACCACAAAAGTGATGGGTGGAAGGTTTCGAATGAATCTAAACCACTTGCGATTGCTCTGGGCAACCTTCCACACCACCACCAGAGAGCTCTCTGGCTGCCAAGGTACGTGGCTTGGTGGCTAGGCAGCACAAATATCGGATATTATTCTAAAGGTTAGGCCTCCGTTACACGTTGTCATGAAATCTTTCTGGAGGGAGTCAAACACACTTTGCAATCATTAATTTCGGCCTTGGCAAAGCCAGACAAGTATGCAATAGTAAAGAGAACAGGCTTTCGCGTGGGACAGCTGCAGGTGTAGGGAGTAACACAGGATACAAAGTTATCTGTTCTCACAGAGGAGAATGGCCTTGTATTTAGTTTATTGCTTGAGTTGGCAGATTTCACTCTTTGCATCAACGCACATAATTAGGTCACCTGCGGGGGGGGATGCACATCCAACTGTAACCTGTTTTTGTACTAAACAATGGGAATAGGGAAATGTACTAACCAATTTAAAATAGGGCCATTTCTGCTGACTTGGGTTTTACATAGGCAGGAGCCAATAGGATGCTTAGAATGTTGCTACAAATAATGTTAAGATAGGTATGAATTTGCATTCTAATTTTGTATTTTTTGTCTTTAAATATTGTAGCTGATGTGGGCATGTCGAGAGCTCCAGTCTTCCTGTCTCACAAGGCTAACTGACCTCCCGGCCATTATTATTCTGTATTAAACCTGTGTTTTCTCACAACTTGTGCATCTCATCATTGTTTCCTGGAAATTACTACCGGTCTTCTTTTTCAGCCCTGCATGTACTCACTAGCCCGGTATCCTCCTCTGGAAATCCCCTTTGGAGATTTTTCAACATAGATCTCCTACTTTTTTTGTCTTGAACACTTGCGGGTGTGTCCAGAAGTAGGTGCTCGGGGTCCATTACGCAACAGTCTGAGTTGCAGGCAGCATCTAGCCAAGTAAATAAGCACAACTACTGAGTTTTGCAAACAATGGAAACATTGGTTCCCATTTATTGGACTTGCAAATCAACAAATAAAAAATATCCTGTCCTGCCCAACCACCCGAGACAACCAAACCTGCCCTCCAACTCACCTGCCCTTATAACTCCACTGTGGTCCGACCACATCCTGAACACATCTCTTCCCATTCACCTTTTCTGCCCCTTATCCTAACAATGGGCACCTTTGTACCCAGTCTTCTTCTATTTCCGGTTCCGTACGAGTAGTCACATGATGTTCTCCATCCGGGTCGACGGCCTCCGTCTAAGGACTATATGATGCTAGTCTGATTCAGGTATTCAATGTCCAGGGCAATTATTCATGACAAATAAAACATACCCCTCTCAACATCTTCATTTACCCACATGACAAAACAGCAAAACAGCACATATCTTATAGTGCCTTGACAGCACTACCACGTCACTAATCCCCCTCCCTTTAGGACTGCCAGTGTCAACAGAAGACTTGGGACCAAACGTAGCATCCGGAGGCCATGGACTGTCCAGCCAGGACGGTTCTTTCTAGCTCATATTCCGTACTTGGGAGCAATGGTATAACTACAAACTGTTTGACGTAATATGTCGGCCCAGGTCTAGGAATACTCCCAGGGATGGATAACCCCACGGCGAAGATGACAATTTAGCTCTTCCACATGAACACAGTCCACTCTTACAGGATTATGTACACTGCTGTTTTTTTAATACGTCTTCCACTTGCAGGAGCATCATTTAAGTCCACTGAAGTCGCATCATACAAGAAAGTATTTTTTTCTTGAATATTTCTATCCTTTCCTTCACTCTCAATTAGTCTAAAACAATTCCCTTTTCCTCTTATTGCATACAGGTGCTGGCCTTTTCCCAGACAATGCATGCTATAGTTTTTCTCAAACTACTGACCTCTGGCTCCCCTCTCTGGGCTCCCATCCCAGGACTGCAGTCAATCTTCAACTTAAATAAGAATCTCATTATCTCTCTAGGTCCAAATCAAATACGGGAGTCATGTGTGGTAACTATGATACATGGTGTGTGTGGCTGTCAAACCTCTGAGAAGAATGAGTTGTACTGGGTAAAGGACACAATCGAAGCACACCGCCACACACTCTGGACTACAGGCAACTCCAGCCCCAAACAGGCACCCACGGACACCCTACATCGCTGCATGGGGATCAGCGACCTTGTCCTACGCTGGTTCAAGTCCTACCTCGCCTGCCGCTAGCAGTGTGTTCAGATGGACTCCTCTAGATCGCCAATGCAACCCGTCAACTGTGGAGTCCCGGAGGGTTCCATCCTCTCTCCAATGGTCTTCAATCTATACATGGCTGCTGCTGAGAGCCCTCCTAACCACACACAACATCCCCATTCACCAATACATCCCTGTCCAACTTCGCCACCCTTAAACACAAGTGTAGGGTGGCTGAGAGGAATTGGAGGGCATCAGGCGCACTCTCTGACAAGCTGGCCTGCCGCCCCGCTCCAAAGGCAGTTCAGACTCTCTGTCCTCTCTAAAATTAGAGCCTACATCCAACCCTGTGTTTCTGCAGCATCTAACAACTCGGCTGAACTTCAAAATCTGCAAGGAGTTGGTCAATCCTGTTGCAGTCTTTACCTCTCCTGTTCCCTCCCAGGCCCTTCGATTGGCCCTGGCTTCTCATTTCACCACTAAAACATAGGACAACCTGTCCACTCTCTCTTCCTCTACATCTTCTTCTACCGCCTCTAGCCTCTCTTCTGCCATTTATCCTCCTCCTTTCTCCTCCTTTCCCATGTTCACCCCCGACGATATTTCTAGACAACTCCGATCTATGAAAGTCTCATCAAAGCATGTTCTCCCCTGCCCATCCAGAACCATCAAGGACCATATCGACACCCTTGCTCCAGCCTTGGCCGATTTCTGAAATCATTTGTTTGCCACTGGAACCTTCCCTTCCCCCCATAAGCACTCCCTTGTGCACCCCCTTCTAAAGAAGTCCTCTGCCGATCCATCCTATCTGGCTAACTATTGCCGAACTCCATCACTCCTTTCCTGGGCAAACACCTGGAAAAGCTGGCCATCTCCCAGCTTAATCTGCATACTGAATCTGTTGGTTGTCTCCACAACCACCAGTCTGGCTTCAGAGCTGCCAGATGCATGGAAACTGCTCTCCTGAACACCTGTGAAGACTTGCTCTCTAATCTTGACTCTAACCTTCCTTCTGTCATTCTCCTTGATCCATCCTCTGCTTTTGACACCGTCAACCACGCCATCCTGCTCAATCGCCTCTGTGATGAACTGGGTATCACTGGTCAGGCCCTCGCCTGGTTGACCTCCTTTCTCACTGACCAACCCCCACAGGTCCAAGTTGGGTCTCTCCTCACTTCTATCTCTCTCTCTCTACTTCTGGTGTTCCCCAATGGTTAACCTGTCTCCCTGGTTTTTCAACCACTACCTGGCACCTCTTGCCCACCGCATCGCTACATTCTGGTCTAACTTTCAGTGTTATGCGGATGACACCCAGCTCTCCTTCAGGCTCCCCTCAGCCACCTCTGCTCCTTCTCTCATATCAGACTATCTGGCCGCAATTCAGGAATGGTGTGCCACCAATGATCTCTGCATTAATGCCAGTAAGACTGAGATCTTCCTCATCGGGACACCTGCTCCCTTGTTTCCTCTCTCTCTCTCTGGCCACCCACCCTGGGCCCTCTTCCTGCTCCTTCCTGTGAGGCTAAGAATCTTAGTGCCATCTTCGACTTCACACTCTCCTTCTCTCCTCATATCTCTGACGTCTCTAAGAAGTCACACTATCAGCTGCACCTCCTCAGAGGTAGTCTGCCTTTTCTCAATTTCCCCCCCAGAATCTCACTGTCTCCAGGTCCTCTCTATGCTGGACTATTTCAACAGGCTCTTTCTAAATATGCCTGTCTCTACTCTTCGACCTTTACAACTTATCCAGAACAGGACTGTGAGACTTGTCCTTGGCCTCAAGCCCAGTGATCGAATCTCTCCAGCTCTGAAATCTCTCCACTGGCTCCCTGTGGCTGCAAGGATCAAAGTTCAAGACCCTTTGCATCGTCCATAATGCTTTCTGGTGCCTGGGACCACACTACCTCCAACTCTCTCTTCCTAAACATCTTCCTTCTCGAGCCCTATGCTCATCCACCTCCAACTCTCTGAGGGCCAGATGCTTCTCCCTCTGAAACAGCCTCCCTGCCTTTCTCAAACTTTAGCAGAACCACCTCCGGAAGCAACTCAAGACCTTACTTTTTGCTTCCGCTTTCTCTCCCTCTCCCTTGCTGATGTCCCTGACTGCTATGAACACTGGTCGTCTGGCCACCCACTGAAACTCGGGCCCGGGCTCCTGCTTATCCAGTTGTCCTTGCACTGCCTCCAGGCTCCCCCAGCACATAAGGGTCTGTATCTGCACCCCTACAGTCCCTTGTCTCTCTGCACTTATGAGCCACCCTCTGGCAGCTTGGGTTACCTGCACTTCTCCCCATCCCTCCTCCCTGCACTTGCATGATCTGAATGACACAAGGCCTAGTAAGATCGTTGTTTTGTTCTCCTTCTGTCCCCACCTCCTTGTCTTGTTGCAGCTATAAATACTTGTGTACAGGAGCGTTATATTATGTCCAGTGCCTACTTGAAGCTCAACCCCTCCAAGAATAAATTCCTACTCTTCACCAACAACACTGTAAACCCAGACATACATACCCAGCAATCAACCATGAACCGTGGCGGCTTCCCAACCGAGCTCACCTCCTGCGCCAAGTCCCTCGGGTTCAACTTAGACAAACAACTCTCTTTCAAGACACGTATAGCTAAGAAAACTCAGGCAGCTTGGTATCAGCTCTCCCTCCTAAGGAAAGTCAAGCCCTTCCTCTGTCTGGACAGCTTTAGATCCACTGTTCAAGCACTAGTTCTGCATGAGAACCATGCCCTCCTCGAAGGCCTCCTGTTGTCCTCGCTTGTGTCCCTGAGAAGTGTCCTATACGTGTCCACATGCCTCATCAAGGGTCTACGCAGATACGACCACATCACCCGGCCCTTAACGACCTTCACTGGCTCCAACTTCACGCATGAATCACCTTCAAGTCTTGCTGCATCATCTATAAGGCAGTCGCCCTCAAGTCAACCAGCTACCTCGCAGAGAAACTCAGCATCTCCGGCAGACAGAGCACCACCAGAAGCCAGGACATGTGCAGAAATCTGCCACTGTAAAAAGGAAAGGACCAGGAAACAAGACTTCTATGCCTACATCCAAAGACTATGGAACTTCCTCCCCGGCAGCATCAGATTTGCCCCCACGTTCCTACAATTCAGAAAATAACTCAAAACACGCCTCTTCAAGGCATCTCTCCTCCTCAACACCTAGACCATCACGTCGCCTGACACCGTATGACCCGCTAGACGCCGTCTGCCCCTCTGCTCCCCATCACCGTGTACAGCTATACCCCTCCTCACTGCCTCTCTGAATCCCATCTCCTGCTGTATAGCTAGATCTGCGCTCAATAAATACCATCATAATAATAATAATAAAAACACCATTCATAAACAGTTTTGGTTGTACACCTTACTCTGGTGCTCAGCGCCATATTTCTCCAGCCAGATCGGCACTGCAAGCCAAAAGCACACCATCCCTATTCATCTCCCAAATGCAGGAATTCAGCCTTTTCAGGGACTCCCACAGCTGCATCTGCTCTGCTGTGCCACCATTCTTGGAGGTGGACAAACAGCATGTATCCAGAGAGTCTGTGCAAACCTTGCACTTCAGCGGTCTCTGGAGGAATGTACAGAGACAGCCTCACTCACTGGAATCTACCAGCACCTTCTCATTCATCGGAGTTAATACTGCACCCAAACACGCTCGCTCACTTAATGGAACACTCTCTGCACTATGACAGAAAAACATTTTTTTTACGTTCACCAACAGTGTTTCTCTCCTGTCACAAAGCATGTGATCTAAAGAATGGCTGTGATGCAGTATAGCCAGTCCTGTCAGAAACGAAGATAGATGTACATATGCAAATAGAAATATATGTGAATAGAAATACATGACAATGAGTGACGATTCATTAGCATTCATTTCCATCCACATGGTTACATACACCCACATAGTTACATACACAGCACACAGTACTGCCGACATATTTCTCATTCTAAAAATACACCCATACCTTACCATGTCACATCACATCTACCAGTTTTACCTATCATTCCCCAACGTAAAATGAGGGAATTACCGCACTTTGCCCTTGTTTTGAAACATGGTATAAACTGGAGTCAATAGGTGCATAACAAATTTACACCATCCTACTATCTTTACAAACTCATTGGAAACACTACTACTTGTGCCACCCAGGTCTTATATCAGGCTCCCTTTCTGCGCTCAAACTCTGTTGAACTTAAGGCCTCCCTGCATATCCTGTGCGACTGTTCTCCCCTTCTGCCATTCTGTCCTAACCTCACTCCAGTGCAAGCCATTTGCTCTTTTGGTTATTCCTTGCTTGTGCAACCAGTATGAGGTTCTTCAGAGAGCACAAATAAGGGTGTGTTTCTGCACATTTAAAAGCACACCCCTAATTCACAAACGGGATGCGCTGTATAGCGCACAGAAAGGAGGGTCTTCCACTGTGCCTATTTGGAACAGGCTCAAGAAAAGGCGCAAATCATGACAGCGTCATTTCTGACTGGCATGATTTGTTTTTTAATTGTGACAGCCGCGATTTAAACCCCAACTATCACACTAGCATTTCAGTCCCCGAAGGAGGATGCAAATGCTTTTTTATTTTCTCAAGCATTTCACAGAGATGGGCCCTTTAACAGCCTGTCCTGGTGAAATGAGCTCCCACTAAGCACGTGTTTCTGGGAACGCGTCATGCATTAATGTCGGGGGGCTGGCTAGCGCATGTTTTTACTATTGTCCAGACTCTCCTGAAAGACACAGGTCAACTTTGAGAAGGTGGTGACCGGATCATTTCAGTATTGAGCACAAATGAAAGAAGTGACTTCTCTCGGCTCTTTCATTTGCGCTGTTTTATGGGAATTTGGCCCTCTGAATCCAGCCTCTGCCAAGAACTATTTCAAAAAGATGAGAAATCGTAGGAGGAAGGATTATTAGTGCCTTTGGTCAAATACCACAAATCCAATTGTCATGTGAGCTGAGACAGCATCAGAGCCGCATTCTTTATTAGTAGAACAGAAACAGAATAAAAGCACTCCACCAAGGCAACGACTTCCCACGAAAGATATTTCCACTGACACACATTCACTGAACAAATTCAAAACAGCTCCTCACTCCAGGCTAGATGGCACATTCCACCAGGGCTCTACGCAGCTGGGCGCCCACTCATAGTATAAGAATACGATTCTGTAAAGTACCAGTGGATGGCTGGAGTATATCGGAAGCCACAAACAACTGTCAAACAAATTCCACAGCTAAAGAAGTATTTCTGAGCTCGGTGAACAATACAGGGCTATGGGAATTTGTATTTTGGAAAAAGTCCAGGTTTAGCAAACTATGTTGCAGATACCATACCCTTTGCTATATAGTACGGTAAGTAAAGCATTGATGTGCACCAAGAAAGACACCTTCCTCAGACATATTACAAACATACTTGAGGCTATTAGAAAAAGGGATGATCACCTCAGACACAAGTCACAGTTGGGGTTTAAGAAATTGAATTGTTTGGAGAAAGAACCTTGAAAAACATTGAGGAAGACAGAGTTGCCAACACACTACATTGAAGTGTTCTTTCAAATGCCCTCCCAGGTGATTTCATGCAGCACCACCTACGGGCAATGATCCCTCTAAGCTGTGCGCATGTGTGCTTGCCCATCTTCCTTCTAGGTGCCTCTCAGAAGAATTTTAGCAGCACACACAGACAACTCCAACCTTCTCAAGAATTAATAAGGCACAAGCCACAGCAGTTACATGACATTTTCTTTCTCTCGTAATAGGTTACATTATGCTAACTAGTCCTTGTATCTGATGTAGCCTATACACCTTGCCCTAATGTAACTAGTGTGATCTTAAAAACCTAAAAACTCTAAAAACGAATATGAAAAAGTCGCCCCACGAACAGAAGATCTAACTAAGATATGCCTGCACAGATTAGCCAAATAACTTCCCCTCGCACTCATGACTCCTATACTTGACTCTGGCAAAAATGAGTTGGCGAGAGTGCACAGCTTGTTTGTATCCTTTTCTTCTATATTATTGTCTTTAGGACTTTAATTTGCAGATAATTAGTAGGGTGCAGCCCACTATGCAGCGCCACCGTGTAGGGCACTCAAGTAAACTGAAGAAAGTTTACCCTTATTACCCACTATGGGTTAAACAATTTGCTTCTATTTTTGTATTAATTTAGAGCAAACTTCAACATATATCAAATGCTTTTATTCATCCAAGAAATATATATTTATTTGTTTCAAAACAGCCTTGTAGTAACTGGTTCACTTCACCAATTAGGCTAGTACTGAGACTAGGGCAAACCATAACCCTATGGCTAATGCATTTCGAACAATTCTTTCCGCAGAGCCGGGTTATATATGTACTGTTGATTGACATAATACAATATATTACTCCATTGCCAATAACAACAGAAAGTTAGCCTATATCAAATGATTCAATTGCAAAACAAGTATTAGGTTGGACAAGCCACCCACAGTTGAAAACAGGCATTGACACACAGACAATTATACGAAAAAAAGAGAGAAAAAGAGAAAGAAAAGGTATGCTAAGGTCATTTGCTTTGCATTGTCTCCATAACCAAATAGTAGCCCCACCAGTAGTGATTCGGAATGTGCTATCTTGTGTATACTACATGTATATTGCATTGTCTAGGTGACACTATGCATTAAGGTGAGATTATAATTCTTACTGTTCAAGCGGAGGTTCTATATGAAGTCAACTCTTCATAAAGCGAACAACTATATTAATGTGAATATGTATTCACAAGTGCGTACGTGCTGGCATGTGTGTACCACTTACTCCAATCGTGAACCTTACAACCTTGTTTCATAACCTATATGTGAACCGGGATGGTCACTAACCTGTATTAACTCTTTGTCCCGAGGCGGGAATGAAAAACCTCTTCAGTTCGCTATTTGGCGTGCACTGTAAACAGCAAGTGCTGCACGTTAGTGTAAAATCTAATTTGGATCACTGTCAGTATAAAACGGGACGCATAGGCGTATAGTTAAAGTTAAACAGTTATCGCTGTGAATCTTACCTCTCGTGGCACTGCAGAGCTCGTCCTGCTGCTACTGACACTCTCCTACTTTAGCATTACTTACATTGGCCTGCAAATGTGAGAGCACCATTTTCAGAGTTCCAGTGGGCACAGACATCTCTGCTAAACAAAAACAGTTACACTGAGCACTTGTACAATTCTACATAACAATATTAGGATGAGGTATGCTGCAAACAATGTTCTATGTATTGTAAAATAACTGTGCCCGTGCAGATTCATAGCATTTTCTTACATTGCCCATTATATGATGAGTTTTAAAATATAACTTTTGCTTGTAAAGTATTGTGGGTTTGCAAATATCCCAGTGAGTGTTTAATAGATACAATCCCTCAATTTTACAGAGCCTGGTATTGGATGCTAACACAGGAGCCAGGGAAGGGTACTGGGCAAGGGCAAGGGGCACACTCCTTGGGATTGGAAAACAAAACCAGGTGTTTCAGCAGTACAGTAAAGGAAATGTGTTAGTTTGCTAAAGGTAGGAAACTCTAGTTACAATCTACGAATCTGCACCTTCTGTTCTTTCTATGCTCAGCTCCAGAGAGCTTTCCAATATAATCATGTGTTCTGTGTTTTTTGCCTCTAGCTGTTACGCTCACCTGGTCTCTGTGGAGGCGTTGGGGCACGGTTGCAGCCTTCCCGGGGATTAGTTCGCCCTTGTCTGGCTTCTCCTTCTGCACTTAAACGGTTACTGCGGCAATAGATAGCGCTGCTCAGGACTTCTCCTGTGAGGACAAAAGGGGACTTGAGTATGCCAGCCTGTGGTCCAGATCCCCTTCCAGACCCTTTCACCCAGAATGTGATTCTCATAGATTGTGCTGCCCCTAGGAGGCTCACCTGCGTATCTTGATTGATGAGCTCTCCGTCCTGCTACTTCTGGCAGGGGCGCTTGTCTGCCTGGGACCGAGTTCCTTCACTGGTCCCTGCACTTCTCTCCAGGTGAGTGTTTGTTTGTCTTTGTCTTCCCTCGCCTGGTGGCTTTCGTTATGTTTGTATAGTTCCTTTGCTTTTAGTCTGCTTTTGCTGTGTTTGTATAGTTTGTTCCTGTATTGTTGTCCGCTCTTTCTTTAATGCCGCTCTTTTGCTCGTGTAGATGGTGTTGCGGGCCCTGCAGCAGTTGCAGAGCTGATGATGGCAGCCGGAGCGAGCAAGGAATGAACCCGCGATGGTCCGGTAACAGGCGAGTGATCTCTAGAGATGCGCGCATGGTTTGAATGCAGCGCGACCGTAGATTGATGGATGATAGCCGCCTAACCTTGTCTTTTGTCTTCTTCACAGGACCCAACTATCTGGATGAGAAGCACGGCATCAAGATCGCTGGGTTCCAGAAGGTGAGTATGCTGATGAGATGATGAATGCCGGATTCCAGGAGGTGAGTATGCAGGATAAACGCTGGTTCAAAAGGGTAAGTAAGCTGGTCCAAGCGGCAGTGAGCGTCAAGTTGCATGAGAATGCGAAGTAACACGAAGCGCTGGCATTGGGGATGGAATCATCTTATATAGCTGTGCTCCTGGGGCATGCCCACTAGTTCTGTCTTGCTTGCCACACCTTGCCACCCCTACAGTCTGTACGTGCAGCCTGGGCCTGGGGAACCACACCCCAACAGTATGCTCATGGAAATGTTCCTGAATAAAGGCACGTGGAAAGGTTCTGAAGAACGAAGCACACTTGCACAAAAATAAAGTGTTCCTGCTTACATACTGATATGAGCCTGGCCCCCTGTGTATGTTTGCCCTGAGACCCATTTCCCTCATCACTTGATGGTGTAGTTTTTGTGTTCTTGGGCCAGCGCTCATGACAGCATTCCCCCTCAAGGCCCCTCTCAAAGGTGATCCCTCCTCTGGTCCTGGTTTGGTGGGATGGTTGCGATGGAATTGTCTGATTAATTGTGGAGATGTTCTCTGGGTTCCCAGGTTCGGTCTTGAGGTACATAGCCTTTCCAGTCTATAAGATAGTATAATTTGGACCGGACTATTTTAGAGTCTAGGATACTTTTTACTTCGTATTCTGGTTCTCCCTCTATTATCTCGGGGTGTCATGACCATGGCCTCAGGCCTTGGTACTCGGGGTCTCTGGTCCCCACCTCAATACTCCTACAGGGCTCCAAGGGCCCGATCATGCCCCTCTCGGCTCTCCTGGAGCCAGTCCTGGCGCCCTTGTCGCCAGGCTTATGTAGCAGATGGAGCTCCCATTAGGAAATGGATCAACATAGCTGCCCCCTTTGGGTTCAGTTCGGAACCGAACCATGCGGTCTAGCATTTTGGGCGTGGTCCGCCCTGAAGGCACCTGGGATACCTGCAGGCTATTTAAGCCACACCCGAACTTCTGCACGCACTTCGCGTTGCTCTGCACTCGCAGCGCAACGTTCACCATGATCTGTCTGGAGCTTTCCAGGCCTGCATATGAAAAGAAGAAGAGAAACGCCAATTTCCATCCTTACCTGTTAGGCAATCCAGCTCCTAGAGTGTTTCAGTGTCTTCTCTGGAGTTCATCTTCACCCGGAAGCAACATCCTGGGAAAAAGAGAGAAGAAGACATCATTAGTAAGCGTTTGCTTTCCGCTTCCAGCATCTTGCAGAATCGTGCTTACCTTGCGAAGCTCTGTTGGTACTTGACGGCGGTCTGAACACCTTCCACCCTGTGTTCAACGTCCTTCCGATCGCACTTCATCTGTAACATTGCAGCGACCTGCAAGGGAAGAACAATAAAGATTAGCCTGACTACAAAAACGCACATAGCGCCGCGCTCTGCGCATTCACTTACCACCTCCAGCACAGCCCTTTCCATCAGCTCGACGCCATCCCCATCCTTTCTGCACCTACGAGAGAAAGAGGAGATTAATCTGGGCAAATACAATTATGGACACATACTACTTAAGAACTATAGACTTACCTCAAGAGCGGAGTCACAGCAGGTCTGGATTGTGGGGCCTGCGCCATGAAGCAACTAGGCAGCAAGGTAACCGGCCACAATGCACCCCTGCACAAATCTGCAGGACGGAGAGCGCATCTTACTGAAACTCAAGGTGAGGAATACTCTAGGGGGCTAGCTGGGGACATCATAGAGGTAGGCCCCAGAACAAGGAGATTGTAGGCTAAAACTGAACTCCTGTCTTCCAGAATTGATTCTTGGGAGAACAGGTACCCGAGGAAGGCGGATACAAGTCGGAGGCAATCCAGCCAGGTGAGGGGCCTCCCTGTGGATACAAGGTGAGTATTACAGAACGTGAAGCCATTCCAATATTATAATAAACCCGGGCGCCAGCATGGAAACCGACCAGTTAGCTCAGCTGCTGGGGCAGTTACGCGCAGAGGTATATTCGGCCCGACAAGAAACCAAACGCCTTGCGGAGAGAACTAATTGTGGCCAAAGAACGTACTGATGACCTCAGCAGACAAATACTTCAATCGCAGGCTGCACAAGCCCCGTTGCCGGGAATTAATCCATCGACCCCAACAAGCACTCCGGTGCAGATCACCCTTCCTGGAGCTGTGACATTAGCTCCACCGGAACACTTTTCGGGGGATCCTCGAAGGTATGCTACCTTTATGAATCAGTGTCTCCTCCATTTTCTTTGCAGACCTGGGGCGTTTCCCAATGACCAGTCGCGAGTGGCTTTTGTGTTGTCGTATCTGAGTGGCAGTGCGGCTGACTGGTCTGCGCCGTTCATTAGCCGGGATGATCCACTGTTGCATGATTTTGGGGGCTTTCAACAGGAACTGGAGAAGCTTTTCGCCCGTCTTTCCCATGAGCAGGCCTTGGACAACGAACTCCTGTCCCTCCATCAGGGAAACCAAGATTTTTTGACATACATAGCTACCTTCAATCGGCTGGTGGTCGAAGCAGAATGGCCGGAGGATAAAAGAACCACCTTGTTCCACCGGGGCTTGCGAGGGGAGTTAAAGGATGTGCTTGCCCAAGTGGTAGACCCACCCAAGGACTGTGGCAAATTCATTAACCTGGTAGTTCAATTTGACCATTGGTTGCTAGATCGGAGAATGGATCGAAGTAAACCAGAACCACATCCCATGTTCATGCATTCCAAAGATCACGTCAAGCGGGGAACAGAAAGCCCTGTGGAACCAATGCAACTAGGAGGGATTAGACCCCCTCTAACCAAAGCAGAAAGGGACAAGAGGAGGGAACAGCAATTATGCCTGTACTGTGGAAAGACGGGTCAGTTCCTCAAAGATTGCCCAGTAAAACCACCAAGAAGAAATATAGGAGCCACAGATAAAGAGAAACCAAGTCAGGAGTCGGAAAACTACCAAGCCTGGCAATTGTAGGGGTCTACTTGTCGACCGAAGAAACCCAATTTGCAGACCTCCCATTTTGCCTTACCTGCAATCCTGATCCACCAACAGCAGCCATCAATGCATTTGTTGGAAGCTTACATTGATAGTGGAGCCGTGGGGAATTACATGGACTGGGATCTTGCAGCAAAGATGGGGCTCCCACTCTGCCCCAAGTCCACCAAGGAAACTGTAACCACTGTAGATGGCACCGAAATTGCCTGCGGCCCTGTGTCCAAATGCACAACTGTTCTTACTCTCCTATGTCAGGATGGTCATAGGGAATGAATCGCTTTTGACCTCATCAAAGCACCTCAGTTTCGATTAATCCTAGGGATGCCGTGGCTGGTCGCACATAATCCTCGGATCGATTGGCGTGCCCGAGAATTGTTCCTTTCCCAGGATTGCACACGCACCTCCTATGTCAAAGGGAGAAAGGCTAAGAACACTGGCTCACCTGTTCAGGAAGGGGCGACAAGTGCCTTAGGAGTGGTTGGTACCCTGCCAGTCCAATATCAGGACTTTCAAGACGTATTTCAAAAGGAGCAAGCTAATACCTTACCACACCATAGACCCTACGACTGCCAGATTGATCTGGTGCACAAATTGCTTGTGGCCGCATTTACGCGCTCACCGAACCCAAGAACCAACATTTGAAGTTTTACCTGGAACAATATCTGGCCAACGGTTTCATCCACCACTCAAAGTCACCGGCAGCGTCTCCTTTATTCTTTGTGCCGAAGATGGAAGGAGACTTGAGGACCTGCATAGATTACCGCGCATTGAACCAATTCACCGTCAAGAATCGTTACCCCTTGCCCCTGATCCCGGAATTGTTAGACCAAGTCAAAGATGCCCAGATTTACACAAAATTGGACCTTAGAGGGGCCTATCATCTTGTGAGCATTAAAAAAAGGGGACGAATGGAAAACAGCGTTTTGTACTAAATATGGCTTATATGAATACCAAGTAAGGCCATTCGGCCTTTGCAATGCCCCGCCGCATTTCAATATTTCATGAACGATGCCTTGAGAGAACTGATTGACGTCTGTGTGTAACGAAATCCTGGTATATTCGGCCTCAGAGCAGGACCATGTTGAGCATGTACGTTCCGTCCTTACCAAGCTACGTCAACATCATCTCTACGCCAAGCTTGAGAAATGTTAATTTCACGTTACAGAGTTTATCCTTACTCCAAAAGGAATCCGAATGGATATGCACAAGGTCGATGCCGTCCTCAATTGGCCAGCCCCAAGTTCATTCAAAGGAGTCCAGAGCATGTTAGGTTTTGAAAACTTTTACCGCCAATTCATCTCAGGATTCTCATAAATAGTACACCCGATCACCTCATTGTTAAGGAAATGTAACAAGACATTCCAGTGGACAGAAGAAGCTGAAAAGGCCTTTCAAGAATTCAAGGTGAAATTCACTACCGCTCCAATCCTAAGACATCCACGCCCAGATCTTCCGTATATAGTAGAAACGGACGCTTCCAGCATGGCTATGGGTGCAGGTTTATCGCAAAGGGACCCATACACCGGCCAACTACATCCCATGGCCTTCTGGTCGTGCAAATTCTCGCCTCCTGAGCTCAACTATGCCATCACTGACAAAGAGGTCCTGGCCATAAAAGCCGCTTTCAAGGCCTGTCGACATTATCTGCTGGAAGCCAGACACACTATCACCGTGATAACCGACCACCAAAATCTACAATACCTGAAGAGCGCGAAGGCTCAATCCTCTCGACTGCTACTCTGGGCACTTTTTTTTGCGAAGTACGACTACGTGATCACGTTCCGGCCTGGGGTCAGAAATGGCAAAGCTGATGCCCTATCACGCATGGGCAACGATGAACTGGTGTACACCGCCCCTGATCCTGTGGCCATCATCCCGAGCGACAGACTCCTAGGCATTACAACCACCATGACTCAAGATGAGTTGCTGCACGAGATCTGACGAGTAATGACTCAGGAACAACTACGTGAGTGGCTTTCGAAAGGAGAACACTATGTGGTTAAGGACCGACTACCATACTACAGGGATCGGTTATTCGTGTCCAAGAAAGAACTCCAAGAACAGGTTATCTCGGAGTATCATGATTACCTCATGGAAGGTCACCGAGGAATCGCTAAAACCCTGGCCAAGGTGAAACAGAGTTACTGGTGGCCAATGTGGAGCAGAGACGTGATTCAGTTCATCACCTCCTGTGGAGTTTGTGCTAAAAACAAATCGTCAAAGCATAGACCAGCTGGACTCCTTCGACCATTGGACATCCCGCCGACTCTGTGGCACACCTTGTCTCTTGATTTCATCACCGACCTACCCTCTTGTCAAGGTTATAAAACTATTCTAGTGATCGTTGACCTGTTCTCCAAAACGGCCCACTTCCTACCGTTGAAAGGGCTACCAAACGCATCCAGTCTGGCTAAGACATTCCTTGAACACGTGGTATGGCTCCATGGGTTCCCGTCAGTATTGATCTCGCATCGGGGTACCCAATTTGTATCCAACTTCTGGAGGAAGTGTTGCTCAGTGGCTCAAATGGACATTCGACTATTCACTAGCCACCACCCCCAAATGGATGGTCAAAATAAGAGGACCAACCAGACGCTTGAACTATACTTGCGCTGCATGCTTCACCAAGCGGAAGGAGATTGGAAAGATTTATTGTGGATTGCTGAGTATGCTTATAACAATTCACTACACAGCAGTACCGGGCAGACGCCATTTTTCACTGTGTATGGCAGACACCCATGCATGTCAGACTTAGATGTTCCCACACCCTGGAAATGCCAGCCATCCAGACCCTACACGCTACCATTTTGCAGGCCTTCGCAAGGGCCATTGAACATCTGCATTATGCCAATGTTCGCCAGAAGAAATACACAGACCTGCATCGTGAAAAGGCCCCCCCGACTACCAAGTAGGGGACAGAGTGTGGCTAGCATCCAAGCATGTGCCTCTAAAGGGAGCCCAGACATTCCGTCCATGATTCCTAGGGCCATTTACCAGTGAGTCCATCATAAACCCAGCGGCAGTAAAATTGACTTTACCAACCAACATGCGGATCCACTCGGTGTTTCATGTATCGCTCTTGAAACCAGTTCAGCCAGGAACTCGAGTAACTACTCCACCAGGACCGGTGATGATCCACGGAGAACCAGAATTCGAGGTCAAGGGCATCCTGGGCTCAAAGTATGTTCGAGCAAGACTTTACCTGGTGGACTGGAAAGGGTATGGTCCACAGGACAGAACATGGGAACCCAGCGATTACATTCATGCACCACGCCTAATACGACATTTCCATCAAGAGTAACCCACCAAGCCAGGACCGGATGGAACAACCACCTTGAGAGGGGCCTTTGGGGGGGGGGGGGGGGAGTGCTGTCATGACCATGGCATCAGGCCTTGGGACTCGGGTTCTCTAATCCCCACCACAATACTCCTACAGGGCTCCAAGAGCCCATTCATGCCCCTCTCGGCTCTCCTGGAGCCTCTCATGTCGCAGATGGAGCTCCCATTGGGAAATGGATCAACATGGCTGCCCCCTTTGGGTTCAGTTCGGAACCGAACCATGCGATCTAGCATTTTGGCCGTGGTCCGCCCTGAAGGCACCTGGGATACCTGCAGGCTATTAAGGCCACACCCGAACTTCTGCATGCGCTTCGCGTTGCTCTGCACTCGCAGCATGACGTTCACCGTGATCTGTCGGCAGGTTTCCAGGCCTGCATCTGCAAAGAAGAAGAGAAACACCATTATCCATCCTTACCTGTTAAGCAATCCAGCTCCTCTAGTGTTCCAGTGTCTTCTCTGGAGTTCATCTTTGCCCGGAAGCAACATCCTGGGAAAAAGAGAGCAGAAGACATCATTAGTAAGTGTTCGCTTTCCGCTTCCAGCATCTTGCGGAATCGCACTTACATTGCGAAGCGCTGTTGGTACTCGACGGAGGTCTGGACACCTTCCACCCTACGTTCAACGTCCTTCCGATCGCACTTCATCCATAACATCGCAGCGACCTGCAAGGGAAGAACAAGACAGGTTAGCCTGACTACAAAAACGCACATAGCACCGCGCTCTGCGCATTCACTTACCACCTCGAGCACTGCCCTTTTCATCAGCTCGACGCCATCACCATCTTTCCTGCACCTACGAGAGAAAGGGGAGATTATTCTGGGCAAATACAATTATGGACACATACTACTTAAGAACTATAGACTTACCTCAAGAACGGAGTCGCAGCAGGTCTGGACTCCAGGGCCCGCGCCAGTGAAGCAACTAGGCAGGAAGGTGCCCGGCCACAATGCACCCCTGCACAGATTTGCAGGACGGAGAGCGCATCTTACCTAAACTCAAGGTGAGGAATACTCTGGGGGGCTCGCTGGGGACATCAGGGAGGTGGGCCCCGGAACAAGGAGATTGTAGGCTAAAACTGAACTCCTGTCTTCCAAAATTGATTCTTGGCAGAACGGGTACCCGAGGAAGGCGGATCCAAGTTGGAGGCAATCCAGCCAGGTCGAGGGGCGTCCCTGTGGATACAAGGTGAGCGTTACACGGGGTCAGGTGGAGCATTGACCCGTGTACCTGGTTCCATTGGTTTTAGAAGGGAGAAGTGAAGCACAGGGTGGATCCGCATGTGAGATGGTAACTCTAACTTCATGGCAGCAGGATTAATCACAGCCTTGATGGTGTAGGGTCCCAAGTATGTGGGCCGGAAGGCCTGTGGTCATTTCAGAGGAATGTTTTTGGATGCTAACCAAACCTTATCTCCGACTTGATAGTTTGGAGCTTCCCTTCTGTGTCCATCTGCAAACTGCTTCTGTTTCTCTTTGGCTCTGGTCAGATGTTCTGCTGCTTCCTTAAGAACCTGGGAGATGGTCTTGTGGAAGGTCATAACAGTTGGCATTTCTAAAGACTCAGTGGATAAAAAAACAGATGTCCGTGGATGTCGTCCGTACACTGTGTAGAATGGACTTTGCCCAGTACTGGTGTGGATGGAGTCTTTGTATGCATATTCTGCTAGCCAAAGTATATCCTTCCAGGTATCCTCAGTTTGTTGCAGCATACACCTTATGTATTGCTTGAGGGTCTGGTTGGTCCGTTCGGTCTAGCCGTCGGTTTGGGGATGATGGCTTGTGGATAACCGAAGGTCGATCTTGGCTATTTTGCAACATCTTCTCCAAAAGGCGGAGACAAACCGAGTCCCTCAGTCAGATATTAATATTGATGGGAACCCGTGGAGCCAAACAATCTGTTCCAGAAACACGGTAGCCAAAGCAGATGCAGGAAAACCTTTCAGATGAATGAAGTGGGCCATCTTAGAGAACAGATCTAGGATGACTAGGATGGTGTTGTATCCATTGCTCGGGGGGAAGATCTGTAATCAAATCCATTGACAGTGTATGCCATGGCACTGGAGGTACCATCAAAGGACGTACTAGACCTGCAGGACTTTGTTTTTGGGACTTGTATTGTGCGCAGACACCACATGTTGCGATGAATTGGGTAATGTCTTTTCGCCAAGTTGGCCACCAGTAGTCTTTTCTTATTTTAGCTAGGGTTTTTGCTATTCCTGGATGTCCTTCTACTAAAGGATCTTGATAGTTTGCTATGATCTGATTCTGTAGTTTTTTTTATCTGGAATGTACAATCGTCTTTGAAAATATGGTAGATTGTTCACGATAGTATGTCGATCTTCTTTTGATAACCAGTCTTGTTGTGCTGCTTGGTTCATCGAATGTTGTAGGCCAGATTTTAAGTCATCTAAATAGGTGGTTGCTGCAATCATGCTTAGGATCCATCATTGCGGGATGATGGCCACAATGTCTGGTGTAGTGAAAGCCTCCTCTTCCTTGCTGATGCGTGATAGGGCGTCTGCTTTTCCATTGCATATTCCGGGTCTGTAGGTAATTACAAAATCGTATTCTGCGAAGAAGAGAGCCCAACAGAGTTGACGCGAAGATTGTGCTTTGGCGGTCTCTAGGTATTGTAGATTGCAATTATCTGTGAATGCAGTAACTGTACGTTTAGCTCCGAGAAGATAATGTCTCCATGCTTTGAATGCTGCCTTGATCGCTAGCAATTCTTTATCAGTGATTGTATAGTTTAATTTGGGGGCAGAGAATTTACGAGACCAGAACGCCACAGGGTGCAACTGTCCTGTCTCAGTGTCTCGTTGTAACAGGACTGCTCCCATTGCTATGTTGGAAGCATCGATCTCGACCACATATGGTAAGTCTGGTCAGGGATGTTGTAAAACTGGTGCTGTTGTGAAAGCTTGTTTTAGTGTCTGGAAGGCTTCCTCTGCCTCTGTAGACCAATGAAATTGTTTATTTTTCCGTAGCAAAGAGGTAATTGGGTGGACAATTTGAGGGAACCCGGGAATAAATAATCAATAAAAGTTGGCGAACCTGAGCACACACTGTACTCCCTTCGTGGACATTGGTGAAGGACATTGGAGGATAGCGTCCACCTTGCGCATGTCCATGAGTACACCCCGTGGTGTGAGAACAAAGCCGAGGAATTCTACCTCAGTCACATGAAAGGAGCACTTTTCCAGTTTAGCATATAACTGATGTTGCCAAAGTTTTTTTAAGATTGCTCGAACATGACGGACGTGGTCTTCCTTGTTGGTTGAGTAGATGAGAATGTCATCAATGTAGACAAGTGCGCAGACGTTCAACAGTTTGCGGTGCACATCGTTCATGAAAGATTTGAACGCGGCCAAGCATTACATAGTCCAAAGGGCATGACCTTGTATTCAAAAAGGCCATATTTTGTGCAAAAGGCAGTTTTCCACTCGTCCCCTTTTTTGACTCTTACCAGATGATAGGCCCCTCGTAAATCGAGTTTTGTATAAATCTGCACGCTTTTAACTTGATCCAGCAGTTCAGGGATAAGTGGCAACAGATACCATTTTTTTGCCGTGATCTGGTTAAGTGCCCTTTAGTCAATGCAAGTTCTTAAGTCTCCCTCCTTTTTGGGCACAAAAAAGAGAGGCGAGAATGCAGTGGACTTAGACGGGCGGATGAAGCCGTTTGCCAGGTACTGGTCAAGGTATGTTCTTAAGTGCTGGTTTTCTTGTTTAGTGAAGGCATAGATCCAGCTGCATGGAACTTGGGCTACGGGTACGAGATAAATTTGGCAGTCATACGGCCTGTGCGGAGGTAAGATGTTTGCTTGCTCCTTTTGAAAAACATCTTGATAATCCTGGTATTCAGGTGGTAACGAACATGTGATGCCCAGTACTGTTGTTTTCTTTGCTCCTCGGTTAGTGAGCCCGTGGAATGGGTATCCTTTGTTGTAACAGGTATCGACACAGTCTTTTGGAAAGTTCAGAACTCTTTTACGCCAGTCAATCATAGGGTTGTGGGTCTCCAGCCAGGGCATTCTCAATATCATCTGGAACTGAGGAGCACCGATGAGATCGAAGGTGATGTCCTCTCGGTGACCGTCCTGACACAGAAGCATAATCTTCTCAGTGTAATGCGTCACTACTGGGCCAGATGATAGCTGAGATCCATCAACAGCTGTAACGTTTTCAGATGTTTGCTTCTGTCAGAGAGGAAGGCCTATCCAGGTAGCCAGATCTTGGTCAATGTAAATCCACACTGCTCCATTGTCAATGTATGCCTCCAAGGCATGTATTTTTGACGGTTATTTGTGGTTTACCAAGAGCACTGGGATGACTAGGTGTGAGGTCTGTGTTGGTTCCTTTTCACCGCTCGACAAGTGGACCCCTACGCTTCCCGGGCTTTGGAGTTTCCAGAGTCCTGTTCTTCTTCTTCACTTTTGTCAGTTGCTCCAACTGTTTTCCTGGGTGGTTTCACTGGGCGTTCTCTGAGAAAGTGGCCTGCCTTACCACAGGATAAACAAAGCTGGTGCTGTCTCCTTTTCTCCCTTTCTGCTTTGGTGAGCGGGCTCCGCAAGCCCCCCGACTTGCATAGGTTCTGACTGATCGTGGGACTTGGTTTGATTCTCACAGGGTGGTAGGTAGACCGACCTCCCCTCTGCTTTCGCTCGATCCATTTTCCGATTCTGTAACCTGTGATCGAGCTGCACTGTCAGGTCGATGTATTCTGCACATCCTTCCGGGGGATTTACTACTTGGGCTAAAACGTCCTTAAGTTCTCCTCGTAACCCTTGATAAAAGAGCATAGTTCTCTTCTCCTCTGGCCAGTTTTTCTGGACTATAAGGCAATTGAAGGAGGCGATAGAGGTTAACAAGTCTTGATTACCTTGCCAGAGTGAGAACAGTTTGTTGTCCAAAGCTTGTCCTTGAGTATGCCATGCAAACAGTTTCTCCATTTCACGCTGAAAACCCCTGAAGTCCCGAAGTAAAGGATCATCTTGGTTGACCAAGGGTATTGACCAGTCTGCCGTACTCCCTCCCAAATCGGAAATGCCACTCTAGATTGTTCGTTGGGGAATGCCCCAGGTCTGCAGAGGAAAGGTAGGCGGTATTGGTTCATAAAATGTGCGTACTTATTTGGGTTGCCTGTGAAACGTTTGGGCAGGGGCAGGGGAACCACCCCTGGAAGAACCACCTGTACTGACATTGACTGTATGGTTGTAGCAGAAGGGGTTAACCCTGGTAGTGGGACCTGGCCAGCCTGCGCCTGGAGCATTTGTCTTGCTAGTTCGTCAGTTCGTTCACGATTCACAATAAGATCCCTCCTTAAGGAATTGGTCTCCTGTCTTGAGGCATGAACTTCAGCCCGTACCTCTCCCAGTAATTGGGCCAACTGGTCCGTCTCTGAAGTCTCCATTACGCTCATGCAGAGATTCGTAGAGGCTTCACGTTCTGTTACGCTCATCTGGTCTCTGCGGAGGCGTTGGGGCACGGTTGCAGCCCTCCCAGGGATTAGTTCGCCCTTGTCTGGCTTCTGCCTCTGCACTTAAACTGTTACTGCGGCAATAGGTAGCGCTGCTCAGGACTGCTCCTGTGAGGACATAAAGGGACGTGAGTATGCTAGCCTGTGGTCCAGATCCCCTTCCAGACCCTTTCACCCAGAACGTGATTCTCGTAGATTGCGCTGCCCCTAGGAAGCTCACCTGCATATCTTGATTGATAAGCTCTCTGTCCTGCTACTTCTAGCAGGGGCACTTGTCTGCCTGGGACCAGGTTCCTTCACTGGTCCCTGCACGTGGTAGTCCAGTCCAGCTGCGACTAATCCACTTCTCTCCAAGTGAGAGTTTCTGTTTGTCTTCCCTCGCCTGGTGGATTTTGTTATGTGTGTACAGTTCCTTTGCTTTCAGTCTGCTTTTGCTGTGTTTGTATAGTTTGTTCCTGTATTGTTGTCCTCTCTTTAATGTCGCTCTTTCTCCGTGTAGATGGTGTTGCGGGCCCTGCAGCAGTTGCGGAGCTGATGATGAAGCCGGAGTGAGCAAGGAATGAACCCGCGATGGTCCGGTAACAGATGAGTGATCTCTAGAGATGCGCGTGCGGTTCGAATGTGGCGCAACCCCAAATTGATGGATGATAGGCGCCTAACCTTGTCTTTTGTCTTCTTCACAGGACTCGACTTTGTGGATGAGAAGCGCGGCATGGGGATCAAGATCACTGGGTTCTAGAAGGTGAGTATGCTGATGAGATGATGAACGTCGGATTCCAGGAGGCGAGTATGCAGGATAAACGCTGGTTCAAAAGGGTAAGTAAGCTGGTCCAAGCGGCAGTGAGCATCACGTTGCATGAGAATGCAAAGTAACGCGAAGCGCTGGCGATGGAATCATCTTATATAGTTGTGCTCCCGGGCCACGCCCACTAGTTCTGTCTTACTTGCCACACCTTGCCACTCCTACAGTCTGCACGTGCAGCCTGGGCCTGGGGAGCCACACCCCAACAGTATGCTCATGCAAATGTTCCTGAATAAAAGGCACGTGGAAAGGTACTCAAGAATGAAGCACACTTGCACAAAAATAAAGTGTTCGTTCTTACATCCTTTTGGCGCCAGGACTGAGTCCAGCCGGGCCCTCTGTGTATGTGTGCCCTGAGACCCATTACCCCCATCACTTTATGGTGTGGTGTCTGTGTTCTTGGGCCAGTGCTCATGACACTAGCATCCTCATACATCTTGTTTAACTAACAACTGGGAATTACAAAGGTTCGTTTCCTAGTTACAAAAGAAGGCAGTCATTCATCTGTAGCGCTGAGCACTGCAGCCATTAACTTAAAAGGAAAATATATGTGATGTACTTTGATGCGCCCTAAGAAACCTCTGTAAGGTCGTTGTTGAATGTTGACTAGGCTGCAGTAAGGTAGGGAGATTAAAAAAAAAAAATCAAAAGCTGTATTATGTGCCCTCTCATTTAACTCCCTATGGCAGGGTTCCAAGAAGAGTGCAGAAGATATTTTACTGCTAACATGGAATCAAGTGATTTTTCAGGGAGTAGAAAAGTAATTAGCTATGACAATAAGGTTACTTTATGCTTATTAAAAGGTGTTCTTTCCCATTAAAATTCCTCTTAAGATTGAGCAGTAATATCACGAGAGGTCCTTCCTATGTGACTGCTCTGCTGGTCATGGATTTGAAAATATTAGAGGAACATTGAGGTAGGAGCAGAGGTTAGGCTCTTATATGTTCGTTATTTCCCATTTTTGTTGGGCATATTTTCCTGTTTTTAGGGAGTAAAAATGGGTTTGTGTGCATGCCTCTTAGCTGTAAAGCTGGTTTTGTTCAAGTGTTGTCCCTAGTGAGAGAACAACTAGGTTTTTAAACAATTCAGAATGTTTCAAATGTTGAGAATTGTTATATGCGACACATAATTGTGATGGGTGGGGTTGAGGCTTGCTAATTGAACAGGCTTGGCAGGAAGCAGAAGTTAGATTGTGTATAGTTTGTACCCATAATTTCACTTCCACAACTCCTTCAGACAAACCACAGGTGAAATACCCTAACAAATAAGAGAAGTGTACACCTGAATCGAGAAGAAGTCTGAACCTTGACCTTCACAGCATCCGCTTGAATACATGTTCTGGAGTTGCTGCAAAGCAACATTCAGTGTCTCATAAACGCCTATATCTAGCAGGAACGTTTTACCTTGAGGTCTGCAGCAATCTAGTTTACCCCTAAACCACCTTACTGATATTGGAACCCACAGGCTGCCGACAAGGCTCTACTGCAGACCACATACCCTCAGTGTCAAAGATCCACTGATCTCCAGGTTACACAAGATTCATGAGAAACGCCTCAGAGGGTTTTATTTGCATTAGACCCAGTGTCTGCAGATTCCACAGTGTTATCGATATGTACAACTCGCACAGGAATCTGCCACTCTCCTAGTTACATAGACCACATCTCCTTAGTAACATTAAATCTGGTAAGAACGACTATTTCAGTTCTGAGACTCAAGAGGAATTTAGCATGAACTCTATATATAAAACACATATAACTTACGTTTCTTCATTTTAGCACATGCCCTCACCCATTCTTTGTGCCCAGCCCCACAGATACGGTCATCTCATTTAAAGAACCGAATTCCACATATTTCAAACATAGTTTTCTTTGAATTGTTGATGTTGTGCTGCATTCTCTTTGTTATTTTGTATTTTAATCATGAGTGCAAGTGAGCAGGGACAGCAGCACCAAAGGCTCCAGGTCTGGTACTTTGTCGGTGTAAGACTGCCTACCTGCATGGGATCGCCACTCTCCCCCTTTCCAACTAGAGCCAAGGGCTGCCTCAACAGAAACAAAACAATTAAAAACGTACATTAGCATATCTAAAGCGCCTGTGAGAGTGTCTGCATCTTACTCCTAAATCAACTGTGTAACTACAGGGCTGTTAATGCGCCAGCCACACCTACACAGCTCATATCCTCCTGGAACACAGACAACTCAGCATGTTAGGTGCTTGCTGCTGAGGTCTGTGCCCACAGTGTAGATAACCTTGCACAAAGAGACAATCCAGTCCTGGTTTTTCCTTTGAGTTATGGGACTTTTACCTTTAACTTTCTTTCACATTTGCAATTTGGGAAAACTACAAGTTCCAGAATTATAAGACTAATTGTAAAACTTGCTTCCCACCACCGCTTGGGATCGGCGAGCACCACCACCCACCCAGGTCAGTGAAGGCCGTTCTGGTCAACAACCATAAACCAAAGCCCCCCCCCCTCCTCCACTGTGACCCTCAGCCCCTCCACCTTAATTTTAAGAAACGAAGCCCCAAGCCCGTTCCACTGTGACCCATAGTCCCTCCATTTTAATTTAAAAAAACAAAGCCCCGCGCCCACCCCCTTTCCATTGTGACCTTCAGCCCCACCATTCTAATTTTAAAAAGGAAGCCCCATGCCCCTATCAGTGCTGCTGGGGGTCAAGTGACCCAAACAGCACTCTTACAGGATCTGCCCAGAGCTGCCGGTGAAGGGCAATGGATAAGGGTGACTCGTGTTGCCCTGTTCCTGGCACACTGCACTGTAGCCCCCACCAGCGACACAGAGGACCACAGACAAAAGGTAAGGGACGCGCCTCACCCACCCTCTGTTTTTCTACAAAATTGGTTCAGAAGTCCCGGGCTTTAGAGCCAGCGGTTAGAAGCAGCGGCAGGAGAGCCACATCATTGGTTTTCCCCCCTCCCCGCACAGGGAAAATTGTGCTTTTGGAGGGGAGTTGGTTCCTGGTTATCTTAAACAGTCTACAGCTGCCACAATTCCTTAAGACCTACTGAGACAAATTTGAAACACATGAAAAGACAGCCTCCCTGATGATTGTTAGAGACATGAAAGCGCTTGGAGGAGAACAGCAACTTGAAATGCAGCAGGTATCTTACACTGGGAACCAGAGTGCATGCCTCACCCACCCTCTGTTTATCTACAAAAGACGCTGCAACATACTCACAAAAGCTTCAATTAATAATTTGTTTACCACATGGAAATCTCAGGTCTAAATCCTGCTATTGTGAAGTCTCGCCACCTGGAACTTAGCAGTTTCGAACCTTGCCACTTTGACAGTTGCTACTGTGGGGTTTCACCACATTGGACATTTTTCTACTGTGGGGTTTTGCCACATTTGAATATTGCTACTGTGAGGTTTTCACACATTTAAACTTTGCTACTGTGGGGTTTCAGCACATTTGCCACTGTGAGGTTTCACCACATTTGGATTTTGCTACTTTGGGCTTTCGCCACATTTGAATCTTGCTACTGTGAAGTTTCAGCACATATGCCACTGTAAGGTTTCGCCACATTTGAATTTTACTACTGTGGGGTTTCAGCACATTTGAATCTTGCTAATGTGAGGTCCCACCACATTTGTATTTTGCTACTGTAAGGCTTCACCACATTTGAATAGTATCACTGTTAGTTTTCACCACATTTGAATATTGCTACTGTAAGGTTTCACCAGATTTGAATATTGCTACTGTGAGGTTTCACCACATTTCAATCCTATCACTGTAAGCAGTCCTACAGATAAGGGATGTATCGGCCACTTTTACTAAATAACAATTAGCATATACTCATCAAAAATACAAATGTGGAGTAACAATACTCCCAACTCACACAGCAACATACATATGTTTGGACCAGTAGTGCATGTGGGCCCACAGGAGGAAACTACAATGCATGATTGAAAGAAGAGAAACCTGGAATGACCTACCTAAGAATATACAGAATACAACAAACCACCTAGCATTCAGGAAACTCCTCAAATCATGGCTCTTCAAAGCGTTACCGCAACGGAGACGCACTAGAATGCCCAGACATTCAAATAATGATGAAAGTAACTCCAACCTCGGCCACTCTCAAATTGGACAAACACTCAAACCAAAGAACCAACCACTCGACAGAGCATAAGACCTCATGGAAAATAGCCACAAAGAAAGGCTACAAAGACTGACCACATACCTAGACCCAGCCGAAAGCCCTCAAATGACTCTCCCATTCATACGTACCGGACGAACATATCCAGACCGGCAGACGCACCTAGATAGACGTTGGCCTGCGTCACATCTGGATAGGATTGACTGAAGGATAACATTCCCGCGCCTAGAAAAAACGTGAATGCTAGTATGTGCCACACTTAGAGTTGTGAACACCAGCCTGCGTGGCGTTCGGATGGAGTTGTGAATGTTAGCATGCCCACACCTGGACGGATCTCTAAACTCTAGCCTGCCCCGCATATAGATAAAAGTGTGAATGTTGGCATGACCGCACCTGGAGGGAGTCCTAAACCCTGGACTGCGCCGCGTCTAGATGGGAATGTGAAGGCCAACAAGCGCCACACTCAGACAGAACTGTGAATGTTAGCATGGTAAAGGTCAGGTAACCCACTTACCAATATAAGCTCAAACTCTGCATACTTATCTCACTCAATAAACTCACACAACCATCTCTCGCACAACAAGCCGCACGCACTTCACAACACTGCAACAACACAAGCCGGAACAACAGCACACACGGACTGACTCTGATCCGATACCCGCACCAAGGTTCAGCACCCGGTGTATACCGAGTTGAAGCTGCCAACAGAACACCACTCCTCTCACTATCCTACTCCCTTCTTCACCTTACTAACCCATCCCACCTTTACCATTTACAGATCCGCCTGAGCGCCTGGGGACCAATTCCGTTGGTGACGGTGCGCGTTACAAATACCTTTAACATTTAACATGTATCTTTTAATGTGCATGAATAACTAGGGGCAAAGAAGCCATTTTTTCAAAAACATTTCTGTTTTTCAGTTAAAACATTTTACACGTGATTTTACATTTTTACTCCCAAAAATATCATTTTACTCCCAACTTTAAAAAATAGGTAGTAAAATACTCCCACTTCCAAATCTTATCTAGAGCACTGACTGTAAGATTTCACAACATTTGAATTTGCTACTCTGAGTCTTTTATTATTATTATTAGGGTATTTATTGAGCACTTTCGGGAAGCAGTGGAGCGCTTTACAATCATCGGGGGATGAACACAGTGAGGGAAGCAGAGAAAAAAGGAGCAGGGAGCTAGCAGGGGGTGGCAATTTCAGCATGGGGGAAGACAGTGGGGAGCAGATCACTGAGTCCCAGGCACGGTGGGGAGTGCAGAGTGTGTGGAATGAGAAACCATTCCTTCACCACATTTCAATCCGGACACTGCAAGGTTTCACATCTGGATTTTGAAACTGTGAAGTTTCTCCCCATTTGAATTTTGATACTGTTAGATTTGCACCATTTTGAGTGCTGATGTTTCGAATCTTATCCACTTTTAATCCTGCCACTGTGGGGTTTCATAACATTTGCTTTTGAATTTAGCTGCGTTAGAATTGCAACCCGCTGCTTTTGAATTTAGCCACACCAGTACCACAACCCTCTGCTTTTGAATTTAGCGACTCTAGAACTGTACTGATTTGGCATCTGCTGATTTTAATTGAACCACACTAGAACTTTACCCTGCTGCTTTAGAATTTTGGAGCACTAGAACTGTATTAAGTTGGTTATGGGCGATTTTAATGTAACCACACTAGAATGGTACAGATTTACTTAATGCCGCTTTTGAATCTTGCCACACTAGAATCTGTACTAACCTGGTTTCCAGCTATGCTCGGGGGGGTAGGGAGGTGGATAACAGTGGTTAAAACATGATACAAGATATGTTAAGACTGGAATATACTGTTTGGTTTGTTTTGGTTGTTGTGTTTGATTGTTAAAACCAATAACAATTGTTTAAAAAAAACTTGGTTTCCAACAGCTTTTAATTTAGCCACAATAGAATTGTAATGAGTTAGATGACACTGCTTTTGAATTTAGCCACTCTAGAACTGTACGGATTTGGCATCCACTGCTTTGAACTGAACCGCACTAGAACTGTACCCTGATGCTTTAGAATTTAGCCACACTAGACCCATACTGATTTGGCGTCCGCTCCTTTCGAATTTAGCCACATTTGCATTGTAATGAGTTAGCAGCATTGCTTTTGAACGTAGCCACACTAGAACTGTACTGATTTGGCATCCGCTTCGTTTGAATTTGCCCACACTAAAATTGTACTTATTTATTGGTTTAGATTTAGCTTAGATGCGATACTCTGCAAACCAAACACCGGGACCAAAACAAACACGGGACAATACAGATTGAAGAAGCGACAATAAAACTACCCAATATCCAGAGAACAGCGTCCTGTTGAAGGAGACTTGCACGGTGGTGCCTCACCCAGTTTTTATACTGGCATTGAGCTTGGCGGTATCCGTTATGCAGCTTGATTGAGTTGGTATTTTTCGTTATTCGTTGAATTTTCCTCAAGGTCGCTCTTTGCGCAACCAAGACCTTGTTATAACTGTGTTTGTGTGCTTTGTAAGTTGAGCCCCCTTGTAGCTTTGTTGTACGGTATACTTCCAATAGCGGCACGTAATCAACTGTTATGGGTTCGGGTGCTTTATCTTTAAGTTTCTTGATGCTGTTTTTATAAGCCTTCGATATTTCACTTATGCTTTTGGCAGTTAGCTTTAGGCGATTACCTCTATGGCCTATTTCCAGCCCTTGTGTCATATGATCTTGCGCAGGTCTTTGTAAATACCATGTAGTTATTAGGATATTGTGGTCACTGTTGTCAGTTTCTACCACGTTGAAAGATTTGATCATACTCAGTAGGTCCCTGGACACGATTGTGTGGTCAATAGTCCCTTTTTGATCACTTCTTTGCCATGTGGGAATCTCCTTGTTCTTTTTGGATCTCAACCAGTGGAGGTTATATAAATCCCATTTCTCCATTAGATATTCCCATCTCTTGGCTCTCTCCCCGCCAGCCGTAGATCTCACACTTGTGGGAATAACACCGTCCTCCACCGTGCAATTTAAATCTCCATTTATTATAATGTGATCTGATTGTTGGTTTTCGCACTCTTCTTCCAATAGGTTGTCAATACACTCCAAATATTGATCAGAGGCGATCTCTGCTGGATTCCAGTATGTATTGATAACCAGAATTTTCTGGTAAAAGTTTTTATTTCCCATTTCTCCACTATCGAATTGCCACCCTAATCTGGTGGCCTGAATGAAGGGGGAAGAGATATAATTCTGCCAGGCGCTCTAGGCCACTTCCTGATCTTACTGCCGTCAAAAGGCCGGACCTTGGTCTTCCTGCACTTCCCTTCTGTGCTGGAGTAAAGGTCAGGGCGTAACCATTAAGATGTGGCTTCACTGTCAACCATGTCTCTTGTAAACACAAGATATCGAAAGTTCCCAGGTTGACGTCTGATCTTGCCGTCAGGTGGGAAAACCCTCGTGTGTTCCATGAGCCCATTATCAGATGGTGCGGCTTCACCAGTTGGCTCATAGGGGGCTTTCTATCCGCTAATTGCTAGATCTTTCTTGTATATTGTCGCGTTTTTCACACCCACATCCGATTCTGCTGTGGGTTGAGGCTCCTATCTTCGATACCACTCTCGTCTCTAGTGTTTCTTCTAGGACTTTGGTCTATTGTGATTCTTATTTTTTCTCCAGGGCCTTTAGGCCATCTTTCCATTTTGCTTGATCGATTTGCCTCAGAGAATTGCTTGTTTTCTTGGTGAGGCGCAAGTCCCCCATCCCCCCCCACCCCCCCCCTCCCAAGACTGCTTTTTGTTAGACTTGTGTATGCCATGCAGTCGATGGTCGGGCTGTTCATCTAGTGATAAATACTTTCTGCTCTGCCGATGGTTGTTCTCACCTTGTTCGTACCTTTTTTGTCCAGGCACTGTTTTCTCTCTTATTGGCAAATAATCCCCTCTTTGAACTTCTTTGAGTTTCACAGCCCCTAGGCCTAGTGCTTTCCTGTGTTTCTTTCAGATCATATCCCAGATAACGAAGATTGTGTATCTATGTTTTTAAAATATTGCTTACTAATGCAGATGTTATGTGTAAGTAGGTCCGATCTTTCCGGCCTTTCTCACAGGCTTCAATGTTTTTAGGTCTTGTGAGGTCAATTGCCGTAAATTGGGGACTTGGCAAAAAATATGCAACATTGTATTCCTGCTTGGCCTAAAACCGTCTGATTTTTCTTTTATTCTCTCCATTTTGAAGACGCAACAGTTGGTCTTGATGAGTTTATTCGTTGAGCTCCATGTCCGTTCCTTACTTGGATCACGGATTACTCGACCCCTACTCTGTTCTCTGGCTTTACTTTGTAGAATGTGGCTTGAAAGGTTCTCTGACTTCCTCTTGGCGTTGATCTCTCTATGCGAAGGTCTAGAGCGTCCTGTGCTTAGCCCATGTCCACCTTTGTCCTGGAGAGAATTACTATCTATTATTTTCTTTGAAGCGTTGAAGGAACGAAGCTCCTGTGCCATATGTTTGTCTTCCAAGGTTCTGAACTGGTCCTAACTATACGTCCGACCTCTCTTGTTCTTTAAATTTAGATCTGTTACTTCGGCACATCTTGGCACACTTGCTTTTCGTGCTCTAGACTTGGGCAATGGTATGTCCGATTCAGTCTTTGACCGTGTATGTGCTTAAATTCAGTAAGGCCTCCATAGAGTTGACCTCTTCCTCCACTTTCTCTTCCTCCAAGAATTTCCTTTTTCTCGACTCTCTTTTGTCCGATGATGTTTCCTTGACTATTTTACTGTTCCCTGTTTTTCGTTTGGCTACTGCAATGCGTCTCGCCGGCATTTGTTGGAGTCAGTGTTTTTAAGACCACTCTCTTAACTTCTACTTTATCAGGGCTCAGTCCTGCTTTTAATACTGACTTATCCGAGAGTTTGGATTTCTTATTAAAGAAGTTTTCAAGTTCTGTTTTATGTTTGATGGTTTAACTTGTGATTTGTTCCCCGTTACGTTTTCAATTGTAATCAGTGTTATATCTAAGCAGTCTATGTTAATGTAGCCGTTATCCTGCGTGCTCACGTTTTTTTCACCGGCTTTCAACTCGCTGATTTTATTCGGGCAGTTATCACTAGTCTGGGTTTCTTGTGCTTTTATCTCCAAGTCCATTGCACACGATGTATCTTGCTCCCTTGTGTTCTCATCTCACTTCTTTAATCATTATGTACTTTTCTAGATATGTTAACTTAGTGTGCATTAAACCCATGATTGCTGCTTGGTCTCTCACTGAGTTGTTCAGGGCTTCATACAATTTACTAAAGGGAGCAAGTGCAATCATCACCGTGGACATTACTCCCATTAGATCCAGTTTCTTTTACAGTGTTTCCCTTGAGCCCCTGTGTAGTGAGTTTCTTCCCTCCCTAGACCTACTTGGCAGGGTACACGTCTCTGGTAAACATGTTAGTTTACCATAGCTTCCAGAGGGTAGTGGCTTTGTCGTGAATTTTTTTTGGTGGCGTTTATGACATCCACACGCCTAGGGGGACTCCTTAAAGCCTTCCGATGGTCATGGCGAGTGTAAACTGAATCGTCTCCTTGCGGGTGTCCAAACAGAGATCCACTGTTAGATTCCCCCCTCTCATCCTCTGGTGGGGGATCCTTTTCGATTTTGTGGTGTTCAAGTTAAGATCTGTTATCTCCAAACCTGTTGCCTGTATAGATGGAGGGGGGTTAGGCATAGCGGGAGGTGGTTTCCCAAAGTGCCATCTAATTGGCATTTGAAATGGTGCAGATTTATCTAGCGTCACCAGTTTTGCTGCCCCCCACCTCCTGAGGGCTGTTAGATGTTGGCTCTGGGAGGATAGATTCTTCTACCGCCTCCCAGCCTTCTAATAGCTCAACATCTGAGATTTCTTTCTGCGGTAGGTCCATACTTTCCCCCTTTTTCTTATAAAAATTTGCCACAAGATTTTGGGCATGTATTTTGGTTATTTTATTCCTTTGGCTTGTCCCTCTGTAATAGGGTTTAGTTATGTGTTTCCCAGGTATCAGTTTCTTTCGTTTTGCCGTTGTTGTTGCACATTCTTTTCTTTTTACTGGTTTATTTTCCTCAATGAAGAGAGGCTGCCAGCAGGGATCAGTGTTTTCACTAACTGAAGGGGGTATTTCAGTCTCTGCCCCCTTCTCGACCGCTGCCTCGCAAGCTACGCTCTGCTTCTCCCCCTCTGCAGGGGCTACATCACTCGCAGCCGGCAGAGCAGACCGAGGTTCCCTCTCCTCCGGATCTTGCTGCTCAAGCCGGCGGCGGCAGGTCCCGAGTGCTACTCCTCCTCGCCCAGGTCGACCTGCAAAGACGGCCCGGGCTCGCCTCCTTCCACAGCCGCCAGCACACCCAGGTCTGCGTCATCTTCAGGCGCATGGACCTCAACTGCCACCGTCCCCAAGAGGGCCTGCGGCACTGCAGCAGGACGCTGGAAGGCTCGTCCACCGCCAATGGCTCCCCCAGCGCTCCCAAAAACTCAGCATTCCGATGACCCTGAGGCAGCGCTACCCCAGGCAACATCGTTGGCCCCCTCGGCAAGGTAAGTGGGACTGGGTGATGTATTTTTTTACTCGCCATGAGTTGTCCCGAATATTCTACCGGTCCATTATTATTTTCATAGTTTGTATCTGCTAGGCTCTTCAGCACTATTGCTGTTTCGGTGACTGCTTCTGTGGCGTGGTAGTCCATAAGCCCTCCCCCCACCGTCATCTCCTTCAACCCTCTCTGCGATGGTGACCCAAGAACTTCCCCGAAATCAAATACAGGGCAGACCTGGGGTGAGGTATTTCGGGTACTAGAGAGAATTGGGGGGGCACTGACAACGGGCTTGTTAGGAGAGTACGTGATGTTAATAAAGTTGTTGTTTTGGGGTTTTAATACCGACACACGCGGTAGTCTACTTCTTGATGTTGTAGAAGAAGGTGCAAGTCCTACACCCATCTTTCTTTTACCTCTTGGCTCCATCAGCTCTTCTGCAGCCAGATCCTCGTTCTCTTTTTCTTGAGAAGAAGCTCCATCTCGACAAGGTCGGGTGCTTCTCAAGCGGCCCTCCTCAGGCTCCTTCGCCACCGGCATCCTGCCTGTCATGACTGTCCCACTAAGCAACCACTCCGCGGCCGCTCTGCGGTCAAACTGGGGTGTTAACACCAGCTCCTCCCAGTCAGCCAGCAGGGTAGACAGAGCAAAAGGACTCTGCTCAGGAACAGCCAGGTATGGAGTGTACTGCAGGAATGCACCACTCAGCAACCACTCCGCGGCCAAACTGGGGTCTTAGCACCAGCTCCTCCCAGTCAGCCAGCAGGGTAGACAGAGCAAAGGGACTCTGCTCAGGAACAGTCAGGTATGGAGTGTACTGCAGGATTGCACCACTCAGCAACAACTCTGCCCCTGATGTCTGGGACAACCGTCGTTTCATTAAAATGGTGATCCTAGATCCCTGGGTCAAACTTCTCACTCCGCTCACGCCATGGAGTCTTGCTCCAGTCTCCTGATGGAGCTTTCCCCTTGGACTGATGATAGAACTCCTGCTTATCTTCCCAGGCACTAAACAGGAAGGAAACATCTTCTTCTTCCCAGATTGGCCCTCTTCTGTGGGCACAAGGTGAGCCACAGGTGGTCTGGGCTGTGGTCCTCCCACTCTTCGACTGATATACTCCCTTGATGGCATAGCTGGAGAAAGACTCTTGCAAAACGGTCTGCCTTTCCGCACTTCCCACATGTGTGTCCTTTGGCCGGGCACTCATTTGCGTGCGGTAGGTCCAATCCACACTGGGTGCATGATGGGCCACCTCCAGCGTCGATGTCCTTCCCGGGCCATTCACCTTTCCTAAAGGCCCTGCTTCCCTGTGCCTTCCCCACTGCACAGACCTCCCCCAGGTTGACCTTCTGCATTGACACAGCTAAAGTTCATGAGATCGCCCCATCTCCAGGATCCTCACCAGGGTTCTCTTATGCAGAGCTACAGGCAAAGATGACCTGCTTACTGATCTCATCATCCTCATTGTTTCCTAATGCACATGATATGATAACTCATTTATAATGCGCCTGTACACATTATAGTGCAAGGTGCCTCATCCTTCCATGGAATGCATCCAGGTTCTCACCCTCGTTCTGCCGGGCCAACGTCAGCCTGAACCGCTCATAATTGAGGGTAATCGTGGGCAAAAAGTACTCATCTTGTATCTCGATGGCAGCTGCATACGATGGATCTCTAGGCCGAAGTGTCTTATACAGCTTTTGGACTGCTGGGACTGCAGAGTTTAGCATGGTCAACCGCCCCATCGCGGACCTCGACAGCCTCGAAGTACAGCTCAAGTCTTTCAACCCATGCAGTCCATCGGGGCCCAAGGCTGGATGGGGCCCTATGCCAAATTAACTTAATGGTGCCAGTTGACTGTCTACTCTGTCAGCCTCAGGGGCACTCTTCCTCTGCGTCTCTCATGGCGATGACACAGTGAGGTCCTCTCTCTTGTGTTGTTTGGGTGTATATTAGGCAAGCACCACTTAATAAATTGATGCTAGTAGCTCTGTCTTGTATGGGTATTGCGTGGGGCTGTTACGGCCTATCTGGGTGATATTACGGTGTGTGCCTCAGATTGTGTGGTCCTTGGTGTGTTTGGGCACACCTTTCACTATTGGGTCTTGGTAAATGGAGAGCACCTGTTAAAAAGTGCTCTGGCACATCCTTTCTGCTGGAGACACTAGGCACCCAAAATCCAGGGCACTCCACTGTGAAGACACAATACTCCCAGGCCCAGCAGTACCTGTATTGACTGAAACTGCCTTGTCTGGCAGGCTCCGAGTGTCTGCCTCTTCAGCTATGATCCCAGAGCACACAGGAATCACCTTCTCCACTATTCCCCTTCAGGCAGAAGCAGTTTCCCAACAAGCTGCAGCGGAGGTCGCACTACAGATCACTAAGTAACCAGCAAATAAGTTCACATTTTCTTTTTTTCTGCTCTGATCCCAGCGCATACTGCAGGGGAATTCTTATTTATTTAGTTACTGATCCGAGCACGGAGCACACACCCTTTCTCTCCCCCAGGCAGGAGCTGTTGCCTCCCAGGACTTATTGGTGGCCTTCTCAACAAGCTCCAACCACGGAATTACCACACAAGGACCGGGAACACAAATGCTTTCAGCTCCGTCAGAGCATAGGAGCACACAGATGCTCCTTCTTTGGGTATCGTTGCTCCGAACACGGAGTACGCACAGTCACTTTTTTTCCAAGCTCTGGTCACTGAACCCATGAGGATCAAGCCTTTCCTCCCACTGCTCCGGTCATGGAGCATGTGGACTTCTCCCTTTTTTTTTGTTGAAGAGAGCTCCAATCACAGAGCATTGAAGGAAAACACTGTCTGAGGCCCCTAGTCCAACCTGAGCAGGATTACTAGCTTCAGTAACCAGCAGGGGCTCCTTCGCTCCGAACACACAGCATCAGCTTCAACGCCTTTGCGGCTCGCTCGCCGGTTACTGCAGGGGGTTCCTAACCCCTCGTCGCCATTGTTGTAGGGCTGGACCTGTGATCACACAGGCATACATGCCAACATTCCAAAGCACCTGGGAGAGAGATTTCATCAGAGATATCGAGAGATGTAAATTTTCCCATAGGAATGTTTTGGGGCTAGAATTATTTTAGGTGGGAGAATGTGAAAAATAGCAATATTTTTCACTGAAAAGACGGGAGTCTCCTTCATAAATCTGGAGGGTTGGCATGTATGCACAGGCCATCCAACCCAGAGCTGCGGGCATGCAGGAAACAAGAGTGCCTTGGTCACACGGATTTGTCAAGCTGCTTGGGATCACCCAAGCCCAGCACATGGACCAGGTGGACACACACGCCATGAGCACACGGTGTAGAACATGAATAATGAGCAATTGTCTGACAGATAACAAAAACTGATGTTACACCGGCAAGAGTCTACCTTTATTAAAAGGTACATCCTGGTACATAGACATGGTCATGACGGGGGAGCTTTACGTGTAAAAACGAGAAAGAGGGGTAATGGAGATCGCACCTGGAAAAGCGAAAACGTATTTTTTTCACCCACCTTTTAATTTGAACGGGTCGACAAACGTGAAACCAGCAAAGTAAAATCCATCCCCATGTGTGAAATCATTCTTCTTCCCTCGGAGGGTGACCTTTGAGATGAGACGAATATAAGCACCTCACTGGCACTGAAAAGGGCAGCGAAGGTACAATAACAAAAAAAATACACGTTATTCAATGGGCGCACTGGCAATTCAGTCGCAACCCCTCTCTACTCTGACCAGTACCCAATGCGATGCACCCAAATTTCTACTCTTGACTGTACCTCCCCATTCCATCCATCTGCTCCCATTCCATCCATCTGCTCTTTGCTCCCCTGCTCTGTTATGGACGCCGTAGACACACTCCCCTTATCTCCATTGCGTCCCCGTTCATCCCGCTTCTTTCCGTGCGCCACGGATGTTTACTTTCTGTCAACCCCCTAATCATTTTTCAGAGGTCTGTTTTCCTGAGCAGAAGTCTTTCTCAGTCTTTCTTGCTCATCAAGAAGTTTGCATCAGAGTCGCAGACGTCACGTATCCTAAACAATGCACTACGCCAGCGAGTGGCGTAGCTTGACAGTTCTTCCTCTGACATAAACGTTTTTTTTTTTCTTTAAGTGTAAACCGGGACACGCATGCTCGTCAGCCATGCTTGGGTCAGGCAACTATCTCATGCGCGCGCGCCTTGCAGAAACATAATTAAATGATTTATTTGAACGTGCCTGAACCTGACGTGCACCAGCGTCAAGATCATGTATGCAAACGAGCTCCTTTATTATTGGCTAAAGCGCAAGCTATAACGTAATGCGTAACCATACTTGACACACGTTTGTTGAAGGTGATAAAAAGAAAAGGCGGGCAAATGTTTCAGAGCCCAAGTAGCTCGCCGTGATCGTATAGTGGTTAGTACTCTGCGTTGTGGCCGCAGCAACCTCGGTTCGAATCCGAGTCACGGCATTGCGGTGAGGCAATGTCACGGCAGTTGGGCAGAATTTTTATTTTGCCCTTAAAATTACAATTTTTTACATGACACAATTTGCCTTTACCATACATTTTTTACATGACACAATTTATAACGTTTAATGGCACATTGCTTGCTATATAGAGTCTATGTTAGCATTCATGTCAAGCTCGATTTGTACACACTGTTGCACAAATTACTTTTTCACGACTAGTTTTTCTCAAATTCACTAAAACTTTAATCTTCCCCGGACACTTTCTTAGCTCTTAACATAAATCGTTATATATACGTGTCCAACGATTATTTTATAATGGGTTATGCTTTTTACCCGCCTTGTGAAGGGCTGTCTCACCCGTCAAGCCTCCTTCAAGCCCATTCTTTCCAATGGGCGTCTCACCCGCCAAAAACAAAATCGGGTTATTACACCCGCCTTTGCAACACAAATGTTTGAGAGCTATGGGAAAAGTATTTCAGATTTTCCACTCTGTCCTCTGTAAAACGGTAATACCAAAATAATGTCGATAAAATGTACATTTATCTCTTTATTGGCGAATACGCAGACACAGAAAACCTCAGTTCAAAGGGCAGTGGTGTGCAATATTTTAACAGCCAAATTGTGATGCCACTTTGTGTTATGTCCCGCTTCCGGGGCACCAGAGCGGGACACGAGTCCCAGGATCACCTGGATCTACTGCAGACACGCAGTAAGTAGGACCAGAGCGGGGCACCCTCTGTCAGCTGGGTCACCCGCTGATCTTCCAGCACTGGGGGCACCCAGCACACTTATGCCTCAGAACTGTGGGCACACAGGCCAAGGGAGGACACAAAGCATAGCTCTCAACTCACACGCTTTTGGCGGGTGTCACCCGCCTTGTAAAGGGCTGACTCACCCGCCAAGCCTCCTGCACTGCCATTCATTCCAATGGGCGTCTCACCCGCCAAAAACAAAATCGGGTGATTTCACCTGCCTTTGCAACAGAAATGGGTGAGAGCTATGACAAAGCCGTTGTCACACGGCAAACAGCCAAATCAAGAACAACAGGAGTTGCCACTAACTGGGTCTCCACTGCAGTGCCACACGTGCCTGCAGTGGCCTCTTTCATTAACATGCATGACGCAGTCATGACACGTTTCTGGTCATGACCAAGCACGCCCCAGTTTAAAGGGCCAACACATTACACTCCTCCTTTATTATAACAAAATCAAAACAACCATTAACAATGGCCCTATAGCCGAGCCTGCAACCTTGGTGCATTTAAGTCCATGCACACACATTACAATACCGCAACCCACAACAAACGTTTAGGCACCTCAAACATGAGTGCTTCCCAGGCTAGAGCAGCCGCTCGAGGCCCGGTGGCCGTTCTCTATATTCCTGGGTCAAACTGTCCAGCATGGGAGAACACGTTCTGGTCATCCATCCTTTTCCAGGGCCGTCCCTGGCCATTTGTACTGCCACAGGACAGGAGGAACACATCCTCTCCATCCTCATCTTCCTCATGTTCGTATTGCCGCAGCAGATTTTCTGCCTCCTGGACCACTGCGGCTCTGGGAGGTTTTCTCCCTCTCGCATGTGTTTGTCTCCCTTCCTTCTTGGGTGCTGGCCTCTCTCTGGTGGCCGGTGCCAGGCACACCCTTGCAAAGTGACCATCTTTTCTGCACCTGCCGCACGTGTGTCCTTTGGCCAGACACTCATTTGCATGAATTAAGTCCCATTTACACTGAGGACACATGGTGCCCGTCTCCATCCGTGGCCATTCCCCTCTTCTGGCCGGTTTACTTCCTTGCCATTTCCCCACGGCACACGCCTCCTCCAGCTTCACCTGCAGTAAAGATTCTTCGAGCTTGATGTACTGCCTAGAGCTGTCCATTACTAACGCACGCACTTCCGCGAGCTCCTGAGCACGGCAAAGCTCCAGGATTCTATCCAGACTTAGCCCTGGCTCCCCGAGAACCTGCTTGCACTTCTTGGTGGAGCTACAGCCATATATTATCTGGGCTCTCACCTCGTGCTCCTCGAAATTTCCCAGGGCACAGGACAGTGCGATGTTGCGAAGCCTGCCATGAAACACATCCAGGCACTGCTCTTCCTCTTGCCTTGTACACGACATCCTGAACCGCTCATAGTCCCGATTGACCATGGACATAAAGTATTCATTCAGTGTGTCAACGGCTGCTGCATAGATTAGTTCTCTAGGCCACAATGTCTTGAACAGCCTGTGGACAGCAGGATCGGCCGAATACAGGAGGGTTGGTTGTTTTGCCTTCGCCTTTATCTCCACCGCTTCAAAGTATAATTCAAGGTTCTCTACCCACTCCCTCCAACAATGGTCCTAAACTGGCAGGTGCTCCCACCACGTCGAAGATATGCAACAGTGCTAGCTGTCCATTCTGTCTATATGCCCCTCGGCCACCATTTTCTTCCTCACTCATGATGGGCCCTTGATGCAGCACCGTTAGTTGCACCCACGAATAGGCCCGTGGTACGGATCAACACGTCGTCATACAGGGTGCACAAGCACTCCTTGGGGAGCCGCTACCCTTCTGGGTTCTTAGGTGTCCTCTTGTTTATCACTTCATTGAGGCGTCCATGTGACACCCCTTTGCCCCGAACCATGCCAGTATTTGCCCCTTTGGGTCTGCTCCTGTAGGTGTGGTTCGTCACCTGTGGTGCCCCTGTAAGGTCAGTCTATGTGCTCCCCCCCCTTTAGGCTGTGGGGGAGAAGCGGGGCACTATTGCTCCTCCTTGCCCTCTTTCACTGTTACAGTGTTGGACTGGGGGATGGGCACACCCCTGCAGCCTCATTTGCCGCCTGTGCCGTTGCAATGTTAGACTGAGGGATGACCCCCTCGACCTCAGCTTCTTTTGTCCTGGTGGGCCGGGAGAATTTTGCCCCCTGTTGCTCTTCCTGCAGCCCTGCTGAGCCCTTCACTCCAGGGCTGCCCACAGCTGCTGTCAGAGCCGCCGCGCACACACCGTGTTTATTTTTTTCTACTGGAGCAGATAGGTGGCTACTGGCAATGCCATTCCCCTGCCTCCTATTCTATCCCTCCGGGGACCACAAGGAGTCAGCAGCTCAACCGCTGCGTTCGCTCTGGGCAATCCCTGTACCCCCTTTCTTCATGCTGCCGACGCCGCTCGCTCCTCTCTTATGCCAGGCAGCAAAACAGCCCCTCGGCAGCCCATGGCACTTGACAGCACGGGGACCCTGGACCACCACGTCGCCAGTGTTATGTCCCGCTTCAGGGGCACCGGAGCGGGACACGAGTCCCAGGATCACCTGGATCTACTGCAGACATGCAGTAGGTAGGACCAGAGGGGGGCACCTTATGCCAGGGTCACCAGCTGATCTTCCAGCACTGGGGGCACCCAGAACACTTATGCCTCACACAAGCCAAGGCAGGACACAAAGCCGTGGTCACAGGGAAAACAGCCAAATCAAGAACAACAGGAGTTGCAACTAACTGGGTCTCCACTGCAGTGCCAGCAGTGGCCCCTTTCATTAACATGAATGACGTGGTCATGACACGTTTCTGGTCATGACCATTAACGCCCCCATCTAAAGGGCCAACACAATACCACTTGGGAGTCAGAGAACCATCAGGAATTGACAACACCAGCAGTTTTTGCTTTTGTATAGTGAACACGTTTTCTGTTTTGCAAGGCTCTATATTAAGTACTCACACCATGTCAAGGTACTGCCACCGCCTGCCCTGTCAATGCGAGTCTCCTTGGTGTGTGAAGTCAGATGTTTTTATTGGACGAGTCCTCTGAAGTTAATAGTGGGGAAACATTTTGGCAGGGTGTTTTTCTTGGTACTTGAATTGAGCCCATCGCCCTGTAAATCTTTGCGGAATAAGTCAAGCATATGTCACATAGGACACATCGTAACAGATTTCCAAGATATACACAATGGAAAACCCATTTTTAGTTTTGGCTCATAGAAGGTGCCTTAGTGTGAGTAAAAAGGACATTGCTTGTGGAGAGAAGGGAAAATGAGATTTGGGGACAGATAAACGTAAGCATGTTTTTGCAATGTTGCCACTTGACACACACAGGAGTTGCTATGGCCCTTTCCTCTAATGCAAATTAGTAGAAAGGATTGCATAGACATTAGACTTAGACTTAGTTAGTTGACTTAGTTGACAAGCCAATGGTATGCGGAAAGAGAGAACAGCGATGTAGCGCTCCCTTCTTATACAAACCAAGCAAATCCTCCAGGAAGATGTTAAAATGCATCGTATTTGTAAAGTCCTAACCCTCTTTGAGTTATATCCTCATGTTGTAAATTTCTCCAGTTTAAAGGACTACATCCATTCTCAATGGCATGTCTGTTTTGCTCAAAGAATCCAGTTAGCCTAGTTTCTATGGTAGCCTGTCTGTCCCATGAGAAGATTTTCTGGGACAACCAGTCTATTGCACTTGGTAGACTTAAGGGTAACCTGTCCATAGTACCGAGCAAAGTCTACAAAGGTAGCTGGCTTTTTCTTCCCCACAGAAGATCAGATTACACAGTGACATCAAAGATAATCTCCATCTGAGCTTAAGGTATACATCTGAGTTTAAGGTATATAAAAATGCACCACTTCGGTGGGCATCTGCCCATGCACGCCTATCCATCCACAAACCCTAGAATGCAGCTACAACTATGACAAATTTAGTCTAGCTGGTCACATAACTGCTTCGCACTGAAACACCAGACTTGCCTCAACACCTCTGACATTAAAATACAGTGACAACCTATGACAAATTCGGTCTAGCTGGGTACATATCGAGTCTCCTGCACAAGCGCTCTGCTGTGACCTTCCTCAGCACCCTCCCACGTGCCTGACCTCTTCGGTTGCTTACTGGAGCCTAGCCAACCCTCCTAAATCCTAATCTTGGCCAAATGCACACACACATTTTAAGCCTCCTCTTAGAACTTTCCCATACCTCGACATTGGTCCCGAGGGTGTTCCTACCACAAAGTGCTTTGAGGCCATTCAAATGGAAAAAGGCGCTATATAAATAATTACTGCAATACAACATCATTCATTGAGCATGGTTGTAGTCCTTTCCACTGGATAAATGTCTTAGTCCAACTCACAAAACCAGTGTAGAAAGCATTGATATTGCACGCACCTTCCATGCAATCTGGGCAGAGCCGAGGCTTTGCCAGGCCAGATAAGGTTGCACAGGAAAGGAGAACAGCACTGCTGTTCTCTACCTTAGCCTTATATTCAGATGTGGTACCAGCCAAAACGGTAGACTTTTCCAATGCATTTTTATAGACTGAAATGGATGCGAAGTGCAAGAAGATTTTCAGACATAATGCCTGTGAATCATCATGCCAGTAAGTCTGCCCCTACAACAGCATCATTGTGGCACCTAGAGGCTGCTCTTCTTTAAAGAATCTATGGGGGCAAGGGAGTTGTGTAAAAGCCACATAGCTAAAAGGACATGACATCCAACATGTTTGATTTCAGGTCTGCTGTGGTATAGTATACTATAGTAGGACATTTTTTAAGCACAGTGTGGAAACCATGGTCATCCTGAACAGGTAGTCATTCTTAACAGCATGGAGTATATTAACTGTGCCATGCATGTCATCAGTGGTGTGCATTGTGTTGTTCCTTGTGAATGCAGTCTAGCAATGCAAACCGACCACAAGTTTTTAAACCAGTCCTAGCAAATCCTCATACCTTTAGACCAGCAGGTCGATACTTTAATGTATATTTGAGGGTACAGGGCATGCCAACTATTATGAGAATCAGAAGAAGGCAGATCTTTATAAACTATATTGTCCTTACTAACTTTTTATAAGTAAAAAGTGGTGCAGATCCTAACCTATGGAGCAAAATTCATGTTGAATTAATCTTGGAGATTCTGTAGGGGTATCTTTGGCGAAAGGTGTTGAGTTTGCCCAATTTATTGCCAGTAGACTATCAGATTAAAACTAGGGCTGCAAACCATGGAATCAATTGCAGTGTGGAAAAATGTTTCCCCATTTAGAAAATGCACTCCCTTTTGATATTCTGAGGCACAGTGATTTGTCCTCTTTGGATGTGTGGTTTGAAAGGGAATTGTGCGACCCATCTTGGATCATGTGACATTTCATTAGATATGTTGACTTTAAACCAGATAAAGGCGAAAAAAAGGATGCAAGCCCTTGATTGGATCTCCACCCAGTAGTCCAGAAATAAAAACAAGTTGGCAATAACATCTGTCCAGGGTAATAGAACATTAAATCAAATCCCTGCTTACCTACAAAAGTTTCCATCGGCTCACTACCGTGAGCTATAATGTCGCCTTAATATTCTCCCAACAAGAGAGGTCCAACTGGCTAGGAGGCAGATATTGAAGGCTGACTCAGTTTATAAATACTGCACGGAATAGTGGGAGTGAAGAATCACTATTCCATTTAGTGGTGACTTGTAGAGTTTTGGTGGAAGTAAGGACACGTTATCTGGAAGTATATGCAAAGCAGACAAATTCCTTGTCGGCCTCGGAATGGTGGGACATGTTCTTAAATCGGTGAAAAACCAAGTTTGATCTTAAAAGTAATGTCATTTATTGAATGTATTTTTAAAGGACTTATGAATTGTCGATCTCTAATGATTACAATGTATTCTGAATGATGACATTTTCGTTATGTTTTGGATTTTAAATGTCTGCTCTGCTATGGAGTTTGGAAACAGAAACGCAGCTTTTTTTCTTTTTTGTGAACAAGGCGTACATTGTAAAAGGTTTGCTTTCAAACCATAAACAAAAATAATAATACAAAAAAATCTATATTGGAACAGCATTTACACTTATTTAGAGATCTGCCTGGAAATGATGTCATAGCTTCCCCAGGGGGTGGGGTGGAGGCACTAGTGAATTTGTATGAGGCAGTGTTGCTGTAATTGGGGACGCAATTTGGCAAGAAACTCAACATTGTTCTGGAGAGATAATATTTGCTTGCATGCCCAGAGGTCGGGTGAGTCAATAGATCCCTATCTTACAGCTTAATGGACTCGGTTAGCTATGTGCAAATTCACTGGGGTCATATATGAATACATCAGGGATCAAATGATTATGAAGAAATGCACTGCTAATGTGCAAGAGTGTCTATGGTTCAACAAGGAACGCACCATTGTAATGGCCAGGTCTATTGAAGAGTATTCCAGGAGTGTGCAACAGGTGACCAGCAAAGATGCCCATGTGGTTGGGGATCAGGTCCAAGCTGTGCAACCATACAAGAAGGTGGGCAATCATAAGCTGACTTTCAGAACAGATCTCCCCTGGGCAGAAGGATCCAAGATTAAGAAGGGGGGGGTCACAGTTTCCCAGTAGCCTCAAAGTGTAAGGAGGCTGTGTATCAAGTGTGGGCAGTATAGTCCTAGCTCTGGGGCCAGGGACTGTCCCACAATAAATGTAGAGTAGCGAGTACCAAGGTGAGTACCGCTTTGCCTCTCCACGCTCTCCATTTGCTCCTGCTCGGATTGCTTTTGCTGTTGACAGTATCCAGCTACCAGCTGTGAACAGTGAATTCCTTGCTACCAGGTGACTACAGCCGTTGTGCGTTGTGCATTGGCATTGGAACATTTGCCTGAACATTTACCTTTCTTTGCAGATTGAGTGACAGAGGCAGATGGCCCGCCTTTCCTGCACAGAGATTGGCTCTTTTCTTCCAACGTTCATTGGTCTTGTGTATTTGAACGGGACCTACGCGCATCCAAGCGAGTACAGAGTTGAGCACCACTTTGCCGCTTAGCCGCATAGCAGTGGTGCCGGGGGCAGGCTGCTCTACTCGGAGCTTAATTTGTGTAATCCTTAACCGTGAAAGTAAGCATTTGTGGATATATTGACTCCAATTGCAGTGTTTGATGTGCCGGTTATAACATCAGAAGCATTTGATTCTTCTTATTTTTGGAGCAAATTAGCTTCAATCTATTTTCCGCCTAAATTGTTATAGGGGGTTGTTATAGGGGGTTATTAACAAGTGAGCCACCGATTTTTATATTCAATCCTGTAATCATAAAGATGACCTCGTATAAGCTCATGACGAATATGCCACCCATTGTTCCATTGTTTCTTGTTCCACAGACCCAACCTTCTTTCCCCGGGGCATCCTGACTCGGCTTTGCTACCCCAAACTTTCTTTTCAGCTATGTCCGTCACCCCACCCGTCCCCACATAGACAAACTCGTTTTCCGTTTAATGTTCAAAACAAAATAAGTATGTCTTCTCCCTTGTCTCCGGCCACCTGCTCACTTAATGAGACACGCACACCTTCTCCATTAACAATAGGAAAAATCAGTACTCCGCATCGAACTCCTTCAAGTCATATCAACCCTCATCCAATCTCTGATATGACAATGATGGAATCAACCAAAAACTGCCCACCACTATGTAATTCAAACATGTCCATCTCACCAATTGCTTTTCCTCAATTGGTATCGGACTCTATTGCTATATCCATTCATGCAAGTACATGTGAGTCTGTTCTCACCACCAGAGAGCCAGAATGTATCACCAGTGTGCTCTCTGTATCATGTATGCCTAGTGATATGCCATCTGGAAATGCTCTCCCAATGCTCAAGTCTGCTTTACCGACCCCACGACCTAACAGACCCTCCCCCATTGACAATGCTGCTCAAACGTTGTTAATGATCCAACCTGCATTATCCGCAATCAATACTGCCATTTATAGTTTATGCAAATTGTTTGAATCATTGGATTCTAAAGTAGCTCGCCAATCCCTCCAATTCGAAGAATTAATGAAATGACTCTCAAAGCAAAAACTCTCGAAAATCTCCTCCGAGAAAGAAAACCTTGAAGAGTCAGTTATGTTACCTAGCGATTTGGCACCCTGCAATGACAATCCATCTCCTGTTCAAGCACCACCATCACTTGTAAAACAGGCTGCTCCTGCTGTTTTGGTACCATGTACACTTCCGCCAATATCGGGCATCATAGGCCTTGAGCCGATCACCATGGACCCCACCTCTCAGCCACCAGTGAAAAACCAAACGAGTGAAGTGATGCCCAGTCGATCTGCTAAATTGCCCACTCCTCAAAACCTATTGAATGATAATCAGGGCCAGAGTCATGTACAACAACTGAAAGCTAAGAACCCCAAAGGTAAGAACAACTGCAAGAAAACTCTGATCCCTATAAAGAAAAAAAGACAAAAAACATGATTGGATCAAAAAACCCAAAAGCACCCTGTCTACTTTCTTTAAAGCTCTTGGCAGAACGTCTACCACAACAGACAAACACACTACTAGTGCCATGGCTCTCGTAAGAGATGTGCATCCCATCACAGCAGGAGCCTCCAACCAATCCACACTGCACCCTCCCATTCTTTGTGCCAAAACTGTATCTACTGAACCTATCTCGCCATTGTCGCAACTGGTCAATCAATACCTTACGTAACCCACAGAAATCTACCACACTTCCTTCCGTACCAGATAGGCTCTGTGGGATTGCTGTCAGTCAGAATCCTGTGAATACTGGCCTCCCGTCTCAAACCCAAGCACAATCTCAATTAACCGTTGCTCCCATACGCCAAACCAAATCAGTTTCTTTTGCGCCCATGCCACATGTAACACCGCCCTTGAATACAGCTACACAACTGATTTTAACTGAGGAACTAAAAAGAGTAGATAAATATCTCTCTGCTAATTTGGTGCAAACATTTGCTCACACACAAAGTGAGCCTGCCGGCCCTACTGAAGAGCCAAGGAGAACCAACCACAAGTTTGATGAACATCAACCACCCACTAAAGTAGATTCCCATGACATCATGAAATCCAGACAGGGTTGGTCTACCGAATTTCCAGGCATACCCAGCAATGAGAACTGGACACCACGTCAAACTGATAAGCGTTGGCTTTCACAACATGTACACCCACAACAAGCAAAATTTCATACTCTGATTCTCAAATGTAGAGAAGGTAAGCACCTGGTGTATGACCTTAACCGACGCAGTGTACTGAATATCTTTGGGGACATAGAAGAACTATGCAACATCATTACAGATGACATCGATCAAATTGAATTTCTAACTGACTCTCCCCTTTCAATAGTAAGACTTTGGATCCCATCAGGTGTAGTCTTCCAATCGATCTGGCGTAACAAAATGGTTCAATTCAACATGGGGTTTTTATTGGCCGAAGATCCTGAAACTGCTTGTTTGATTCCGAGAAGATCGGCTACATTACCCAAAATATACCAAGGGCACCGTAGCGAATCTAGAGGATCTTGGTCATCCGAGAATTCTCTGCAATAACCACCACAAAGTGATAATACAAGAAAAATTAATGTTGTTAGTTGGAACTCAAGGGGGCACAAGCATCTAACTGCGTCTTTTAGAGATATATCTGTTCTCCTCCATATCATAGCGCTGCAGGAGATCTGGCTTATTACACCTCCCTTATGAGACAATTATGATTTGGCATTGATCCCAGCTATCCCCACTGGAGGCAGACCCTCAGCAGGCCTCCTTGTTGCCGTAAACATCAAAGAGGGTTTTTCAATTGCTCCATGGGCCTCTGTTGGAGCACACATACAGCTAGTTAGAATAACCCACAATGAAATGGTCTTTGCTTTAGTCAATATATATCGCAATCCTGCCAGCATGCTTGATGACACATTTTTTGCTGGCCTCCTTGACATGTTCCACCTTATATCATCGGACAAACTGATCTCATATACCATTGTATTAGGTGATCTAAACTTAAATTGCTGCAAGGCAGGACCACAAAGTCAAGGGGTACACAAATGGATGTCGATCATGTATGAACGTAATTACCATATGACTAACGGATCAGTACAGGGGGATGTCCCACCACATTATACATGGCACCGTGGGCAGGCGAGTATTATTGACTATATATATATGTTGACTCCAAATTATTCCAACAAACCGAGCTACTTAGTGTTAATGACCACCCAAATAGTGACCACTGTATGCTGATTCTTCAGCTTAAGCTTAATCTTATGTCAACACACAGAGAGGTATATGGTTCTGGCAATTTTGGAGTCAATAATGCTCACACCCGATTGAAATGGACTGCGAGTACTCTGAATCATTTTGAGCATTTGATTGTGGATAAGTCATCTTCTTATCATGGTAACGAATATACAGAACTATTGCATTCGTTTGCCCAGACGGTAGCCATTCCACAGTCCAATGTTGTTAAACATCTACATGCCTTTGATGCTAGTGTTGCTAAAAGGAAGGCAGAGTACAGAATGGTAAAAAGGCTAATTTTACTTTCTGACGCTGTCAACATGTGGCAAGCATTAAAGACAGCCAAATGTAAATATAAGAACTGGCTCTGAAGGCGGAAGTGTATATTGTTTAAGCAAGACAGCGAAGCAATGGCCCATGCCATGCGAAATAAAAACTCAGCTGGAATGTGGTCCCTTTTTAACAATCATACCTGCCACCATCAAGCAGATTGACAATTAAATGGAGTAGCAAAGCAAACATGGGTTAAGCATTTTTCAACTCTGTACACCGACCCCCAATACGCAAAGTTCAAGTATCATTTGTTGTCAACATTGACCTGGGAATTAGAAGCTTCAGAAGAAGCTATTTATGACATTATCAAGAAGTCAAGCTCCTCGAGAGCTGAAGGCCCAGATGGACTATCAAACTATATGTTTAAAAATTAGCCATACAGGTGGGCCCATTCTCTTCATAATTTTCCGGGACATTCTAAACACCCGTTTTATTCCACCATCTTGGAAGTCTTCTATAATAATTCCAATATTTAAAAAGGGTGATCGGTCGGTCCCGGCGAATTATCGTCCCATCGTGCTATTAGATGTCCCAGGAAAGATATTTGCTGGTACTGTGTAAATTTAACTGCTGACCTGGAATCAACAACCATCGTGATTCTAATCAGACAGGCTTCATGGCTGGTATGGGCACTAATATCAATCTTCTGACCCTAAATGCAATAAAGGCTCAATGTCATGAGAGCAAGCAACACGTATTCTGTGCATTTATTGATCCAAACGCTGCCTTTGATTCTGTGAGTCGCCTACTATTATTGCAAAAGCTTGCAAGAGATAAATGTCCGTCAACACTGATTGACATTATCCACTCATTACATCTTGCTACATCAGTTCAAATTCGAATTACCCTGGATGGTCTTCTTTCAGGAAAAATCCCCACATATCGGGGCTTAAAACAGGGTTGCTCGTTAGCATCGGCTGTATTCAATTACTATATCCATGATGTGAAAATAGCATTGTCAGAAGTCATATCGGACTCTCCCAAACTGAACGATCAGCAAGTACAATCTCTCATGTATGCCGATGACATGGTCCTCATTTCTAGGACTTAGGTGGGATTACAACGGTTATTAGGTATGTTCCAAGAATATGTAAAACACGATGAATTATCCATCAACCCGATCAAAATCCAGATCGTACAATATTCTCGCAAACATTCTGAGCCTCTGTCATTTATTTGGACCATTGGTGTAACCCCAATTGGGGTGGTTCCAAGTTATTGTTATCTGGGCACAATCTTAGGAGCACATGGGCAGATCGAGAGAGTGGAGTCCAAGTTAGTATCTGCCATCTCACAGGCACGTATTATCATGCATACATATGGAAAGTTCTCAATCCTACCTGCATGACATTTCTGGACAAAAAAAAATTGTCCCCATTCTACTATATGGCCTTGAAACCTTCCCCACAGATTCGACATTTAAATTTACTCAATGGGAAGCAAAATGTTGGCGTATAATACTCCACCTCCCTCAATGCACTCCGATACCGTGGATGAGATATGAACTTGGTCTACTCTCTCTCGAAGCCCAATATAGCTGGCGTTTGTGCTCGCTTTTTAGGAAATGTTTGATGTCCATGAATGATAATACATTGCTTAAAACTCTCTCGCAGTACCTTTTTTCAACAAAACAATCCAGTTATATTTCTAACTGGTTAGATAAAGTGTATTCGATACTAGCGAAAGCAGAAATTACCATTAAACTGTTGTTGTTTAATCCTGACAAAGCAAAGTTAAAAATCTACCAAACTGACTGGATTAACACCTGTGAACTATGTTTAATGTATCGCAATGGCGATGTTGCACGATTTCCTCCAAAGAAATTAAGCATCTTGCCAATGTATTTGATTCGCTCACATTCCCCAAAATATCGGGGTGAAATACTTTGTCTTCGCTTTATCCTGTGGGGAACACTAAATATAAAAGGCAAGATGTGGATTAGTGAGTCCACAACAAAATGTATGCCGTTTTTGCAAAAATTATATTATGCAAGACTCTTGTTCACGTGTTTACAGAGTGCAGGTCACTAAGAACCAAAGGACAAATTTTGTTTAACATTATCTATATTTGGGAAATATACCTCAATCTGAATGTTGGGAAGCACTGTCAGGATGCAATAATATGGCAATTCAAATAGCAGCTGTTAACTTTTTAGCTAGCCTCAATTTGGAGGAAGAAAATAATAAGAAAATCAGTGCGGAATATTGAACAATGACCAGCAGGACAAAATGTGTATGTCGATAATATGGGGCTCCCATCAAATGGTTGCAAATCATTTTTTAGCTCAAACTGAGTGGTTTGATTTGTATATGCTTTGAATTGAATGAAATGTAAGTTAGTGAAAATCCTCTTTCTTGCTTGTTTTCCCGTTCGTTTTTATCTTTTTACTTTTCCATTGTCTAGAAAGTTCTATAAGTGAGTAATCAAGTAGCACATTTTAAATGAAATGATTGTTTTGTTTATCTTTTTACATAAATGAAAGTGATGTATGTATGTTATGTATATATTTCTTTTTTGAAAGGTTGATTGAATTCAACCAAATCAAATAAAATACAAAATTAAAAATGTATACTAAATACAAGGTGGGGCCAAGGGGAGATTTTGCTTGACAATTTTCAGTGACAGTGGATAGGTCTTATCTTTGTAGATCAAGTGTCAGGATGGAGGAAGGGGTCGGCGTGAAGAAAGCCAAGGGTGTTTTGCTGCAGGTTCAAGGGTAAAAAAAAAGAGTGGTCCTACAGATGTCATGTCAACGGGATGACACAGGCATTTTGGTTGGTTCTGGTTTATCTTATGCAATACCATGTTATCTCCTGGAGAGTATGAGAACATTTATAATAGGTCTATCTCCACACTCAGGCCACTGGATAAACCCTAGTGATTACGGTCAATTTCCCCATTACGGTCATGGGCTATAATTTGGCCCGGATTGAGTATAAGGATGTGTGACCAATGGTAAATTGTACTTGACCCAGAAGGGGGCCCGCATGTTAGGTAGGGAGGGGTAAGTTGCTTTCGATATTCAATTACATCCAGGCAAGGAACTACCCATACTATGTGTTCATCAGTGGGGATGGTGATGCCAGAAACCTTAAAGGTGGCATATCCATTCGTATTATAGACTAATTGGGGGGGATTCAAAGGGTTTTCCCTCAAGATTGTGCTAAAGAAAGGGGCAGTGCGTAAAGAGCATAAAGCAAGGAACATGAGAGTGCTGGCAAGGAGGCACTCAAAGCCAAGCTGGACAAACTCAAGTTGGCAGGTGTGATTGAGGACATTATTAAGTCTTTCAAGTGCTTGTCTGCGGTGGTGCTAGTATGCAAACAAGAGGGGGGGGGGTTGTGAATGTGTTTTGACTTGCATGAGTTGAACTGTAATATGTGGTGGACAAGCACACTTTGCCTAATATCAATGACACATTGGCCACCATTGGCTGGATGTGTTGGTTTGCTACGTTCAATCTTTCCCGGGTGTACTATCTAATCAACTTGATGAAGCATTGCATCCCCTCAACTCTTTCAAAACACCATTTGGTGCATTTATGTTTTGTAGAATGTCGTTTGGGTTGGCATGGACAACTTCCGTTTTTCAACATCTCAAGGAGCAGAAGTTCGGTGGTATGCAGGGGGGCAAGTTATTTTCAGGACAACATTCTTGTATAAGCAATATCAGAAAGGGAGCATGATGAGAGGGTACATACCGTTCTAGGCATGTTGCAGGATATAGGCTTAGCAGAAAAGTGGTCTATATTACAGATTATGGTGCAGAGCATCACATAGCTGGGCCACACCATCAACTTTTAGGGAATTTCGCCTAGAGGAGGGCTTGTTAAGGCTATGCTACAGACTCCTGCCCCTTAATCCAATGAACAACTGAGATCTTTCTTGGGTATGACCCAATATTACATGAAATGTATTCCCAAGTATTCAGAGAAGACTGTTCTCACGAGGCATTAGCTTAAGAAGTATATACAAGTGTCAGGGTCAATTTGAAGTGATCAAGTGTGAAATGGATCATGCGCTGTCTTTGCTAACATTTGACGTGAAGGTTAGGACAGTGCTTACTGTGGATGCCAGTGACATAGTGGTGGGTGCTGTGTTGGCAGAATGGAGACTATCACCCAATTGCATTTGCCTCCAGAACCCTGAGAGACCCAGCGAAGAGGTATGCAGTGTGTTAGCGGTGTTGTGAGCATCTCAGCATTTATGCTCCCTTCAGTGTGGCATATTATGTAGTGAGGAATGATCACAAACCCCGAACTCGGTATCTCCACACATTTCTAAGTGGATGATGAATCTGCAAGAGTACAATTGTGTGATACAGTATATACCAGGATTGAGGAATGCAGTGTGCCGCAGCTCCCTCAGGTGGTTGCAAGTGGGAATAAGAACAAGGGTGGCACTAAAGTTGCATGCATAATATCACTTGTGGGTGAGGGCTAGTGGTTGATGGAGTTTGATAAAGATACTGAGTTGACTTGGATTTGCAAGGGCTTACATGAGCAGTGGTTTGAAGTGGAGCCAACGCATGAAGGTAAATTATATGCTGCATCTTTGTATGAGCCATCATATGGTCCGTGGCGATCAATAGGGGTGGAAGGGAATTCTGCCTGTTTCATTGATAGGATGCCTTGTGGCTTTAGCTCATTTAGGACATTTGGGGACAACGCTTACCAAAAGGTGCCTGCAGGAATCATTTTGGTGGGCGGCAATGGTTAGCAAGGTGGAGCAGGTAGTCTGGGGTTGTGCACTGTATGAGCATCGTGCCCTAAAGAGATGCTACTTCTCCCTTTCTCCGTGTGTATTCTTTAGTGATGTGTGATGACTGCCTATGCAGACAGTATTTCCCATACACAAATACTGTTCCGTGCACATGTGCATGACTGTTGTATCCTTAGAGGAATGGACAGGAAGTGATTTTGGGGCACCAGTGAATATAATGAGGATATAGCAATTCATTTGCAGTATCTTGGAAGGCAAGCATCCGCAACAGCACAAACCCTTCCTCCTTTTCATAACTCATCACTATTCATGATAAGAGTGACCGGCTATGTACTATCAAACAGAGAAGAAGGACTTTGACACTACAGTGGGGAAGTCCCACGGCAGCGTCATAAATCTTGGAGGCAGAAACCTTGAGAGAGAGAGAACCTGTGAGTTTCGAATCAGAGATGGGAGAAAAAGACAGAAAGAAACTTGGGCGCATGGCATCTGTTAGGAAAGAATCCCATTTATGTGCAATTTTCCCTACCGCTGTGAACCCCCAACTTTTTGCTGTTGTCTGACTAGCCTAGCCTGACTTTTGCCAGTGGAGCACAGCCTTCTGCTGCACTCCGCTGGGTTTTCGCTCATTTGTTATGGATAGACTTTCATGCCCTTAAACACAGTCACTACTGGGAGACTTCGTTTCACTTAGTCCTTTCCACGGTTGCAATTTCTTTGCAACATGTTACCAGTGCACAAAGTACCTTACAGTACAGTGCACCGGGGTCTTCCTTTCATTTCCAAAGGCCCTAGACACCCTCAAAGGAGTGTTTGGCCTTGGACAGAGCTGGCGGCAGCTGTTAATTTTCACACATTTGTAACCCTTTCTTGTTGTCAATTTCACATTTACTGCGTTTGGCCCTGGACAGTGGCTTGGCCTCAAAATGGCCATTCCACGAGGTCCTTTGTTCCAAGCATCCTGAATCCTGAAACTAAGAAGCAGAGTCGAGGTACCGCTGGTGACCCGCAGGAAGGTTTGGCACCCTGAGCCCGCTGTTGTCCCTCAGGACCCCTCTGATCGAACTTAGAAGGTCTGCAAAGGCGCTTCGACCCATTTGAATAGTGGGAACATCTATTCACAGCATCTCCACCTTAACCTACAAGCGAGTCTTCACGAAGTGTTCCTGGGCCAACCAGTGAACTAAGCAGCTTGCGTAGGACCTTTGCTCTGGAACCGCCACCGTCTCGAGTTAACTCTTGAGACTTTGGAGATCGTAAGTACTGGATCCAAGGCAGTCTCCCGCCATGCTTCATACAGCTAGGCATCCTAGGTCTGGAATTAGAAGAGTATTCTTGAACCAGAGTACATTTGGTCACTGTGTCGCCAAGCCATGGTTACCCCCTCTGCCCTGAGATGATCTGCAGTGAAATCGAGTTGATCCCTTCACAAGGAGAGGAGAAATCGCCACTGTCCCACCACAGAATCATCCCTGGAACTCAGCCGCTGAAAGCTGCAGAGCCGCACATTTGCAGCATTTGAATAAGCAACCGAAGTGGACTCGACTGGCGAACTTTGGTCCGGAGTGCGCCTTGGGTCGGTGAGTACTTGCAACCCTTACCGGTGACCCCTGGCGCATCCATCAATTTTTACGCACGAGTGTCCCCTGAGGGCCACTCACATTTATTGAGGTAGCCAGTGCTACCGAGCTATTCCCAATTCTTGGAGTCTGTTTTGCCCTCTTGGGGAGACCCTCCTCAAATAGTGGGAACTTATTCTTCACTGCCTCACCTGCCTTCCTGAGCTGCTACAGCCCCTGCAAGAGACCCCATTTTTGCCCTTGCATCAGCATCCAAAAGTACATTTGAGCATAAAGCTCCACTCTTCTTAGGGACTGAACTGCCTCATAGTTAGGATTTATAAAGTGAAGGACTGCCTAAAGGATCCCTTTCCCTTACCGGTTGTGGACCCTTACTGTCTGCCATCCCTTTAGGCCATTGTAACTGTATATGTGTTTTATAGTAGTGTTGTGTGGGTTTAAGTATTACTGCTGATCTTGTGTTTGATTTAAAAGGCCTTTAATAAATGTATATGTATTTTTGATATACACCTGACTGAGACTAACGTGTAGTGTCCTTGCTGTGTGTGTTCATTGTGGGCTTTCGATCACCCTCACCACTCCTGAGACCTACTCTTGACCACCGCCAATGCTACCTTGATTGGTCTGGCTTGTCCAGAAGGTTACCCTGTTCCAAGAAACTAGGCTGGCCTTCTGAACCTCTGCCCACCAGGTCAGAGTTCAGAAATCCATCTTAACAGCATCCGATGGTGGGGAGAAGGCTGAGCGCAGCTTTTAACGCATGGCGTTGGAGTGGAGATGAGAAATGAGAGACCGAGGTGGATGCAAGGTGTCCTAAACTTGAGTGAGTGACAAATGGTGGCATGACCTTATCACAGTGGACCTAGAGGTCCAGGAACGACACTAATACTACTTCAATAAAGGTATCATGGAGCAAGCCTGCTGAAGGTGGAACAAAGGAACGAGAAGCCAACCTGACAAGGGAGGAAGAGGGTCCCAGCCTGTTAGAACCCCCAGTGACGTTATCCCTGAAAATCCAGGTAACGGGGAGAACGGGAGATCTGGGAGGGAGACCGAAGATAATTATTGGTACGCACAAACTTGTCCCAGTCGCGACTAAGTGTCAAGAGTATACAAGGAGACTGCAAATCATTACTGGAACACTCATACTCACCAGTTGAGATAAACTGTCAAGAGTAACTGAGGTGAGTGAGTATGTTCCCTGGATCGTTCATACTCATCCCTGTATAGATAAATTATCAAGAGTACATGAGGAGAGTGAGAATCATTACTGGAACGCCGATACTCGTCCCAGTCGAGATGAAGTGTCAATAGTCAAAGTAGAGAGTGAGAATCTTTACTGGAACACTCATACTCATCCCAGTCGAGATATCTTATTGAGAGTGAAAGACAGACAAGAGAATCATTATTTCAACCCTCAATCTCATTCCAGTCGAGATAAAATTGTCAACATTGAATAAAGAGAGAATCTTAAGTCTGAATAAAGAAAAAGGAACAGAGCAATCCCGTGTAAGGAAAGGGATAATCCCAAATAGAATAAAACTAGAAGAGAACAAGAAGGAAAGAAAGAATAAGCAAGTGAAAGAAATGGTTGACACCTTGAAAAACCCAGTATCTGAACTGTGTGATTTGGTAAAAGTAGTTACCAAGAACTACCCAAGGATACTTTATTGAACAGATCTTGGTGAAAAACCAAGTGATAGAATCACTTACGAGTAAGGCATGGTGGTGGAAGGCAGCAGGACGTGCCCAGTGGCCCAATGGATCCAGCGCCATGTATCAGTTACTTGCTTTGGAGAGGCAGGGCATCAGCTTGTATCCGTGAGTTAAGGTGACCTGATTGTGGAGCGTCTTGAATGTAGCTTGACGAGTATGGGACACTAGACGGTGTAGGCAGTGCACAAACGTTTCGGGGCTGATCAGCTGTGATGTGGTTTGCCAGACAGTTGAGGGTTAATGCTTTTGGCGTGGGCTTACTGGAAGGCGCTGCATGGGTTAGAAGTGCCTCTGGCAAGCAGGCTCTGCCTACAGAAATGTGCGCAGTGTACAGAGGTTCACTGAATGTAACATGGTAAACAATAGGATTGATCAGGCTGCTCTCACGGCATATCCGCAATGCAGGGGTAAGAAAGGGAGTTTGGGGGAGGGGGGAGTATAGAGATGCCGTTTACGCAGAATAGTTTGCGGATTAGCATTATGGGAAGCAATAGGGTGCAATCAGGAACAAGGGCTGACATTTGCATAGCAGGGTCTAGCATACTTTCTGCTGCATGAACTGCACGTGGCTGTGTCTTGGATGTCTGGAATGATGTTGTGCTTATGCCGCTTTGCCGGTGGAGACCCGAAAGACAAAAGGCAGAGGCCTTAAACTCAGGCCTTGATAACAGGCCAGCTTCACCTCCTAGATTGCCAGGGAGGGGTGACCAGGGTACCAACCAATCAGCTCTAGGGCTTCCTGGGGCAGGTTGGGAGCACAGTGGTTGTTCCTCCACAGCGACGGCCATCTTAATGACGCGTCTAGATGGGATTTCTGTCCTTGTTGTAGTGCAGGCCATGTCTGGACAGAGCTCCATGGTGGAAAAGGGTCCCTGTTCTTCATCCAGAACGGCAGAGACAAATGCCTCATACATGAGAGATGCAAGTAATAAGTCATAAACATACTGTACTTAAGTAGAAACCCAAAGAAATCGTATGCCACCCAGATCCTTTTACAGAGAACAACTAAAAAGGGTTGGGCTTTCTGTGGCCCCCTGATGAAGGTAGGTTCACGTTAATGGTTGGCCTGTATGAGAAAATGCAAATAGATATGGACAGTGGAGAGTGACAGAGAAGAATACAGAATAAAGATCAATCCCTGTGGCAGTAGGTGATATACACAACAATCTAGTCGCTGGGTTTGGAACAGCTGGAAATGATAGCACCACAGCTGAATTTACTGCTGATAGATCCTGAACAAATCTACATGCACCCATCCTGTTTTTTATAATGGGCAAATTGTAGTATTACAGGGGCTAGTTGTGGGCACCAATATTCCCTGTTCTAACAGCGAATAAATTACAATAGATATTCCCACATCTGCCTCTGATTTCCAAGTGTACTGTGTTTTCCAGGGTAGGGATTTACTAGAGTCTACTTGAAATTGAACAGGTTCATGATTGCGAATTAAACCTACATCAATGCCATCTTGGGACCACAACTCTTGGGGGCACTTGAGATATTAATTCATTTACATTTCTGACTTTCCAAAGCAAGTTGAGCTCATCTCTCAATACACCAACTACCTCATTTTCATGCTCTACCGGAAAATCTAGATACAATCTATTTAGAGTAAAATAAATAGTTGATCAGTAAATCACTCCCTCACAAGTTCACTAGGGCTAGGTGACTCGATAAGAAAGCATGATTTTCTGTAAAAAAATAAACCCTAAAGAGTTTCATCACCGAATCCATCACTGGTTTATTAGAAATGCCAACTGCCCATAAAAGATTCAGAGGCTACGGCAACTTCTTAATTTGATTAATTTGCCTAGTGCTCCAGATAAGATTGAAGTGGGAGTATTTTACTCCCTATTTTTAAACTTTGAGCGTAAATGTGATTTCAAGAGAGTAAAAATGACTTTTCTCCTTTGCAAGAGAGTAAAATGTATGTGACATCCAGCCGACGTATGGAAATCATTACTATGCGGCAGTCTTCTGCATTGTGACAGAATACACCTTTCCTATTTCTCTAATGTTTGGCCATTTGATCTCTCCTGTATATATTTAAATGTTGAAAGCGTTCTGGCTTCTGTCAAGTAACCTGACCTTTGCACTGCCTTCTGCTCTAAACTTGTGTGTAAATGTACACAGGAAAATAATTCGTATTTACAAGATTTTCATGCGTAAAAAGGCCTAGTATGCACCTTATCTGGAGGCCTGCATTTGCCTATGTATCTATTAAACACTGTACTTACAATTGGCATATGGACCCCCTTGGCAAACAGGTATTATTGAAATCTGTAATATGAAGTCAGCTACCACTTAGCAATCCTATTATTCTACTGCTTCTTCAAAAGTGTTGCTGTTGACACATTTGGAAAAGGAGCCATGGAAGGCATTACCATCCTTCCCACTTTGGTTTTGAGCCGAGGCAGATTTAGGCACTCATACTTCCAATGCACCTTCTGCTTACAATAGTGACATGCCATATTATTAATCACAAATCTATTCAAATGTCTGAGACAATGTCAGTTATCTGTCACAAGGGCATGTGGACCTGCCTCACCCTGGCTTAGGAAGCCTACCAGGGTGGAAACCCGGCCCAGTCCTATCTCAGTTGGGGAATGTTTGGAGGGCCCCAATTGCTGTGCCCTCCATAAATGCCTGCATGAATGTCAGCAGTACCATTGTTAATCACCCCAAGCCTCCTGAACCCATTGCTGGCCGTTTTCTTTCTCTGCCATTCATATCATTACAAACCAAGAATAGGGCAGATTTCGCACAAGGCATTAGCCGACTAGAGCGGTACAACCAACCACTCCAGTAATTTCATGAGAACAGCCAGCGAGGACAGAGTTATGGCAACAAGCCTGCACAGATGCCAGGGACACCGCAAACCACTCCCCACCTGCAGTAAGCGCTACACTCCAACCGCTGCAACAATATTTTACAGAGTCGTAGACCTGCTGTAGAGTGTCCCCCGGATGAAGCGAAAGACACCTATTTGTTTCAAACTTCCCTGAAATGCAGCCTCCTTAAATGAACTGTGGCATGTTGAAAGTGGGGGCGATCGTCCCAGGCACCCAAAAGGTTTTGAATGCGGCAGAGTAGCAGTGCGTTATAAGGGAAGGCTGCAGGGGGGGAGTTGTCAATAGGAGCTGCAGCGTATTTGATTATTATGTAAGTGGGGGAAGATAATACTAGGAAATGAAACGCTGTTTTAGGAGATCAAAAGCCATCTTGAAATCAGGGCCTGGTGTTGCACTACAGCCAGGTCAGAAGCCCCGGTGTGAATTGTAGAAATGTGTGTGTGAATTCAGGAACTGTTTGCAGCTTGGGCAGTAGCGTGGGAGGCCAAATCCACAGGGATTCATAAACCTCTCATTGTCTCATACTAACAGCAACATGTAACTTAGAAGGAATGCATCCTATTAGGCCATGAGGGGGTCCAAGAGCTCCCTCTGATCAGCTATCCCACAAGATGGAGGGCACAAGCCTATGACGTACCCCAGCCCAGATCCTAAATTATAATGTCCAGATGTCCCTGTCGCAAGACCCCAACATTCCACAGTACAGGTCAGTCCCAGAACACCGACCATAAAGCTGTTACATTATCAATCTATTCGAGAGATCATAGCAAAGTACCCTAGATCCCTGTGATTTGGCTGCAAGATGCCACGGAGGGAAAGTAACACATTTAAGCCCTGGGTGCGAATAAATGGAACGGTGCCGACGCGTCTGGGATAGAGCTGGGGGTTGTAAGATAGTGTGATCTTGAATGTAGCCTCCGCGCTCATGTCTGCAGTACCAGGTGCACATTAGGCCACAGATAGAGGGTGCAATGTTTTCTGTATTCCTAATTGGTAATTAAACAACTTGACGTCCTGGGACGCACGAAGAAGAAGCCCACGTGGAAGAAGATAGATGGCAGAAGTTGGGACCAATGGCCTGGTATCCCTTATGGAGCAGGTTGTTTGATTTATAACACGCGCCGAACCCTGGGGTAACTGGGCGCCGGAGACTTAGAGCAGGTCACAATGGTATCCGGTGATTCCATCTAATACAATGCATCAAATGCAAAAGCCTCGAAAAAATGAATTTCTTTTGTAGGTAAGGTTTTTTTTTTATTAAAATGGGTTTTAAGGGGTAAAAAATACAGGGGTTGGGTGGAAAAAAATCTTTTTTTCGATGCCTTTTTTTCAGGGCTTTTGCATTTGATGCTTTTGCATTCAATGCGATCACTATAAACCGGTTACAACAGAATATAAACATACAAGATGATAACAGTAAGTGCAGTTGACAGGGGTTACATGGTGGTCGAGAAGCGGACACAGGATAAAAGTACATTGATTAGTGTGTCAGACAATGGTAGGGTTCTTGTTGGCGAGCCAGGACTTGGTTTCTGCTCTGAAGGTCCAAAAGGATGATATAGCAAATAGCGTTCCATTTTTTGGCAGCTAGGACCAGGAAGCTGGAGCCGCCTGCTTTTTTTAGGGCGAATTTGGGGATGGATAGGCAGTTAGAGTAAAACGTTCTGGTTGGTCTAGTTGAAGTGTGTTTGTTGAACTTGTCTGCCAAGTATTTGTGGGCATCATTAGAGAGGTATTTGTGGACGATGAGAGATCCAAGGGCAATTCTGTTTCATACAGGGAGCCAATGGCATCTTGTCTGAAACTGGAGATGTGCGAGTGCTGCGGGATACTCAGAGCCGCTCTAAGGGCATTATTCTGCAGCACCTGTAGTTTGTTCAAATTGTGCTCTGAGGTGCCAAGAAAGAATATTGCAGTAGTCAATTTTTGAGAGCACTAGCGCTCTGGCTAATGTAATGCAACTAAAAGGTGAGAGGAAGGTTTTGCAGGCATTGATGAGCTTATTTGCATAAACTGTGGAGGAGGCTGTGGCGTTCACCTGTTTTTTGAGCGAAAGTGTGGAATCTAAATAAACCCCTAGGGTTTTAATTTCTTTGGCCACAGTGATTAGGTTACCATCTATGCTGATAGAAGCGTAACAGGGGTCCAGTTTGTTTAGCCGTGGTTGGGAGCCACGGAGAAGGAGATCAGTTTTCTCGTCGTTGAGGCATAGGCCGTGTTCTACCATCCAGGCTTGGATCTCCAGGTAAAGGTTGTTGATCCGTATGGAGTCTTCTTCATAGCAACCGGATAGGGTGATGAGAACCTGGGTATCGTCAGCATAATTTGTGTATGTGACACCCTGGTTATCAAGGCGGTCGAACAATAGCTTTGTGAAGATATTGTATAAGGTCGGCGAGATGCACAAACCTTGTGGGACACCACAGAAGATGGGGATGGGGTGGGCTGAAGCCCCCGGTGAGAAGACCCACGTGGTTCAGTCGGCTGGAAGGACTGGACCCAGGCCGTCGCCTGTCTGGAGAAAGCAACTAAGGCCGTCAGATGTTCCGTGAGGATCTGATGGTCGACGAGGTCAAAGGCTGCTGAGAGGCAAGCAACAGGAGAATGGCTAGATTGCCCTTGTCCTTTGCCTCGTCCATCTGTATTTTTAAGTCCAGAAGGGCCGTCTCTGTTCCGTGCCTTGGTCTGGAGCCAGATTGTCTAAGGCCCAAAGGTTGTTCTCTTCCAGGTGCTTCTGGATTTTCAGGCAGGCCACTCGGTCCAAGATCTTTAGGATATAAGGGACGGTGGTGATTGGCCTGTAATTAGTTGGGTTGCTGGGGTCTAGGTTATTTTTTTTAGAAGGGGCATGACCCAAGCTTCCTTGAGGCTACTAGGGACTGAACTTGTTTTGAAGGAGGCGTTGATTAGGGCTGTTATGAAAGGGGCCAGATCGTTGGCGCCTTCCTGGATGATGGGAGCTAGGCAAGAGTCCCCTTGGCATCTGGAGGGCTTGAGGCCTTTGATGAGGCTTTCCACTTCTTTCGTTGACACCGGGGGGAGAAAGAGAAGAGGGGGCAAGTTGGAATTTTAGTGGTAGGTGGTAGTGGAGATTTTGCTTTTTGGCTAGGCTGAGCTTGTTCTGTTCGATTCTGGATTGTAGCTAGCATGGCAATTTTGTCTGCCAAGGCTTTTTGGATTCTCTCAGACCAGTCTGCATCTTTCACACAGGTTTCTGTGGGTGAGGAGGGGGACTCAAGTTCCCTGAGGATGAAGAGCTCTTTTGTTCTCGATTTGGCATTCTCAATTCTGTTGTCATAGGTCTCCTTTTAGGCCCTGAGGATAGAAGTTTTGTAGGTGGTGGCCGCTTACGTTGAATAGTGTTTTGTTGGCCTGGTTGGGCGTTTTTCTCCAGGTGGCTTCTGCTGGTCGTTTGGCGTTCTGAAGGATTCTAAGCTCAGGGGTGAACCATTTGTTCAAGTGGGCTGCCAGTTTAGCAGTTTAGCTTTAGTGAGTTTGATAGGGGCAATGATATCTACTGCTGATTCGAGAGTTTTATTATAGAGGGCAGCAAGTTTATCCACATCTAGGTTGGAGTTTTTTGCAGGCGCAAGGATGTTGTTGATTTAGAGGGCAAAGGCTTTACAAAGTGATGTTGCGGTTATTCCTGGTGAGGGTTTACGGGATAGCTGGAGGGGTGTACGGATGAGTCTTCCCTTGGAAGGAGAAGGAGATGGTGTGGTGGTCTGACCAGGCGATTGGTTCATTTTTAAGGATGGAGGTGGAGCAGTTGTGATCCGCCAACCAATCCAAGGTTCTGCCTTTGTTATGTGTTGGAGCTGTGATCCTGTGCTTGAACCCTAGTTGGGAGATAGTGTTTTCCAGGGAGAGCGCATTGGCATCATTAGGATCGCAGAGGCCCAAGTTGAAATCCCCAAGTAGGATGACTTGAGATCCTGTTTTGGTATTAGTGGTTAGGAGGTCGGATATTTCTTCCTCAAATGAGGAGATGCGGCCTGGTGGTCTGTAAATGAGTTTGTGTAGCGAACAGTTGGAACTTAACTGACAGAAGTTCAGCGGACCAGAAGCTGCACAAAGGGGCCACTCTAAGGCCAAGGGATGTTTTGGCGATAAAGGCTACTCCTCCTCCTTTACCTGAATCCCTGTCGTTCCTTAGTATTGAGTAGCCCTCTGGGATGGCGAGGGACAGAGCTGGGCCTGCTGCCTGATGCAGCCAGGTTTCAGTAATAGCAGGAAATACAGGTCGTTAGCGGAGATCAGGTCTGCGATGTCCAGCGCATGGGCGACCAGTGACCAAGCATTGATGAGAGCACCTTTGATCAGAGGGTGTTTAATTATGCCGATGGTTTTTATTTTTGGTGTTGTCCAAGATTTGCATAGGGCTGGCTTGATGTTGGTTAGGATAAGAATGACCGGGGTGTTTGATGGGAGACCCGAGGGGTGAGAACCGGGAGCCAAGTCTCAGGGTTCGGTCCTTCACTGGGCATGGGTTCCAAGGTGTGGGAGGAGCAGCAAATCGGTGAATCAATTCTAATGGGCTATTGGCGCAATTTGGAGGGTCGATTTGTTTAGAATCAACGTACCCCATAGTCCTGGTGTATGTGTGACGTTGAGGTAGGGGTGATTGAGGTAGTGGATCTGCAGGGATGAGGGTTGTGGTGTTGGGGTGGAGGAGGTAAAGAGTTGCCGCCAAGGTTAGAGTGGTTATGTAGAGGGTTGCCATGAACAAATTGTTTGGGTCGGGGGTTCACTCGAGTTTGTTCTGGCACAGTAGGCTAGTACAATCAGGTACAGTTGGCTGGTATTGTTGGGCACAGTGGGCTAGCTTAATTGGGGAACATAGGCTAGTACAGTTTAGGCACAATGTACAGTTTAGGCACAGCAGGCTAGTTCAATTGGGGAGAATAGGCTGGTTCAATTAGGCCGTTTAGACACAACAGGCTAGTTCAAATAGGGAACATAGGCTAGTACAGTTTTTGCCAAAGTGGGCTAGTACAGTTTAGACACAACAGGCTAGTTCAAATTGGGAACATAGGCTAGTACAGTTCAGGCATAAAAGACTATATCTGATGAGGAAAAGTAGGCTAGAGAAATTGGGCACCGTAGGCTAGTACTGACAGGCACAATGGGCAAGATAATTCAAGACACAGGGGGCTAATGAGCATTCATGCATAGTGGGCTAATGCGCATTCATGCATAGTGGGCTAATACAGTGGGAGCATAGGTGTTCGGTATGAACGCCTAGCTCAATCATGGCATACTGGGTTAAAGCATTCAGTAGTGCACATGGTAATATACTGCCAAAGTTGCATGAGTTGCAATTGACCCAACCATCTAGTCTAAGTCATGACAAGATGCGCGCTTGATTGCCTGGGTGTGAGAGACAGGAGATGGGTTTGGGCGTGCGCAGAGAGCAGCAGGTAGAGTACAGGCATATGATATGATATGGCATTTATAACGCGCCTATACACAAGTGTTTCAAGGCGTGACGAGGCAAGGGAGGGGGAACAAAGGGGACAACAGACAACGATCTTACTAGGCCAGGTGTCATTCAGATCGTGCAAGTGCATGGGAAGGGGGAAAGGGAAAAGTGCGTGGGTGAAGAGAGGGGGGAAAAGTGCAGTACATGGGATAGTAGAATAAGATAAATAAAAACGGCCAGATGGTGGCAAGGTAAGTGCAGACATAGTGCTGGTAGTTGGACTGTAGGGAGACAGAAAACAATCCCCAGGTGCAGGGGTTGCCCGGGAGGCAGTGCAGGTGTGCAACTGGTGGGGCCTGGGCCCGAGATCAGAAAGGGTGGCCTTGTAACCAGTGCAGTTTCAGCCAGGAATTCACAGGGGAGAGAAAGCAGAAGCAAAGAGGAAGGTTTTGAGGTGCTTCCGGAACCGTAGATGGTTTTCCTCAAGTTTCAGGGAGGCAGGAAGGCTGTTCCAGAGGGAAGGCCCTGCCGAAGAGAGAGATCTACCGCCAACTCGTTGCTTGGAAAAGCGACTGACCCTGAGGGAGTTGGAGGTGAATGAGCGAAGAGCTCGAGAAGGATGATATTTGGGAAGAGAGAGTTGAAGGTATTGCGGCCTCAGGCCTCAGAAGGCCTTTTGGACAATGCACAGGATTTTGAACTTAATCCTCGCAGCCACTGGGAGCCAGTGCAGAGATTTCAGTCCTGGAGAGATACGATCCCTGGGCTTGAGGCAGAGGGCGCAGAGTAGAGACAGGCAGATTTAGATAGAGGCTGTTACAATAGTCCAGCCTGGAGAGAACCAAGGCTCTGGAGACGGTGAGCTTCTGGTGGAAGGAGAGGAAAGGAAGAATACCTCTGAGGAGGTGCAGCTGGTAGTGTGACTTCTTAGAGATGTCAGATGTGAGGAGAAAAGGAGAGTGTGGAATCGAAGATTACCGCAAGGTTTTTACCCTTGCAGGTGGGAGCAGGAAGAGGGCTAAGAGAGGCGGGCCAGAGAGCTGCAGGGAAGGAGGGAGTGGGTGTGCCGATGAGTAGAATCTCAGTCTTACTGGCATTAAGGCATAGGTCATTGGCAGCACACCACTCCTGGATAGCAGACAGACAGTGAGAGATGAGGTAAGGAGAGGAGGAGGCCGAGGGTAGCCTGAAAATGAGCTGGGTATCATCCGCATAGCACTGAAAATTGGGGCAGAGAGCAGCGATGCGGTGGGCAAGGAGTGCCAGGTACTGGTTGAACAGCCAGGGAGAGAGGTTAGATCCCTGGGCGACACCACAGGTAGAGAAAAAGATATCGGAGAGGAAGGACCCAAGTTGGAACTGGAAGGGTTGGCCGGAGAGGAAAGAAGTCAGGCACGCCACAACCTGACCAGTCATATGTAGGCATATAGGTATATGAAGAGGACAATCAATTATAACAAGAGCGAGGGTGGATATGGTATATATCGGTGGAGGGTGGGGGGATTCGCAGGAATCATGCCTATTACTTACAGTAAGTCCATGCTTGCGAGTAGGCGTAGATGCGAGGCTTGGAAGTTGGTAGGTTGTAGCCAGGAAGCGGCACGAGATCATGTGGAGCAGCGGCTCACTGTGGCGAACAGGGGCAAACAGGGCTACAGGCCTTATAATAGCGTTGAGATGGCCGCTGGCTCTTCCGCCTGCCGGCGGATGTCTTTGGTTGAAAAAGAAAATAAATGTGCATTGCCTAGGTCGTATATGTATAGAGTCACCCCAACCAGCTACCTGGATTTGTAACCTATGTAAATCATGTCAATGATGACACAGTGTGTCCTTATCTGCAGCTTGTACTAATTTTGCCATAGCGCGCCGTGGCAACAGAGTTCTTTGCTATCTTGTTCTCCTTGCAAGAGGTCTGCTGTTTTTTTCCCTAGTGGGTTACATTTTTTCTGGTGTGAGCGTTGAGGTGTCTCTACATTTTTGGTGACCCCAATGTAAATCCAGATTTTCTGCAAAAGACAGAGGCTTCCATGCCGCATTTCTTGAGGGGCCACGCCCACCTGCAGTGACCAATCCGAAATAAGCAATCCAGAGTGGTGTACAGGAGCCGTTTTTACAGAACTCCCGTCTGCTCTTTGGTGCGGGCCGCAGCCTCTAGGAAGGTGCAGGCTGTAATTGGGACCCTGTGATGGAGGAGCTCGGGTAAACACAGAGATGCAAGTACACCTCTTTTGGGTGACAACAATGAGGGGGTGTGTTAAGAGGGAAGTGGGAGAACGGGTGGGGGTGGTGAATGTAGGGGGGGAGAAGTGAGAGCGTTCTAATATTCTTTTGTATTTTAGGTGGAGGACGAGGGAGGGCCTGTGAAAAATAACAGTGCGCTTATGCGGCGTGAGGAGTGTGTGTGTGTTGGTGCACGGAGGAAAAGCGAATAGGGGGAGACAGGGGAAGGAGAGTGAAGGACTGGTAGGAATATATACGACAAATTGCATTTTTTATATATGGTTTGAGATCTGCGAGACTATAAGGATTGGCAATATGGGAGTGGTTACTTTGTTGCAGTATATGTGCAGTGCACTGCCGTTGTACAAGAGTAAGATTGAAAAATGTCACCGACAGTGGGTGGTGGAGATTCAGTGGGGTATGCCCACCCATAGCCAAAGCAGGGAACAAACGATAGGGGGATATTGGAACACATGTCCACGTTCATAGCAGCCAAATACAAAGGTAAAAAGCTTCAGAAGAGGAAAGAGATTTTAGAGTTGTGGAAAATGGTAGAGGATGTGGAAGACAATGATGCAAGAATGTCTGAGTGTGGCGGCAGCCCCTCCCCGAGTGTAGTTCAACTAATCGCCCCAGAAAGTACATAGCTACCCTCACCCAGCAGAGGGCTCTATCCTCTCCCCACACTCCCAGCCACAGTATACACAAACACAACCCAAGTGCCTTTATCCACCACAGCACCACTCCCATATCAAACAACATCTAATCCTGCAATGCCACGGAATAGCAAACCGCAGAAAGAGTTAGAGGAGATATCAGAAGCAGCACAAGCGGAATTGCCATGGTTGAGAGCCCTCAGTTAAGGAGGAAGCAAAAATGGATATGGCCTAGCTGAGTGGATGGCCGGTGATGTTTTGTTTAGACTGGACAGCGCCACAATAAAGAGCATGTATATTGAAAAGGGGAAGGGTAGTGACAGGGGAGTGGAGAGTGCAGGGTAGCAACAGTGAGATCAGAGGGGAGTGCAGACCAGCAGTTACAGGAAGAAGAGTAGGATACCATTGATGAGTTAGAATATGAAGAAGAGACGCAGAAGACACCAGAAACTACCACAAAGATGGAGAGTTAATGGCCTCTGCAGTTAAGGAAAATATTTGGGTGGGTGGCATGTAGCAAGGAAAAAGGGAAGTGATGAGCAGAAAGTAAAGCATGGGGAGAAGACGCAGCTGCCATTATTGCACACAGGACCTGGGAGGGCGCAATATATCCTCTGGGTCCAGCTAGATAAAAACAACTTGGAAAGTGGATATATGCATTTGAGAAACAAACTGCCAGAATTCCTCTATCTGTGGGAGACATAAAAAGCTTGCTCGTAGCAATGGTGGGAGACCAAGCTGGAGATGTGTGGGTTAAGGCGGGATACCCAGGAGTCAAGATAGATGATGACGCATTTGGCGGCGCACCCTTTAACAACATCAGAGCACAGTGAGCCATCCCCGATACGCCGGACTTGCAGTCCATAATGCAATACAACAGGGGGGGTGACAACAAACCCATTCAGTCCATTTAAGCGCTGGAGATGTGGAGAGCAGAGACAGGAGACCAGGGAGGCAGATGAGTTCCTCTTTTCTATTTTGTTATTAAGCCAGAATTGCCCAAGCAGGTGCAAAAGGCACACGAGAAGATCGCAGGTATTGAGGCGAAGGGGGGGCAAAATATAGGCTATAATTAACCATCACTGTAAACGGATTAAGGAGAAAGAGAAGGAAACGACACAAAGGGTGCAAGCAGAGGAAGCTAAACTAGTACAGAAAAAGCTAGCAAAGATAGTACTTGAAGGGGTGGTAGCAGCAGTTACCCAAACAGAATCAGCAGAACTGATTTCAGCATGAATAGATGTGAAGATAGCAGCCCGGTGGAGGGCAAGGACAGTGGAATGTTTGATCGCACCAGCAGTACCCACATTGGTATCAAGGAGGTCAGCAATGCGGGAGAGAGGGGTTTCCAAGTAGGAAGTGGGGATAGGGGTGGATTTGGTGCAATGGTACATAGAGGGGTAGTAGGAATTGTTCAGTGTTGGAGATGTGGGAAATGGGGTCAATTTGTAAGGGAATGCAGAAGCGCGAAGGGGGTAGTTATGCTCCCTTTACTTCCAATGGCCACGTACCACAGAGGCAACACTTCCCTGTGCCCCTTATGGCAACATCTATACCATATGAGATACACCAGGCATACACACAATAGCCCCTGGGGCTCAGGCAGGCGCAGCTTTCAGCCCCGGCCAATGTCCAGATGCAAGCAGCACCTCAAAGAAATCATACAGAGGGCCCGCCCTTACTAATAACACCGTCCCAAATGGGGCAGTGGCACCATATGGGGGATGAGTGTTGTGGGGGGAATCCTTTCACATTACCTGGCATAACACATACCCCGATTAGGACAGCCCACTCCTGTCCATATGACTACCTAGCCTGAGGAGGAACCGTTGGTGGGCGCTGAGATAGGTAACAAACAATTCATCTTTATGGTCGACACAGGTGCCACTAAATCATGCATCAGTGAGGGAAACGTCCCGCTATCAGGTGAAACTCTCGATACACAAGGATTCTCAGGCTCTGTCACCACGGTTCCATAAACACAAGAGGTAGCAATCAAAATCGTAGAAAAAGTAGGGCACGCACCCTTGCTATATTCCGAGACTTCCGACTAAATGTGCTCAGGCGTGATCCCTGAGCAAATTGAACATTACCATCTCCTTTACAGATCAGAGGATAGTGCGTGCCACCCCAGGGATGTATGCAATGAGAGCAATGGTGATTATTCAGGCAAGGGGAGGAGAGGTGGTAGTTTGCGACATCCCCGTTGACCCCGATATATTTGTTTAAGGGATATCAGCTTTACTTGAAACAGTGCCCCAGATTGGTGAAGCATGTTGGCAGGTGTCTGGAAAGATTTCCCCTAGGTGCAATTCTTCCCTCCATTTGTGAAACCCAAAATATGTTATTTTGTTTAGCTTACCTAACCTGACTTTTTCCAGTGACTTTTTCAGCTGCACTCCTGTAGGCTTTCACTCACTTGTTATGGGGAAACTTGAATTTGCAGGGCTTGGTGGTATCGACAAAAAGGAATGTTGTAGTGGGGACAGACTCAGATGGGTGTGAAATGTCACACAGTCCTGTGTATTGATCCAACGATACCCTTAAGAGAAGTAACAGATACAGAGTTGTTTGATGATCGGGTCGACAATGGTGAAATAGCACTGGTTATCTGGGTCCCCTGTGAGATTATGGTGCAGTATCCTAAGGTGCAATGCGCCTTGATGGCCCTTGTCACCCCACCCTCCTTCACTGACAAAGATCTAGGGGTGGTCCCTGACCGACTATGGAAAACCAGTGCCCCTGATGTAGGGTTCCTGCAGGGAGTTTCTCCCGTAAGAATAAAACTCAAACCAGGCACACTACTGCACGGAAACTACTCTCCTGAACATCCATGAAGACCCGCTCTCTAACCTTGATTCTAATCTCCCCTCTGTCCACATCTTACTCGATCTCTCTTCTGCCTTTGACACGGTCACCCATGCCATCCTGCTCAATCGTCTCCGTGATAATCTGAGTATCACTGATCAGGCTCTGGCCTGGCTGACCTTGTTCCTCTCTGATCAACCCTCCCAGGTTTAACTTGGGTCCTTCCTTTCCTCTATCTTACTCTCTACCTGTGGTGTTCCCCAGGTGTCTAACCTCTCTCCCTGGCTGTTCAACCAATACATGGCACCTCTCATCCAACACATTGCAGCTCTCTGCTCCAACTTTCAGTACTATACGGATGGCACTCAGCTTGTTTTCAGGCCCCCCCTTTGCCACCTCTTCTCCTTCTCTCATCTCTATCTGTCTTCTATCCAGGAGTGCTGTTCCGCCAACGATCTCTGCCTTAATGCCAGTAAGATGGCGATTCTCCTCATCGGCACACCTGCAGACTTCTTTCCTGTCACTCTCTGGCCGGCCTCGCTTGGCCCTCTTCCTGCTCCCACCTGTGAGACTAAGAACCCCAGGGTCATCTTTGACTCCACATACTCCTTTTCTCCTCACATCTCTGACGTCATTAAGAGGTCAAATTACCAACTGCACCTCCTCCAAAGTATTCTTCCTTTTCTCTTCTTCCCCCAGAAGTTCACTGTCCCTAGAGCTCTGTTTCTCTCTAGGCTGGACTACTGCAACAGCCTCTTTCTAGATTTGCCTGCTTCTACGCTCTGCCATCTGTGACTCATCCAGAACAGGACTGCGAGAATCGTCCTTGGCCTCAAGCCCAGGGATCGTATCTCTCCAGCACTGAAATCTCTGCATTGGCTCCCAGTGGCTACACAGTTTACATTCAAGACCCTCTGCATGGTCCACAATGCCTTCTGGGGCCTGGGTCCTCAATACCTCTAACTCTCTCTTTTTTTTTTATTTTTTTTTATTTGTTATAGTTGAAATTAATCAACCTTTCAAATATACATAATCCAAATGTATTTAGAAAAAGACAATAAGACCAATACATAAAACACAATCGACAAACATATCATAATTACATTACAAGTAAAACCTAAAAAGAAAAAAAAATTATATAATTTGGAAATACATTTCATTGTTATTTGATAAGTTCATGACTTATTATTTCACTGACTTATACTGACTCAAAGTCACTATCGGTTCCAACTTTAAGCTCAAAAGAAAATTAACAGTTGCAATTTGTAATGGCTGATATCCCGAGCCCAAAACAAGAAACCATGACAACTCTTGTGTAGCAAGTTGGAGGTAGTTGCAATGTCGCGCAAAATAAATTTCGCGCAGGGGACGCAGAACTGTGCATTCTGTGATAAGATGCCTCATAGTTTCAGGAGTGTTGTGAGTTGTACAAATACGACAAAAATTTCCAACTCTCTGCAGTTGACTCCTTTTATAGAGTAGTTCTCTGGTGCCCCATAAATTGAAGCGTAATTTTAAAATATGATGACGGTAATTCGGAGAAGGGCATCGTACTAAATATGAAGGCAGGGTTCGCATTTTCTTGTGCGGAAATCTATTAGCGTCAGAATCCTGATACATAAGACAACTCTGTCGAGTTGTAATCCAGTCTATGGCATAAATTTTACTTTTGGCTGTGTCTGGATTGCAAATTAATAGCTCAATGGATACTTCGGCTTTTATTAGTACCGCATAAACAGACATTAGCCATGTCTTGACAAAACCGTGATTTGTTGAAAAAATATAAGATGATAAATATCTCAGCAAATTTCGTGATGTGGTTGACATAATGCATTTTCTGAAAAAGGCACATTTGTGCCAATTCAGAATAGCATGTAATGAAATCAAGCCAAGCTCATATCTCAGCCAACTCACCGGAATACAGTTAGGCAGATGCAAAATGTGACGCCAATAACGCGCTTCCCATTTGGCCAAATGTTTGGGTGAAATTTCTTGAAAGGTTTCCAAGCCATACAGTAGGGCCGGGACTGTTTTTGCAGTCCAGAACTGCCATGCAGGAAGGACTGAAAATTTGCCAAATTTGTACATTAAAATAGTTGCCTGAGATATGAAGCCAGTTAGCCTGCATGCCAAACGAGCCAGATGACTTGAGGGAGATTGTGCCTTCTCAAAAATAATTCCCAAATAAGTATATGAGGGCACTCTACTAATCTGAACTTGGTTCATGTGCCAAATATAAGAAGAGAAACAGCGCCTTTTTGGACAAACAGCCACAATTTGAGTTTTAGTGAAATTGACTTTGAGTTCATTATGCACAGTATAAGAGTAAAATGTATCCAAAAGTCGTTGGAGCCCTACTTGAGTCTTTGAAACCAAAACCAAATCATCAGCATAGAGGAGGGACTGAATTGTGTAACCATTCAATTTCGGTGAATCTGAAATGGTTTTCACTAAATCAAATCTTAAGTCTTGAATGAAATAATTAAAAATGGCAGATGCCAATAAACAACCTTGCTTTAGGCCTCGTGATGTAGGAATTTTTCCAGATAGAATACCGTCTAAGGTTAGACGGATTGTAATTGAAGTGTTGTAATGGAACTGATGTATGATGTCTAACAATGTCTCGGGACACTGATCTCTGTACAATTTAGCCAACAGAAGCACCCGACTAACTGAATCGAAAGCTGAATTAAGATCAATAAAAGCAAAATAAACGGTTTGTTTTTGGTGAATGCAATGTAATTTGATGGCATTGAGAGTAAATAAGTTTATGGATGTGCCCATGCCCGCTACGAAACCTGTTTGATTTGGATCACGCAGCTGAGCACGGCAAGTCCACGCATTGAATTCAGCCAAAACAATCTTCGCGAATACCTTCCCTGGTGCATCCAGAAGAGCGATCGGCCGATAGTTGGCAGGGATGGTACGATCGCCCTTCTTGAAAATGGGGATGATAATCGAGGTCTTCCAAGAAGCAGGAATTTTGCGGATGGCCAGAATTTTATTGAAAATTAGAAACAAAATGCGGGCCCATTCATGTGGAGAAGCCTTAAACATATAGTTAGACAACCCATCTGGTCCTTGGGCTTTCGATGAACTGATTTGTTTGAAAGAAGCTAGAATTAACTCTTCTGACAAACAAAGTTGCCAGGGTGATCGGGAAGCTGATGTATAAAGCAATTTGTCATAGATCGGATCCGCATATAATGTCGAGAAGTGTGAGATCCATTCTTTTTCGGTGACACCGTTGATCTGAGCGTCACCCTGTAAGTTGATTTTGGGATTATTCAGCATTTGCCACATCTGTGCCGCATTTTTGTTCCTCACTGCACCGAGCCAAGAGACACTGTCATGGTGAAACTGTAGGGATTTCCTCTGTTTAAGCCAGTTTTTATAGCGGCATTTGGCAGTCTTTAATAGCTGATAACAAAATGGACCATGTTGAGCAATAATCTGTTTCTTAATGTACCTATATTCAGCTTTTAATTTCTTGATTACAGGATCAAAAGTATGTGAATGATAAATACGATTATGGCGTAAGATCGTGATGTTTTGTCTGTGGGGCTTTAACAGATCATTGTAAAATACCCCATTGGTATGCCAATCATTTGCTTCTAGAGTGAACATGAATGAATGTAATTTCTGCGAGGTCCATCTGAGGCGATTTCGTGCCGTGTTAATAGATGCTACGTCACGATGGACCTGGCGATGGGATTCATGTTCGAATATCCATGCAAATTTCACAATTAAAAGACAATGATCACTATTAGGATGTGGACAAATGGTGAGCTCTTGCGCTCTTTGAAACAGAAAAGAGTTCGTATATATGTAATCTAGAGTGCTCGTGGTTGAACCTCGATGCCAGGTGTAGTGGGATTGAGTGTCACCCTTTATGGACCCATTTAATCTATGTAGGTTCCTTTCAGACATCAGAGTTGTCCATTTTAAGGCCACTGAAGAAGGTGTTAGTAAATCTCGACAATCCAGGTTAAGGTCCCCCGCAACAATAATGTGAGATACAGATTTTCTAGTTAAAATGAGGTTAAGCATTTTATTCATACCTTCAAAAAAGACCTCATCATCCATCATGGACGGATTACGATAAACATTTATGAGTGCTAATTCTTGAGAATGATCCCAGATGAGGACCAACTGAATCTGGACATCAACTGAGGCCCACGGGGCAATGCAAAACCCACTGGCATGATGTACCCCCACTAATAAGCCTGATGAAGGACGGCCTTTGCTAGACTTGGCAGGAAGAAGGGAGATTTCATAGCCATCCCAAACAGGACAGGCGCTTAGCCAGGTTTCTTGTAAGGCAATTAGATGATACTTGACAGAAAATTGTGCAAAAGTGAAAGGTAAGTGAGAGTGTCCTCTTGTGTTCCAACTCAGAAAATAAGCGACCTCTGTCACTTCTGACGTTGATGGTTACAGATGGTAAATATCATCGTTCTGTACATTACCCAAAGGACGTTGAGCGCCACTGTATATATTGGGTTTATGCCTAAGCTGTTGAATAGGCAAGCGCTCCTTAGCTGGATCTTCTGCAAGGAGAAAACCCATACTGAATAATGACATTTTACATTGCCAGATGGCATCATGAACTAGACCAGATGGTATCCATAGCCTCACAATTGAATTTGTTAAATCAGAAACAAATTCAATTTGGTCAATATCATGTGATGCCACCCTTTTCAAATCCTCAATATCTCTAAAAATGTTGAGAACGCTATTGCGATTTAAATCATAGCTGGGAAAATTTCCCTCTCTACATTTGAGAATGAGTGTGAAAAAGGAAGCACGCCGTGGATGTAAATGACGTGATATTATCTGACTCGAATTTTTCTCTGGAGCCCACTGTAAGTGGGGCATATCAGGATGATTAGACTCTTGATTTCCATGAACACATACACTGGTTGGGTGTTGACTTATAGAAGGCTGCAATGGTTGTTGAGTTTCAGCAGCTACTGTCGATGACCTCAAAGCATTTTGTGCTTGAGCTAAACTATTGGCCAGATAGGCATCTATTTGTTGTTTGAGAGTATGCAACTGTAAAGAAGGAACCAGATCAACTGGGGGAACTGGCATTTTGGCTTTCTTTTGGTGGTCGAAATCAGTAATATTAGAGTCCATGTTCATCAGTGGCCCATTAGTAATAGAGGAGCTTAAGGAATCTCTATGAAGAGGTATGGTGGTCTGACCTGGCTCTCTTGTGTTTGGGAGACCTTTGGACATAAAAAGTCTATGGTGTGCTTCATTTTGTGCTTTTAGTGTCACCAGTTGTCTGTCAGCCTCTATATTCCGGTCTATGGCAGATATTAATTGGGACAAAGGAGATAGAATACCTTTCGTCGCGATTAAAGATGGCTGTTTAAAAAGTTCCGTGGAGGTCAACAAATGTTCTTCTGACAGCTTGGCCGGTATTGGGAGTGATGACTTGAGAATCTTGTTTGCTACAAACGGTATCTCCTTCTGTTGGTGTGTCATCGGCCTATTCTGTCCAAAGTTCAAAGGGTACTCCTGAACAGCCTTCTTCGATGGATGAAAGTCTTAGGGGGCACTCCCCGAGGTCGGCACGTTTGCAAAGGTGAAAGGCAAGACGTGGGGTTGCTCACTCTGCTGGGGTTTCATTGACCGGCTCTCGCCATCTCTTCCGGAGCTGGTGCGTTCTTAGTGGTGAATGTCAGAACATGGGGGGGCCCTGGGGGTACAATTTCCCTTTGTTGATGCGCTGTCGACTTGCCCAGGGCTTTAAAAAAGGAATTCAATGTTTTTTTGGTTTGTTTCAGACCAACCATGTTTTTGGTCTTTTTTAGTGCCAAGGTTTTTTTTGGGATGACCTTTGGGTTCCGAACGTTCAAGGCGTCCAGATGACTGCGGCCCTGACCATTTTTTCTAATATCAGATCTTGTCAGAGCTGGACTGGGTATTTTGTTATCTGATGGAATCTGGCTTTGTATCTGTGCAGAACCCTTTTGAGGTGCTGATGTTATGTCATAAGAAGCCTCACATGGGCAAATGATACCAGGAATCAAAGGAAGGGCACAAAATCCAGCAATGGGTGCATTAGCAGTATGGACAGATTTGGCTACTGGTGACAAAGATGTAAATAGATCCTCGCGGTGTTGCGCGGGATCGGTCATACTTTGTTTACTTGGCGAGGAGATGTTTTTGGCAGCAACAGAGACATAATGAACCGACAACCATCTCATTAAATCGTCAAACTGTTTAGATTGATAAGAGACCTTTGTATCTAGAGATTCAAATAGCTTACACAAGCTCATGAGGGTGGTATTGATAGCAGACATGGCTGGTTGTGTCATAACCATATCATGTGATCGTATATCTGTCGTTACTTCTTTTAAAGCTCTTGGGGTCGGTAAAACAAAAGAAGGTAACAAAGATTGAGGGGAATGGGAATGAAACCGATCATTTTTAAGAGACATGGTTCCTAATGGATTAGCAGGTGGGTAGATCGACATGCTCCCATCCATGATAGACTCATTGTGTGTTGATTCCGTCAATGAATTGGAGCGATCTTGTAGTAAGGGTGGAAAGGGAATTGGTGAAATGCCAATATGGGATGAGGAAAGGCGTGAAACATTTCGCGTTGAGGCCAACATGGTGATATCTGATAATGGACAAGGATTATTAGTTACACTAGGAGTTTTAAAATGGCTTGAAGGTTCCGTATGTTGCCTCTGTGATCCAATACCAGAGGTTCTCAAGTTCGATGTTGACATGGCAGAAATCGAAACTATGGGGTCATGCACATCGTGTTCAAATGAAAAAATAGGCTTGACTTGAAATAATTTCCCCGAATCAATGGCGGAGTGTGCCGAGTAAAAAGGTTGAGGACCAGGATCTGTTTCCACGACCATACAGGAAGTAGAGCAGGTTTTAGGTAGAAATTGCGGACCAGGATCTGTTTCCACGACCATACAGGAAGTAGAGCAGGTTTTAGGTAAAAGATAAATATCGGTACTCTGAGGGGGCATATTTGATGTAAGGCGGTACGACATTTTTTTTTTTTTTTTTTTTTTTTCCTTCCTCTTAACCACTCCGCGCTCTACGTAATATAATAATAATAGTCAGATAACCCACCTCTTCTTGTTTAACCTGGGAGAAGGAGAATCTATCGTGGTGGACCCCCACAGGGAAAAGGATTTCGCCCCGCCGCTCCGCGCACCGCGAACAGCAAACAGCACTCGCTGTACTCGACGTGTGCGCGGCGCCTGTGCGCGGAAGGCGAGGTAGTTATGGATGATGGGAAGGGCGGAGTTAGTAGGGGGCGGCCTCACAAACAGGAAAGGACCTTAAAAAGTAAAACAAACAAAGAGCACAATAAACACTTGCGTCCAACGTTGTAATCAAGAAGAGGGAGGGAACATAGATTATGACGTGTCGCAATAGAACCACCCTTTTTCCCTTTGAAACACTGGGAAACTCCTAAGAGTGTACACGAGTCACAATAGAACCACCCTTTTTCCGTTTGGGACACAGGCAGCTCCTGGGAGTGCACACGCAAGCACTGCCCCTCCCCTGGATATGTATGGTGAGCCCCCAAGAACACAGTCACCTTGGTCAGGCACACTAGGTGCAACTGTAAAAGACGTCCTCCAGGCAGAAAAAAGTTCCGCGTTCACTGCAGCGCAGACGAGCGCAGGCAATCCACACGCAGTCTCCCTCCGACAGCGCAGGCGATCCAAGCGAAGTCTTCCTCCAGCAAACAGCACTCGCTGTACTCGACGTGTGCACGGCGCCTGTGCGCGGAAGGCGAGGTAGTTATGGATGATGGGAAGGGCGGAGTTAGTAGGGGGCGGCCTCACAAACAGGAAAGGACCTTGGTCAGGCACACTAGGTGCAACTGTAAAAGACGTCCTCCAGGCAGAAAAAAGTTCCGCGTTCACTGCAGCGCAGACGAGCGCAGGCAATCCACACGCAGTCTCCCTCCGACAGCGCAGGCGATCCAAGCGAAGTCTTCCTCCAGCAAACAGCACTCGCTGTACTCGACGTACTCTCTCTTCATAAATACCTTCCTACTCGAGCTCTTCGCTCATCCACCTCCAACTCCCCCAGGGTCAGTCGCTTCTCCAAGCAACAAGTTGGTGGTAGATCTCTTTCTTCGGCTGGGGCCCTTTGTCTGGAACAGCCTCTCTGAAACTTGAGAAGAACCATCTCCGGTTCCGGAAGCACCTCAAAGCCTTCCTCTGTGCTTCTGCCTTCTCATTTCCTCTCCCCTGCTGATTTCCTGTCTGATACTGCACTGGTCACCTGGCTACTCTCTGATTTCGGGCCCAGGTGCCTGCCCGCCCAGTTGCACACCCCCACTGCCTCCCGGCAACCCTTGCACTTGGGTCTGTATCTGTAACCCTACAGTCCCCCATCCTGCACTTTTGGACACCTGCTGTCTGCACTTACCCTTGCATCTGCCACCTGCTGGCCACACTTATTGTTTTGATCCCATGTACAGCACCTCCCCCTCCCCTTTCCCCTGGCACCTTTCCCATCCCCTCCCCTGCACTTGCGTGATCTCAATGTCACTTGCCCTAGTAAGATCGTTGTCTACGTCCTCCCTCTGTCCCCTTTCCATGCCTTGTAGCGCCCTGAAACACTTGTGTGTAGGTGCGTTAAAAATGCCATATATCATACTGCCCGAGTAAAGCAATATCCCCGGTCTAAAGAAGCAGAGGATGGAATACAGGAGAGCATCACCTTAAGGTATTATTGTGCCATCCATTTCCCCATGCAACACAGTGATATACCCAATAAGAAAGGTAAAAGGGGAGGGGGGGGCTGGAGAATGATCCAGGTCTCTGACCCTAAATGCCATTGTTCTGGCAGAATTTCCTGTAGTTCCTAACCCTGCAACATCCCAAAGAAAGCAACACATTTCACTGTGGTGGATTTGAAGAATGCCTTCTTTTCCATACCACTGCATTCCGACTCGCTATATCTCACTGCGTTTACACATAGCAGAATGCAGTTCGAACATACAAGACTGCCCCAAGGTTACTGTGAATCACCTAGTATCTTCAACAGAATCTTACATGCTTATCTAGGAAATATCCATTCAATATGTGGATGATCTGCTAGTGTTCACTGACAGTGCACAGCAGTGCCGGAGTGACTGTCACGCTCTTGCAGCTACTAGCATACACATGGTACAAAGTATTCAAAGCAAAGATACACTACTGTCTCCAAGAAGTGCTCTATCTGGGACAACTGATATCTGTCCATGGGAAGAAAATAATACCAGACCGTGCCACATCGGTGTGCAGTGCCCCCCCCCCAGCCACAAACTGTTCAAGAAATGCAGAAAATCCTCAGGCTACGTAACTATTGCAGGGCATGGATTTTACATTATGCTGCATACACCAGACCCTTGCTGCAGGTCCTCAAAGAGACGGAAAAGACAGACAAGAGGATAGTGTGGACAGAGAACATGCTTACCAGATTTAATGACCTAAACCAGGTTATCTGTAAAGCACCAGTGCTGGCAACCCCATTCGATACCCAAGGGTTCTATCTGTTTTCCCATTCTAACAGTCAAATGATGATTGCGGTGTTCACACAGAAAAGCACTATGGGCCACAAGCTATTGGCCTGCTACAGCTGAGTGCTAAATTCAGTAATGCAAGGCCAGTTCTCTCACAAACAGGTGCTTGCGGCTGCAGCGTGTGCAATTGAGAAGAGCTCCACAATTGTCATGGGATGCTCAGTAACAGTGTATGTGGAGCATGCTCTATTTGCCATCATTGAGCAGTCAAAATCGCCCCTCACCACACAGAGGACCTCTGCATACAAGGCGATTTTGTCCAGCCCGCACATACACATAGTATGAAGCAAGACTGTAAACCCTGCCATCTTTCTCAAATAACTATGTACCGACGAGGAACTTGCAAAGTCTGACTATGTAACGTTCGAAGGGGAAGAGGAAGACATACCAAAAGCAAAATACAGCCGCTCAAGGGGGAGAGAGGCAGGTCCTTTTCATTGACAGGTCAGCAACTATTGACCAAGGGACTGGGTTGAGGCATACTGGTGCAGTGGTTATCCGCCTAGTAGATGGAGTATGAAGTGATTGTGCAAAAGAGACTACCCATGCACTATTCTGCCCAAGCAATAAAGCACAGGATGGGTGTCCCCTTCATCGCTGACAGAGGGGAAGCAACTAACAATATTCCAACAGGGGCCATATCAAGCAGAACAAATTCAAAATAATGCATGAATCTAAAAACAGACTACAATAGAAAAGGACCCGGAGAAGGACCAGACAGATCAAACCAACAAAAGAGATCTGTTCAAAAAAACTTTTCATTTTATTATTATTACACATATGGATAAAAATGCATATTAAATCTGCATAGGCCCATACTGAATATTAGCTCATTATAATACAAATAAAGTGCATTGCAAATGAAGTACTAATCACACCCTTAAAGAGGACCACCTAAGCGGTCCACGCTGTATGCACACAAGTGAAACGCCTGAAACCCTAAATGAGTGAAGGGAATCACTCAAGAGAGGGCCGGTGCTCACAAGCGTGTCTGTGGAACACTAACACAGATCTTAGTGGCATACATTTGAACAAATTTAATATTGTCCTAAAAAAGAATTTCACAAATAATTTGAAGTCGGGTGCCATGACGAATGGCCATAACGAATGGCACCCCACTTCAAATTATTTGTGCAATTCTTTTTTTAGGACAATATTAAGAGAGAAGGCAGAAGCACAGAGGAAGGCTTAGAGGTGCTCCCGGAATCGGAGATGGTTCTCCTCAAGTTTCAGAGAGGCACGGAGGCTGTTTCAGATGAAGGACCCAGCCAAAGAAAGAGATCTACCACCAACTTGTTGCTTGGAGAAGCGACCAACCCTGAGGGAGTTGGAGGAGCGAAGAGCTCAAGTAGGAAGGTGTTTACGAAGAGAGAGTTGGAGGTATTGATGACCCAGGCCCAAGATTTCCTATGGTGACAGGAAATAACAGGCAAAGTAGATATGCCACATGAACTGCTACTGGTCGCTTTCGACCAGTTGCATCATCCATCACACGGGTCAAAACACCATATTGCTGCAGACATACAGGAGGACTGGTTTGTCCCCAATATGCAGGAGATACTGACTAAAATGCTAATTAAATGCACTACCTGTCAATCTTACAGTACTGGCCACACATTACGAACTATCTGAGGTAGTCTGCCTCAGCCAATTGGTCCATTCCGAGAGTTGCACATCGACTATGCGGACATGGGAGAGAGATGTAATGGGTCCCGTTATCTGATCGTGATTGTGTATTCTTTCTCCCAAAGGGCGGAAGCAGGTCATTGTGCACATCCAGATGCCAAATGTGCAGTGACATATTTGATCAGAGAGGTTTTCCCTTGCTGGGGGTGTGCGATGTATTGAGATCCAACAAGGGTACATACTTGATCAACGAGCTGTTCAAGAAAATAACAGCATTATTGGACATCGAGCATCAAATGTGCACAATTTACCACCCCCAGGCCAACAGAGTTGTGGAGAGGATAAACAATCTGGTAAAAAGCAAATTGTCCAAACTTTGCAGGACATTGAGGAAAAACTGGGTGTACTGTTTGCCTCTCGCTTTGTTTAGCATGCACATGCAACCCTGTAAGGATCGCCATTTATCACCACATGAGGTGGTAATGGGCTGGTTAATGCGCACGCCTCCATCTCCTATCTGGAGAGCTTGTGATTCTCACAGGGCAGTGTCTATTCTAGGGGATGAATTCTGAGATCTTTCTGCCTCAACAAACTCAATAAATACAATGTATTTCTCAACAGATAGCACCACCATGGTCTGAAGATACAAACAGCGCTACATCTACCTCTGTGGCATCACCACCAATTCAGCTCTTCCTGGGCGACCTGTTCCATTTAAAGAATTGTGTGCACTCATGGTGTGAGCCTAGGTACAACGGTCCATACACCATGGTCTATGCCACTCCTTTGCCGGTTAAGGTTAGGGAGCGGTGGTATTGAATACAACTTTGATGCCTGGAAAGCACCCTATGCCATTCCCCCAAAACAGAACGAATACAAAAGTCAATGTGAGAAAAATTTACAGTGTGAGACACCAAAGGGTGTTTCACTTGCTAGTCCCCGGGGATCTCTCTCTCAGGTGTCCAGGGGGTGGACCAGTGCAGGAGGATAACCTGGGTGAGGGGTCTTCAGGGAATGGGGGTGAGACAACCGATGGTGAGATGCCGTAGTCCCCCCTTTCCCATCTCCATACCCCATCCTCTTTTATGGGATCCTCTAATGTCCTGAATCTCCCCTGCCTTTTCTATACAAACACTGGGCCAAGTAAGAGGTCGACAGAGTAAACAGGCTAACACTTACATATCTCATTGGACATGTCCCACTAATCAGGTCAGGCAAAGTCAGGCATTTGACTTTAATCACATACATCTTATACCCATTAGCTCTCCCCACACGGATAAAAGGTGGAACATAGAGACACAATCTTAGCAAGGTGGAACACGAGAAGGAGCAGATCTTCCGGGGTGAAGGCGAACCCAGTGGAGCAGGACGACCAATCGAGGGACTGGAGCAAAGTGTAGGGAATCCCTGAAGATCCATGCAGGAGGTTGTTGCCTCCAGGAAACCGTGAAGGACACGCGGAGAAAGCCACATCCCAGACAAGAAGAAACCTGCACTGTATTTCAAGGATGCCAGAGGCTCTCCCAGGTGAACGACAGAGTTGGGGAGGCGAGTCCAAGCCTGTGGTATTAACCTTGACTTGTGAATCAAAGCCACAGAGACAAGAAAGAAATGCACACCACTGTTGAGTTAGTGATGAAAGGCCAGTTTGTGTCAGGGAACAATTGAAGCCACAACAGTATCTCACAATTGAAGGTGCATGCATGCTGATGAGACGTGAAAGCAAGAAAATCAGCAGTGAACTTTTAAGTTGCCTATAACTGTGAAGCCAGTGATACAGAGTAGCAGAGTGTTCCGGCCAAAGGAAGTAGCAAACTCGAAAGTCTCTGTGAAATGTTCAATGTCTTGATATAAAGCGGCAAACTGAACAAACTATTAAATGCGCAATAGTCAAGATTAGCCCAGGCAAAAGGGGAAGTGAAATATTTATGAGAAAGATTTCTTTGAACCTTTGTGCTTGGGGTATGGAACTACCAAGACCAAGAGACACTGGGCCAAATAACAAAGGGAGAGCTGAAGTTAAAGTCAAAGTGGTCCTGCGGTGGTCAATAGTAAAGGCCTTGCACATTCGAAAGTCTTCATCACTGACAAGTCTGAGCCTGACTGAGGGAGACCTGGAATATGAAATAAGTTAGGGGAAGAGGACCCCTAACAAATGTGAGTGAAGCTTGTGGAAGGGAACCCCTGCAAGTGCTGTGATTGCAAGGTCCGAGCCCAGCTGAGGGAGATCTACGTTGAATTAGGTACTTTTTGGTTGAAAGATCTGAGCACAATTGAGGGAGACCTACGTGAACTGTTGATGTCTTAAGAGGTCAGAGCCCGGCAGAGGCAGACCTGCGTGAACTTTTGTAGATCTACAAAATTAAATTACTTTTTGGAAAGCTGGAATAAGTGACTTTAACGTGGAAGGCCAAATAGGTCTCGACCCACGTTTTGAACTACCTTTTTTTTGGTAACCCGAGCCAGAGTGTCATCTTGTTTATGGGGGCCACCTTACTCCATGCTGTCCAACGTGGGGAGGAGAGCTGACTCAGCCACCTTGATCCTTTATGTTACAACACTGATTTTCCTTTGCACACTTTTTTTGTATAAGAGATAGGGCAGGTATTAGGTTTTGTAAGTATAGGCCATTTTGATTTGATAAAGACTGACTAGGACTGCGTTTTCTTCATTTTTTGATGGTCGAGACTACTCTCCCTAGCTATAGGGCAAAGAAGGAGTTGTTCCAAACCCCAAGAATGTAATAAAGGTTTTGAAATGTGTAACTCTTGTGTCAGTGTCATACTTGTGATACCATGCCTCCCTTACAACAGTGACTGATTGTATATGCTCCGCTCTTGAATTTCTGCACACAACAACCCAATCGCAACTTCCAATTGTTTATGCTGCTACACACAATTTGCACTCTTGTGTCGTTATTTTGATCGCTCTCTCTCTCTTCTCCTCTCCTCTCCTCTATTGAAAACATGTGTGGAGCACACCTTGACCAATATCGTGCCTATTCTACAATGACCACATTTTCTTGTACGTACATGCATGTTATGCACTGTGTAGCTGGACTATTCGCATTAGCAATATTTAGTTTAGGAATATATTTGGGGTGTAGTTGTATATGGGGTGGACATATAAAAGGGGGGACATTACTACCGCCAACACTTCACATGTTGAAACACCTCACTTGTTAATACCTCTTTTACTAATACTGATCAAGGTAACACCACTGCCAGTAACATAAGTATAAGTAACAGTAACATGAATGCCACCCAGGAGCAAATGAACAAGTCTGTCTAATATTGCCATGTCACTATTTTTTCCAAATGGCTTTTTCTAAATGATGCACAACAATAGTATTATGTCAACTGTTCCACAGGGCATTCCATCTAAACGCTTTAAAAGACAGTTGAAGAGAGCTAAGTTTCATGTGTACAGAGCGCTAGGATTAGACGTTTATTGAAGATGTGCACAATCCAGAACTAAACAATAGCTGGTATGCAGATATGAGCAAGGTGGGGCAAAAGAGGGTTAGTGGAAGTTGCAACATCTATTCCGTGATAACCCACGTGTTGGGGCCCCCCAAGGTGTTAATGCCACAGCAGGTTCCACTCTTAGAGGCACAATGTTTGGTCCATCTAACATTATGCAGGTTGCAAAGCACTTTTCAGGCACGGAGTGTACAAGTTGTGATGATGGACCCAGACGGACTGCAGTGTGCTGGCAACCCCAGAAGCACACAGTGTTTACAAAGGCTGTACCTGAAACCGGAAGGGATGTGATTTGTAGAAAACGGATGGCATGAGACTACAATGAGTTGCATGTCAGGAGGCCTTGTGGGATTCGGAGAATAAGTGATCCAGAAAGTGAGTACAGTATGCAGAGACTACTGGAATGAGCAAGTGGCAAAACTCACATGGATCGAGATGATGGAGAAACCAGAAAAGGTGTAAAAGCAAGGGGAATATGAACAGTGTTTTTATAACAAAGGAAGTGTTTTTGTAGGGGACAACAATAAGTGCAACAAGACTTGTACATTGCGGACCTCATGAAAGCAGCAGTGATGGACAGTTACTGGGTCTGTGGTCAGGGGGCTGTTTCTGCACCTCCCACCACTATGGAGGGGCATCTGCTTTCTGGCCACACTGCACTCAGTTCTCCTGGTGGTCCCTGAAGAGCACTTGATCGTGGGACCCAGTGGCCTGTCAGTCCAAACACAAGCACCATTAGCAGAGGTCCCTACCATAGTTTTGCCGGTATGGCATTCCCTTCACCGACGCCCATTTTTACGATGGGTGTTTTGCCATGGGAGTTTTTACATTTTTTGGGAGGTAGGAAATTAAAAAAAAGTAAAATTAATGGGCGCTTGGGGTGGGGCACCCCCAAAAATATTAAAGCAAATTTGATTGTTTTTCAGATAAAACCCTGCGGCAAAACACCGTCGTAAAAACAAGTGTCAGTGAAAAGACATGGAACCAGTTCTGCTACAGCAGCCCAAATTTCATATTCTGACAGAAAAGGAGAAGAAAGAAACATTGCAGAGACGCAGGAAGTCCAACTACCTCTCTCAAGACTCCCCACAGTTGCTCAAAGAAATACTAGATCAATACAGACTCTACAGCAAAGAAGAGACGTTCTACTATTGCCCGGGGTGCAAGCAGCTGCTATTGCCAAATGGCTTCAGATCGTCCGGTGGGAAGTGATCCAGTTTGTGAATGATACCAAACAAGGCCACAACGCTATAAAGATGGAGATGCAAAAAATTAGGTCGAGGGCGCTGCAGATCTGCTAGGCCTTGGACTTAGTTACGGCAATGGAAGGCAGGGCCTGCAAAAGGTTGGCGATTCCTGTTGCACGTACGTGCCTCCAAACGATGCGGTCAATGGGTGTCTCACCCAAATAATAGAGGCCCTGCACACCCTTGGCACCAACATGAAACAGAAGCTGGCATCCAAAGAAGCAATTGGTTAGACAACCTTTGTTCCTGGGCACCATCGCGGATGGGGGCCATCGTGAAGATATTGGTACCAGTGATCGTGTTCAGACTGATGATCTTCTGCACCTGCCACCTAGGACTTCGATGTTGTGCTAAAGCGATGCCTAGCAGCGCAATGATAATGGTTTCAATTGGGGTACATGGTGCACCTCATGCTAAAAATACAGCGCAGTGCAAACAGATGACCCTGACAAGCCCCACATGGTTGCAATAGAACATTAGAACAGCAACTCCACCCCCCAGTTACCATCACTACCCCCCCGACTGACAGCAAGAACTATGATGAGCATTGGGTGGGCCTAGCAGGGGGTGCGGGTATATATACATTACATGCACCCCAGAACAGAATTCAGAAGCAGGGGAACGTTTACGGTCGGTGTGCAAAGCTTGGTACCCAAGGAGGGGTCCTCACCATAAATGCAAACAGGAAGGTTTGAATGGGAGAAAATAGAGGAGAGGAAAAGGCTCACATGGCAGTTTGTTAATGTAGGATTAGCGAAAGGGGAAATGTTGGGAAGCGGGGGCGATTGTCCCAGGCCCCCAAAGGTTTCAAAATGCAACAGAGGCCTAACAGTGCATTATAGGGGCTTGCGAAGACTGCAGGGGGAAGAGGAGTATCAATAGCAGCTGTATCGTATTAGATTATTATGCAAGTGGGGGTAGATTATACTAGGAAATTAAACGCTCTTTTTGGAGATCAGCAGCCATCTTGAAATCGAGGCCTGGTGTATAATGTCCAGATGTCTGAGTGGAAGTTTATGGAGGGATAATGAGGGGATAACATGGGGAATCCTGGAGTGCCTTTAGGGCAGTTGTTTAACGGGATCAGGAGATGACTATATCTGGGACATTTGTTAGTGAGGGGGCACTGGGCAGAGAGGCATGGAGGCTGTTGCAAAGGAGGGGGGCAAGTATTGGCGATGATTGGGACCTGGGCAGCCTTCTAAAAGCCCCCAAGGGCAGAACTAGCTGGGCAGCAGACCCTTGTGACGGGTAGAGTGGTGGCCCAGCCGGCACTTCAGCAAGGCGCTAGTCAATAGCCTGGGGAGAACCGCATTCAGCTAACGCCTGCTGTTGCCAAGCACCTGGCTGAGAGAGACTATGCTCAAGGACCACTCTGCACTCCAGGAACGCCTGCAGCTCCCCCCAGGCCTCCCACCCCCTGGTTGCAGAGGTGACTGCTCACCTAACATTGGGGTTGGAAGAAGTAGGGGCAATGCATAGGGCAGGAAAGAAGAACAAGCCACAAGACATCCAGCAATACTTGGTGAAGCAGTCGGCGCATCAGAGCGGCATGGAGGGCGAAACTCATGGATTATCCCTGCTGGGTCCGGGCATCCAGCAGCTCACGCTAGACTTTCTAACCCACACACTGGATATTCGAGAATCTCAGCTCTCTGAGATAGCAGATCTCCACAAAGAAATGACTTATTCAACTAGGGAGCTGTGGAAGGAGATTGGGATGCTGGGGACAGAATTGATCAAGGTGACCCATTGACCGGTGACCTGGCATCGGAGCTAAGAGACTTGCAAGGTTCTCTGTCTGCTCTTAAAGAGGACACTGAGGCACTGCGTATTAAGTGTGAGGACTTAAAAAAACAGAGCGAGGAGGGAGAACCTACGAATCAAGTTTCTTAAGGAAGGTGCAGAAGGAGATGATATCGAGGGCTGTGTCAGGCAACATTTTCAGCAGCTCCATTCAGGAGGCACCCACACTGAGCTTAAGACTGACAGGGCCCACAGGGACGGCCCAAAGAGACTCTGCGGACCGCCCGCTCAGGGATGCAGTGGTAAAGTTTCAGAATTACAAGACAAAAGAAGTAATCCTGGGGGAGGGGAGAAGAAGTTTAGAGATGCTTCAGTCCAGATATCCCAGGACGTCTACCAAAACACACTTCAGAGAAGGCAGAGGATGAAAGGAACTTGGCGCTGGGAAATGCGGCTCAAGTGGACATACCCCCTTCGGCTTACAATTCAGCCGCTAAACCTTCAAACAACGGAGTTGCATCAGCTTTCTGAAAGGGTGCCCAGTGGCAGAAGCCCCGTCCCGGGAGAATGGAGCACAGCCCAGCGGGGAAAGAAGAGAGCTGACCAGGGACAGTGATGCTGATATTGTCCTCCGAAGGACTGCAGAATAGAGGGTAATCCAAGGGGGTTCTGCAGGATTGGGGGGGTGTTAGCTGTCTTGCTTCCCACACATATATCTACTTTAACTGTTTAAAATAGGCCACACTGTTGGGTGGAGCATCACTGTTAGGAGAAAGCAACAGGGCTATCAATTAGAATGTTGTTCTGCAGTTTTACAAGGGTCGGTGGAAGGGTACGGGGAGGGTGATATATCTTCCACTTCAAGAATTAGCCTGAGTGGAAGTTTATGGAGGGATAATGAGGGGACAACAGGGGAATCCTGGATTGCCTTTTGGGCAGTTATTTAACGGGACCAGGGGATTAATATTTCTGGGACATTTGCTAGCGAGGGGGGCACTGGGCAGCAAGGAATTGAGGCTGTTGCAAATGAAGGGGGGCAAGCATTGGTGATGAATGGGACCTTTGAACTTGTGCCATGGTAAATGTAGGCACCCTGAATGTATGAAGACTTAATACTTTGTTTAAAACACACAAACTGTTTAGAGAACTTGGGCGTCTCCGGGTGCACATATTTGTGCTCCAGGAAATGCACCTAGTGGCTAGAGACTAATTTAGACCCTGTCAGGCTTTATCCGCACCAGGTTCATGCCTCAGCGGAAAGCAAGAGAGCAGGGGCATTGGTCCTGATACACAAAGACTTGGGATTTGTGCAAATTAAGACCAGGAGGGGGACAGATGGGAGGTTGATTATGGTGGTGGGCACAATACATGAGCAAATGGTGTTCATCATGGCTTTCTATGCTCCGAACACCGCACAAGAGTCATTCATGATGCAAGCGATGGACTTGGTGGGGGAGTTTGGACAGGGTGAGCAGTTACTCCTGGGCGATATGAATATGACCATGGACGGTGGGCGTATCCGTCGGCAGATGTGGCCTTCGATGCCTCGCGCAAACTAAAAGACCTGCTCCAGGAGCTGAACTGATGTTTGGCGCAATAGAAACCCAGCGGCTACATACACATACACCTCACACATTCACCTATCAGTGTCAAGAATAGATTATATCTTTTTGTCAGCCGAATTGGTCAGGCTGAGCTTGTCGGCTGAGATCGAAACAATGAAGATGACTGACCATAGCGCTGTGGTGGTAGGCCTTGGAAACTGGAGGGGGGACATTGGAGGACCCACTGGAGGCTACCCCTGGGGTTTATAATGGACCCAGTGTGCCTGCAAGGGTTGAAAGACATGATCAGAAACTATCCTAGTACAAACTCCCCTGCCGACACTTCCTTTGAGACCCATTGGTACGCTATTACAACAGTACCTAGGGGGGATATTATTTCTAATACAGCTGCAATGAAGTGGTTGTAAGGGCAAAAAGAACAGCAGCTCATGTAGGAGGTGAAGGAGAAGGAAAAGAGATACAGTGAGGGCCCTACAAGGAGGACCTTTAGAAAGCTCACCATGGCAATAAAACTGCTAAAATTGCTGAGAACCCAGAGGGCAGAGAGTGCCCTGCATTGTCTGTGTCACCACTATTTGGAGCAGGGAAAGGTCCCTGGGAGACTGTTGGCTCAGCTCCTCAGGCAACAGAGTGCCTCTTCATTTATTTCAACTGAGGGATGCTCAGGGGAGGGAGCCGGGGGAGAAGGCGAGGAAGAGGGATCTCTTCCATGAATTGTATAGATCACTATACTCTGACAAGCCCAATACACAGGAGCAGACTTTGTACCTGGACGGAGTAAAGTTCACACAGTTCTCCCACACAGATAGGGAAAACTTGGAGGCACCAATTGACCCGCAGGAGGTTATACAAGCAATTCGATCTCTAAAGGTAAACAAGACCCCCGGGCTTAACGGGTTCACTGACCAATTCTACAAGGCGATGGCCAGAATTTGTGCTAAACCCCTGGCTGATGTCTTTACCGCTATAAGAGAGGGAGGAACACTACTGGAGTCCATGAAGGGAGCCCAGGTGGTACTCATTCCCAAGCCGGGGAAGGACCTTAAACAGTGCATGTCATACAAACCGATAGCCCTCTTGACTCTAGATTAAAGAATCTTCACGAAAATCTTAACGGCAAGGCTAGAGAAACCCATGCCATCCCTAATACACCTAGATAATTTGGGATTTATTTGGGGATGGAGCACTACAGACAACATCAGGAGGGTACTCCACCTAGTCAACAAATCGAGCCGGTACCAGGCACACTCCCTCCTGTTTGCATTAGATGCCTGAGAAAGCATTTGACAGGGTGGAGTGGGGGTTCCTGGGGCAGGTGCTCGACAGGTTTAAAACAGGCCCCAAAATGCTTCACATGATACTGTCTAACTACATTGACCCATCGGCTTGCCTGCTGATTAATGGGGCCCTTACCCCGAAGATTCGTTTAAGAAGGGGGACACGACAGGGGTGTCCCCGTTTGCCCTTCTTATTTGCCATGGTTATGTAGTCCCTGGTGGCACGAATAAGAATAAAAGCCAACAGGCAGATTGCAGGCATTTCATTGGGGGAACGGGGGGGGGGCTCTACACCAAATTAACTTGTTTGCAGATGATGTCATATTGTCTCTTACGGACCTGATTAGCTCCCTGGCCCATGTTGAAGAAGAGCTGCGACTTTACGGGAATGTCTCGGGTTTTAAAGTTAATTGTTCCAAGTCCAAAATCCTAGGGCTCAACATCCCCTCCCCCTGTTAGGGTCCGAATTGGAACAACGCTTTCCAAATACCTGGGCCAAAGGCTCACTGAAGTATCTAGGGGTCAACATTCGGGGGAATCTGCCTCATTTATTTAGGCTCAACTACCGGACTTCGCTTGAGGGGGTCCAAAAAGACCTGTCCTGATGGCACTCTCAACATTTGTCCTGGGAAATTTGCTGTCATCACAACAAATGTGCTTCCGTGCTTCCTGTATCTCTTCCTGTCGATTCCTGTCCCTGACCCTCAACGCACACAACAGGACTGGGACGCCATGTGCTAGGGTCAAAAACACACTGTATGCCTCAAGTGCACAGGGTGGCCTATCCTTTCCCAAGGTTTTTAGTTACTGTCTGGTGGTGCAAGTCAGAACCTTGGTCAATGGCTACAAAGAAATTCTAGGAAGATGTGTGGCTATGGAGCAGGCAGTAGCGGGGCGACATTTATGGACGCAACCGTGGATGCCTAGGAGAGGAAGGGCACAGGGGCTATATTTTAACACCACCACTAGGGCCACTGTGGAAGCCTCGGACAACCTGAGGGGCCGGCTCCTTCTCATCGCCCTTTACCCTGATCATTCACAATGGCAGTTTTACCATGGGTAAATCAGATAAGGGATTTGTGTGGTGGCTGGATACAGGTATTCGCAATGCGGAAGACCTTTTTGGATAAGGAGAAATCGGAACGTTTGAGGAGTGCAAAAACGCCATGGGCTAAGTGAGGGCGACCACTTCCGATAACTGCAAGCCAGACACTGGGTGCTTCACCCCTCTGTTAAGAAATGGACAACTAGAGACCTAACCCCCTAGAGGCAATCTTTCAGGAATCAACAGAAGCTAAAGGGCTGATATGCAGACTCTACAAAGCAACCACCTTGCTTTCAATTCCTGACAGGAGATCCTATTGCGCCGATTGGTAGAGAGACCTGGGTAGGGAGATATCGCTTGATGCATGGGGCCGCATATATGCAGGGACGTACTCCAAATTGTGTCCGCGGTTGGTAGAAACACACGCGAAGATACTGTCCAGATGGTACAGAACCCCCTCCCGCCTGCACCAGGTGTGCCTGGCTGTCGCAGAGTTGTGTGGGAGAGGGTGCGGGCAGAGGGTATCCTATTGCACATCCTACTGGCTGGAAGTAGATCCAAACTAAAAGACATAGGGCCTAATTCACAGAAGCATTTTATAATAGCAAAACCCCATTGAAAACGCTTTGTGAATAAGGGCCAATAGAGGTTCCACGAGACCCCTTACTATGCCTCCTCTGCCTCAATGATTCGCTAACTCAAGCTGGTGTCATACCTGTTGCTGGCAGCCAAGCGCTCAATTCTACATTTATGGAAGAGACCTGAACCGCCCACTATTGGAAAGTGGCTGGACAAAGTATGGAACACTCTTGCCATGGAAAAACATACATCCAATATGAGGAACTCTCTTCTAACTTTTATGGTTGTCTGGCCCCCTTTTTTAAACAACGTTCATAAACACGTCAATGCCCCAACGTGCCCAACAAGGCTGAGAGCCCTTAATCTGGTTGAATTACCCTACATTTATTCCCTTGATCAATTATGACTCCCTTGTCCTGTCAAATATGTTGTGATTATGTATTGTGACACCTGATATTACTCCCAGGGAAGGAGGGGTTCAGGGGGAAAAGGGGGAGGACAGGGAAATGATGCTTTGTTAAGATTGTGTAAATAATGTTGATGTGTGCCGGCATAGTCTGAAAGTTGTTAAGAGCATCTCAAAACTCCATAAAAATTCTACCTTTAAAAAGAAAATTACAACCACTGTCCTTGTGTCCAAAACATGATTCTGACTCTCACACTAAAATAAAACTAAGAGTGTACGGAAAGTGTCTCTGATGTACATTTGGTGAAAAGTGTTAAAATATTTAGATGATTTCAACAAAAATACTCCTTAGATTCAAAGGGGGGTTTATCCTTCCCCTGGATGTCTCGGGTAGGATGGCAAAGAATGTTCCTTTGAAATAAGTGCTCCTCAAAGATGGCAAAGAGTCACTTTCACACAACCACTTCGCAAGGATGGCAAAGGTGTATTTTCCCAGCATCCATTTCCTGAGAATAATAAAAAGATCTATTCTCAAGCAATCACTTTATTGGGATGGCAAAAGTGTTCCTTTCATATAAGGGCTCCTTAAAGGTAGAATGCATATCTCTTTCAAGCATCCATCTCCTAATGATATCAAAATATCTCTTTTGAAGTAACCACTTCTTAAGGAAAGCAAAAGGGTATTTTTCAAATCTCTACTTCCTTAAGGATGTTAGCATTCGTTTCTTTAGATGATGAAAGTAGTTTCTTAATATGAAAGTGTCTCTCTTAAAACAATCAGTGCGTTTGAAGAACATCATGGTACACTCCCCTGCCAGGCAGCCTCTAGTCAGTTCATCAGATTGCCTGGTACTCTCCTGCCAGGTACCTATTCACAATATCTATAATATCTGACTTTGCTTAGATGGTTTACGAGATGTACTCCTCTGCCAGAAATCCCTTTCTTGGATCTACAGATTGCCTGCTATACTCTTGGCAGGTACCTTCTCCCCAACTGTCCAATGCCTGATGCACTTCTTTCACCAGGGCTTCTCTTTACTGCTTCCACTGTCTTTCCGTCTACCACAGTTGCTTTACTGTATATACTTTCTTGTCTTACGGTATTACTTGTCCCAACTTTACCCACATTGACATTTCATATATGGAGACTTGTTCCAGTTAGACCTTTTTACTCCTTTAATAGTATTCGTCTGTTTTTGGCAACAGATGCTCCAATTTTCCCCATACCAACATCTCGTATATGGCAATTTGTTCAAGTTTAGTCTTTCAATTCCTCATTAACATGCATTGGCTTGTGGCACACTTGCTCCAACCGTCCCCGCAGGGGTGTTGCTAGGTCTGGAAAAGACCCGGGGCTTTGCTGATGTCGGAATGGCCGGGACCGGGGGCTAGCTAGCCTTTTGGTTGTAGCTCCTGAGATTGTATCCGGGGCTACAACCAGAAGACCAGAGGCTATAGCCCCCTTAGCCACCCCCTAGCAACGCCTCTGCTTCCCCGTATTGACACCTCACATATGAGGACTTGGGCATGTTCTATCTTTGTTTTCTGCTTATTCACAATTCAATAGGAGTTCCTAAAGCTTCATGTCCCAGTCAGCATGCCCCAAGGCCCCCCAACATCTCTGGGCAGACTCACCGGTATCTAGCACTGCGTCCAACCAGTATCACATTGCAGTTGTGAAGCTTTCATCTCAGGATGGCATCTGCAGTGATGCAGGCCTCCTTTCAGCTCTTCAATGGACTTTGTGCTTGTCTGCCGGTAAGCCTGCTGCTCCAATAATCGACTGCGTTGCCGGTAGCTTGTTTGCTGCTGTTGGTTCACTAGCGGTCCTCTGCCACTGCCTGCGGCTTCCTCCGTGGACCAGTACCTCTTTGTGAGCACTACCTGCATGCAGCAACTTGGGAACCCCTGTTTCCACCACCGCAGCTCTTTCTCGTGCCTATTCTTGCTCTCGTGGCTTCGCTTCCTTCTGCCTCCATTCAGCTTCTCCCTTTTCGGAAAAAACAGACACCATTTTAAATGTCCCGTATAAGTGAACCTTTCAAAACGACTAGCCTGTTTATTCAGTTCAGTGTTTCTGCTACTCCACATTAAGTCCTTTCTCCTCTTTCCCGTCCCAGTACTGTCAGTTTTATGGGAATTGGAGTCTATAATACTTATAGATTGTTGATATGATTTTGTGTGGAATTTTTAGTCAACTCAAAACCATCAGATTCAATGAGGTGTTGTATGTGTGTGCACATATGAGTTGGGAATGTTATCCTGTCTAGAATTTTTGGCAAGATGGGTTTTTAAGTTTGTATAACTGGAGAGATTTGTATAATGACAGCATGTCATCAGGAATTTAGGAATTATAGGATCTTCTTCACATGGAAGAGACGAATACTGCAACTCTCCTAAAGGGGACCCCACATCTCCCCGACAGCCAATCTCCTACCATGTGATCCTCCCTCATAATAGAATCCCAGGGTCAGGATCAGGTAGCGGCTGCCTTCCCCTGGCCACATCGGAGGAGATCTTAGGATGTAAATCAGTGATGGCTCCACAGGATTCATCACAGCCCTCACTTCTAGAAAGGTTAGGCCTTAGTCAGTATGGGTCAATAAGCTCTAGCGATTTAACTGGAGAGTAAGGACATCTGGGTTTGGGTGGCAACTGAATCTTCTAGAGGAGAGAGAGGAGGCAGCAGCCATAGCATCCTGCAAACATTTGATAAAGACCCATGCACCATTTTTGGGAGCTGGATTGTTTTAGGCCATCTGTGGCATTTCCTTGTAGGCCAGGAGAACTACCTCTGCAACCTCTAGCTTCTGACAGTGTCTTTCTGCTATTCGCTCCCCCTTCTTCCATATTCGCAAATACTACTCTCCTCCGCCCTAACATTTATTCGCAAATACTTCTCTCCTCCGCCCTAACATTTGCTTCTGCTGTAAATTCTGCATACAGAGAGCTATCAATTTTTCCTCATTAGCTCCTTTCTTTTGCTCTGAACACAATACACAATTAGCACAGAGAGAGGCTTTTTCTGCTACCCAATACAAACTAGCCTCAACTGTTTTGAACCTTAAGTAACACCCCATGCGTGTATGTTCCAGCTATTGCTTCCTGTGCCATCTCAGCCGGTTATATACCTGAATGATGAGTAAAAGCAACCTTCAAACAATCTAGAAAATTGGCAGGCGACTCATCTTTCCTTTGGAAATACATTTTGGAATGCAAACAGTTTGATATTTAAGTTTTTTAAATTTAAAAAAAAAGAAAATGACTTAGGTGCTGCTCTCTCTGGTTTCATCATTTTTGTGAACATTGTCTACATTAATGTCCTGTTCTTTGATCCCAGTTTCTCCAAGGATACCCCTTGAAAGCCCTTCTTTGTCTCAATTTAATTTTTTCATTTGTTTCTCTCCCATCCCTCGTGCTAAAATTATCCTAGGGGGCGTGCAACTCCTCTTCGAAAAACACTATTTAAATTGATCTAAAGTTACACGCATGTCCTTATTTCCATTTATATCTTTCTCCATCTGCCTATTTCGGCTATTTTCATCTTTCGATCTAACACCTCTAAAATGTGGACTCACTTGGTTGACTTTCTTCTGTGGTATGCAAACTGCATACCCCTTGGATTACCATTCAAAGTGTTTTCATCAACCTGAAATGCTTTCCATTTCTTTTGCCAGTGTTATGTGTGTGTCCATTTTCATCAAAGTGGAGCCTCGCCACTTTTAATTTGTCAAGGAGCCCAAAGAAGTCTGCCACCTCTCCATGATTGCTCAGCCATCAATTTGCATGCCTTCTGGAGTTTTGGTTCTATCGTAGTCTATTTAGCAATTTGAGGCAGTGTCACTCGAACAGAGTATACTTGTTGCCTGATGAAGTAAATGTGCACCTCTGTCACAGATGATTGTGTTGTGCTGGTCTTGAGTGGTTGCACAGGTTTGGTAACTGAAGGGCTGGAAGCCTTGTATGGGTTTCTGTAATTGTGAAGTCATACACCAGAAGCTAGAGGCCCCCCGGTTAGATTTTGGTAGCCATATATTTTTAAACAGGCCTAGTGGTCGGAAACAACAGTAAATGGTTTGCCATACAAGAACATGACCGTGTTACAGCGACCATTCTAATTCTAGTCTTTATGAGGTTGTAATTAGGTAATCATCTGCTAATTCCTAGATGGGTATTACCCAAATTGACCTTTTAAAATTGACCTTTTGCACAATTGACCTAATTATAGTGGTCTTAATTGACCTTCTGCACAATTGACCTTTATATTATTTTAGTTATTTTATATATGTATTGGGTTGGTTTTGGGTTATAAATCATATAAGGGGACAAGGAGATTGGGTGGGGGGTTGCAGGGGATTTTGGATTGGGTGGGGGTTTGAGGGAGGTTTCCCCTCCGCATATATGTCCTAATTGACCTAAATTAGGTCAATTATCACAAGGTTAATTGTGAAAAGGTCAATTAGTATACAACCACTTGTTGCACATGGGGTACCATGCATCTATGAAAGATGGATAGAGATTAACAGTGGTAATGTGAGAAAGTGAAACAAAACCTGTCTGCAAAAGACTAGTAATTGGAGTGTAGGGAGGGGCAGCTGGATGTTTTTTCCTTTTAAGGGCTACCCCCCCTTACTAAATGACTCCTCTCTAAGACATTCTTACACTCCACACACCAGTCCCCCACAGACCGCCATCGCAGGCCTAGCGTCAGCATCTCAAAACTAATAAAAACTGACAACGCTCACCTCACATCAGTGTCCAACTACTCTCAAAGCACTGTAGTCTTATCAGATCTTAGGCTCTCCTCTTCACAATCAAAACTCACAAATGTATCCACCAAACCCTCAGAAAGCAGACCGACATTAAGGACCCAGGTACTTCCAGCTTGCATACAATAACACCACAGTTTCGCTTCTGCCTCTCGCGCTTTGCCACTAACGCTTTTCTTACAGGCCAACAAAAATGGCAGAAAGGTGCGTTACAAGACAACTTTATATAACATTACTGATGTAGGGTTTTGGTTGGCATTTGAAACAATCAATTTGGCAGAATTTCATCCAATTTGTGCTGAAAATGTACTTCTCCCAGGCTTACTAGATCAGTCGTGTAAATTTGTTGCCGACGGCAAGGCTATTGTCTCGGGAGGAGAGCTCAGCGGCAACGTGCTAGCCTTGGAAGCAAGACGACTCAGAGCAACACAGGTTAGAAGCCCGGGTCCGCGCTTATAAACTTCTGGGTATTAAGCGCATTATAAATAACCTATCCTATTGTACAACATGTGATCTGCTGGTGCTCTTGTCACTTTTGACCTTAGGAAATTACTATTTGCAATTAGTGGTTATTCAAACAGCTTGCTCTGCATGGTCAGTTACCTTAGTTGCATCCTGGTACTAGTTACAAGAAACAAACCCATCCCAACAAATGACCATACATCTTCAGCATGAATCAAGGTGGGTGTGACAGCTGTGACCACAATCTTTTTCTGAGAACTAGTGGCCTAAGAACTTCAAATTCATTTTTTATTATCTGTCAGCAATTAGTATGAGAAAAGCATTCATCAATGCTCCACGGACCTCCCCAATGACTGCATCACGTTGTATTTGTGAACTGTAAAAAAAAAATAATAATAATAATAAGAATGTCCTCCCTGTAAATGAAGCAGTTATGAACTTCCCTTCAAATGGCCTCTTGGAATATTTTGGCCACTGAAGAATATCACAAACTGTCTTCTACTAGCCGAAACACATTTGTGTTGAGAAGATTAGGCTGAATTCTTAGGTCAGTGTCAAAAAGAATACAGATTGTGAGATGTCTGTGGCTCTACAAAGAAAATACAATTCAAGAGGATTTCAAAAGGAATTTCTAGCCATGTTCATACTATTCAGAGTAGTTACTTTACAGAGAACAGTATAGGGTCATGTAAAATATTCATGAACAAACACTTTGTGCTGGTTGGCTACGTCTACAAAGCCACAACAGGCGACATCTGCCCGATTTACTCAGATACGTATATGAAACTGAAAAAAATACACTTTACAAAGATAAGTGTTGTCCTCAAAGTGTTCTGATTAAATGAAATGGTTCTAACCATGTTCATTAACATATTTTAGACTTCTACAGCTTAGTTAATGTAGCCAAAACGCTTCAGGTTGTTATAGTCCACTTTTTCAGTCACCTGCTCCATGTGACACACAATATATTCAGCCCTTTGGAATTGTAACTGTGGTGCTGTATGATTGGCAATTTTCACCAAGTTAAATAAAGCCAAAGGTACATTCAATCAAAACAACTCAAGTCAAACAACTCAAGTCAAAAGACACCTATAGTAGGATTTCATTGGTACATCCTCTGCTGTGTGTGGATGGTGAATTATGGCTTCTTTCAGGATGTGGCTTTAACAACTACAAATCAAAGATGGTAATGTGCCCATTTGCGATGTACTGGGCCTTTGTGTACCTGCAAATGCAAACATCAGCGTGAAACAACAAATCACATAGATCTTTTGTTCTTATGCGTGCAGAAATTAATTCCCGATCATGTACTATGAAAGACTACAGTTTTAGTAGAATCAATTTTACAGTCAGCCTCATCGGGCCACACACTGTTACATACAGCAATGGTTTTGTATTGATGCAATAAAGAATGTATAAAACAAACTTTAATTTTGGTTACACTAGATAACAATCTAAGATGAGATTGTCTAGGACTTGCGTAACAATTGCATCCTCAGAAACAATGTTCATATAGTGTAACTAAGGAAATGCTTATTTCATAGGAATTGGATGGTGCTATTGACATTTTAGAATGATGTTAAAATATGTTCTGTTGCTGAATGATTTTACTGTAAATCTTGCATCACTACAACATATTATGGTATCCCAACAAAGGAAAAAATCACATCTTTTGTACTGGTAACAGCAGTACATTTTTCAGACTCATTGGACATATTCACAAGTAAAAGAAATGTCATCATGGTAGTATGTTCAAAACGGCCCTCCTTCGGGCATTCAGTTTCGTTGAAAATGTAACATTGCTCACATTATTTCACTGAAGAAAGGTGCATAGTTAGGAGTGTACTTCAAACCCCATAGAGTAGCCAGAGAATGGGTAAGGAGTTTCTCACATTAAACAAGTCCTGATTCAATAATAAAGAAAGCAGAGCAAATAAAAAGTCATGATTGTCATCTAGAATGCATCTCTAATCCAGTGCCAATTGCAACGAGTGTATTCTCGCTCTCTCTGCCATATTAGTGTACAGGCTTTATATATGCTATGCTATTGTTACAGGAAGACCTTCGGACAAACAGAACTGAAACGTTAAGTAGAGTGACCCCCCCCTAGAACTCAGGTTAGTCCATAAAGCTACAATGTAATGTTCTGCCACCATGCTTTTTGATTTATTTAAAAGCTCTTTTTTGGACACAGCTTTATTTTCTCAACAAATGCGATTCATTTATTAAATACAGTAAAAATAACTATTTTCTTGGAAAAGTAAATATTTCTGCCTATCCTGTGACCTGTATTGCAAGTGATAATTCTGGCGTTAACCTCTATCAGGCGCCACCCAAATCACCATAGTTCAAGATTGCCTTGGAAGCCTGACCACATCAACCAGAAGTGAGCAAAGTACACTGCAGTGTCATGCTTCAGACAAAGTACCCTGAATGAGGCAGTCCGTGAAAATACTAACTAGAATAGCCGGTTGGCCCGATGTACACAAGGACCTGTAGGAAAAGTTTGACATTTGATGTAGAGCAAGGGGGAATATGAAAACATGTCATAGGCAACACTGATGTTGCAGAAATAAAGTTCAGTTGATAAAGAACTGTACAGAAAAAAAGGACACAGTAGCAACAGATTCTATAACAAGTACTACAGAAGATTTTCTGCCTTCCATAAAGGTTGACTAGCTAAAAGAACATTGCCATCTGTGAAGCATGAAAAGTTTCAGTGAGACAATCGGAGTTACCAATAACTTGGTTTCGCGCCTGACCAGACAGATAAAGACAAGTCACCAACTAAATTTCAGCTACCAGTCATCTTATTCCACCCTTCGACCACGTGCCAACCTTCTATAATTCCCAATAGCGGAATAATTTGCCTCAAGCACATCTTGCTCAGTCTGTCTCACTGCAGGGAAAGCTAGTGGGACTTGGAGTGGGAAAACCTGTAAAAGTAACAGAGTAAGCTAGAACAAGAAGGCATAGGGGACGAGAATGCTCTTGGTGAGAAAGAGCATCCTGGGTCCCAATCTGTCATGGCCTCAAACCCGACCGGCCATCGTTGGGGCATGTTCCTGGAGGCTGGGGATGCGGAGAACACAAAGCATTCCATGACACATTGCAAATCCCAAGATCCCATGGCAAGCAGCGCTGCAACACGTGAAAGGAACACACAAAACGGCGGCATGGCAGGCTGGGTTGGTCGCCTCCTTGAATCAGCATAAGAAGCTGCCCAGCCATGATCCCGGTGCCCCTAAACCGATACGCTGAACAAGTTACTTTTGCATTTGCTCTGCTGCCATATATTGTTCTTGACCTTACAGCTATGCTCCTCCGCACTGCCTTTGCCTGCCCCTTTACTGCTGTTTGCTCAAGCTTTGATATTGACCTCCTGGTCACTCGATCTCTGCTCTGCCCTAAAGGTTGCGATTCGTGCTTGTCCCGTGAACTGTTGTGGTTGCCCCGATCCCGTGGTTTGACGATTTGCTGCAAGGGATATTTTTCTAGGCTTTTTTGTGGAACTTTGTCTTCAACATTGGAAATACATTTGGATAACATCAGATTTTGTTGTTCTGGACTCCCGGGGTATAGTATAGTTTTTCCTGTGCGTCCTCATGCCGTTGGGTCTTGTTGAACTGGATTGGAGGCTGTATCTGGTACAGTAAACAGTGGAATATTTTTGGAACTGCTCAAAGGTGGAAGGCGTTTCACTATAGGTACATTGCATTCACTGCACGTCTTCCGGTAGGCTTGGGACATTGGGGAGGTGCTGGATCTTGTATTATTGTTGTTGCCATGTCACGTACATAGATTTACAAGTTTTATGTTTCCTTTTGCAGCTGGCTGATTGTGAGTTCAAGCGAAAAGGCAGGAAGGGCACGGTCACGTACGTTGTGGTGGACTGTGCTCTCAGGAGGAAAGTCTCCTTATAGTAGGTGGCTTGGCAAGTTTGTTACAGTGAGGTACAGGCTACGTCAGAGCCCTCCTTGTTGCAAGGCTTCAGCTAAGCACACAATCTTAGATTCCGATAGAATGTTGCGTTGGTAGTCCTTATCTGGATCACGCAATTGATGCTGAAATGAGTTATGCAAATCATACGTACAATTGGACTTGCTTGTTCATATTAATTTGCCCTTGAGGAGAAACGCAGCCATGTCAAACCAGAAATATAAAATGTTCTGACAAACTTTGATGATATGTTTTCTGACAAATTGCTTTAATGTCCAAAATAAAACAGGGATTGGGAGAGGTCAGCAAAGAAGAGTAAGACAACGCTAAAGCCGGATAGGCGAGGGTTGAGGGAGTGGCATAGGAGAATATCTCGTTTTAAAGAAAGAAAACGTCACAAAAATAAGTCCTGAATAAGGCTGCATTTGTTAAAATGGGTACGTCGTCATCTTGGCATAGAACCCGTGTAGCAATAATGGAATTGGATGACTTGGAGCAGAAGGTGTATGCAAGAGGCATTAGTGAAACTGTTTGGATGGTCTCCTATTTTATTGATCCAAGGTACTTCTGTAACGCACAAGAAACAAAATGCGAGTTCGGAATAGTAGGTGAACTATTCAAAATTTGATTCGAGGGGTTTGTGGGAAAGAGATAGAGGATTGTGCAATCTGATTCTCCAGGAGCACATCTTGTCAGTTGTTTTACAGGACTGCATTAGCATTTGACTGATCCCTCTTACTGACCCTTTAATGATGGGGCTTGCCACAAGCAAGTGTACAGTCAACTAGGTGAATCAAATGGGGCAGAGACTGTGACACAAGCAGGAGGACCGATACATGCATCATCATAATCAAAGGCCACTGCCACTGATTTCTGAACTCTGTCCTGGAGGGGCAGAGGTTCAGAAGGCCAGCCTAGTTTCTTGGAACAGGGTAACCTCTGGACAAGCCAGACCAATCAAGGTAGCGATCGCGGCGGTCAAGCCTAGGTCTCAAGAGGGGTGAGGGTGACTTAAAGCCCGCAATGAGCACACAAAGCAAGGACACTTACAAATTACTCCAAGCAGGTGTTATATGATAAATACAGACACATTTATTTCAAGGCCTTTGTAATATTGATCATAGTAAAGAATCACGATAAAACTCAAGTTAACCAACCCACCACAATCAAATACAATATATATACAATTACCGAAGGGTCTAAAGAGTTAGAAGCACGAAATATGCAGACCACCTAGATTGGGAGGAAAACAGGCAGTGCAAGTAATCATAGACCCAGTTCGCCTTCAGAGGCCACCTAACTAGAAGGAAGTCCGAGCCCTACGAAGAGTGGAGACTTGTGCTCAAAAGTACCTGCACATGCTGGTGCAAACGCCCCAAGGGGAGTCTCTTCAAGTAAGTCAGGCAGTTGAGAGTGGTGAACAAAGGAGGGCGAACAGATCTCCGCTACTCAAGCGCGGTCTCCACTTGCGGGCAGAAGCAGAGCACGAGTGCGAGAAAGGTGTGCTGTTTAACACATCGGGGAAAAGCTACGGGCTACTGCAGGAGGGCGACCAGTTCCTAGCGTTGCTACTCACCGGTCCCCGATGCAGGCAGACCCAGGCTTTTCCGCGTCAGTTTCAGTGCTGGCAGGTTCAGATAAGAGCAGGGGACGACTTGGCGTCGGGTAGATTCCGCAGCAGCAGAAGTTAGAGTTGAGGATGTCCCAAACGCAGTGAACCAGCACAGATTGTTACCACAGCAGGGCAACGAAGCGGCCGTGTGTATTTCAGCCCAATGTACACTTCTCACTTCAGACCTGGGAATGCCAAGTGTACGAATCATGTGAGAGTGCTCAGGACTTGGAATACAACACAACCTGACGGCGGTAACAGAGCAAGACTCCTGTGTAGGCTGGTCAGTCCACTGGATGGCCCAGAGGCGCTTCCGAAGGCTTATGTGCAGGAGATGATGAAGATGCCGAGAATAGTTCTTCCCACTATTCCAAGGGGTCGAAGTACCAGTACAGGCCTTCTCGTTCGATCAGAGGCAGAATGGTTTCACAGAGCGACAGCAGTGCAGAGGAGCAGTCCTTCAGCGGGTCACCAGCAATTCCTCGGGTCAGCCTCGTAGTTGCAGGATACTTGGCTCCTGTATCCCTTGTTCGTGAGAACTCAGGAGATCGACATGGTAGTGGTGTTTCCAGCCTCCTCTTATCCAGAGTTCCCTTCGCGCCAAAACGGAGAGGACCCAATGGGAGATCTGCTCACAAAACACTCACACCATACGTGGACCTATCACAGACCACGGTGGTCCCAGGCATTCACGACACACTAGACTCTCTGGTCCCAATAGACATCCTGGGTGCCAGACATCCCAGCCCATAACCTGGAGGCACACACAAGGCCAGTAGAAGCCCTCGAAAGCATCTGTGTTTTGCGGGAAAGTACATGCCCAAATAAGGAAGGCCCCGGCTGGGCTCGACCTGGGGAAGGTGAAGGGGGCAAGACGGTTAGTGGGCAGGACAAAGAGCCTCGTGGTCTGGCCATTTTGGAAGCCAGGCCACCATTTTGGGCTAAGCGCGAGAAACACGCTTAAACAGCCAAAAGGAGCTCAAAACACAAAGAAACGATCGCTGCCACCAGTCCCGTCCGAGATTTACTTGCACCATTCGTTAACAATCCAAAGAGAGTGTCTAGGGCCTGTAGAGTGACTAGAGACCCAAGAGAGCAGTAACTTAGCTTACAGTGCCCTCTTGTGTCATGTTGCGCGAAAGCTGCAACATGATAAAAGATCTATGGAAAACAACGTTTCCCGGTACTGACTGTTTTAAGGGCATGTCAGTTTCCCCGTAAGAATGGAGCGAAAGCCCAGAGGAGTGCGGCAGAAGGCTGCGCTTCTCTGGCAAAGTCTAGATCACGGTGTAAAACAACAGCAAAAAGTTTGGGGGTTGCCACATGGAAGGAAAATTACCTACTATATGAAATCTTTCCTAACACTTGCCCCTCCCAGACTATAGACAGGGGGAACTAATCCACCCCTGGAGGAGTCTCTTGTTCAGGTCGGTTAAACATTCTGGACAACCCATCAGCATTGCTATGTTGGACGCCTGGCCTATGCTCAATAGTGAAGTCAAAGCCTTGTAGACTTATGGATCACCTAAGCAACTTTGTATTCTCTCCCTTCATGTTCATCAGCCACTTTAAGGGCTTATGGTCGGTTTGCACAGTGAAGTGGGTCCCATAGAGGTAGGGCCTCAGCTTCCGTAGGGCCCAAACAACATAGAAGCATTCTTTCTCTACTGTGGACCATCTGAGCTCTCTGTCCTTAAGCTGGCGACTAATGAAACCAATAGGGTGTTCCTTACCCTTCTCATCTACATGCGTTAGTACAGCTCCTATCCCAGTGTCAGAGGCGTCTGTCTGCACAATAAAAGGTCTTTGATAATCAGGGGCCCTAAGGACAGGGGCCTGGCACAAGGAGTCTTTTAAGCCGTTGAAGGCCTTCTCACACTCGTTGGTCCAAGTTACCTTCTTGGGTTTCTTCGGAGTGGTGAGGGCAGTCAGAGGGGCAGCTATGGTGCCATAGTCTGCCATGAAGTTGCGGTAATACCCCGTGAGTCCTAAGAAGGCTCTCACTTGGGTCTGTGTAGTGGGGGTAGGCCAGTCTTGTATTGCTTGTACTTTACTGGTAAGAGGTTGTATCCTCCCTCCACCTACTTCATGTCCAAGGTAAACCACTGAGCTTTGTCCAATCTGGCATTTACTAGCCTGTATGGTCAAGTGTTCTTTCTGAAGAGCCTGGAGCACAATCCCGAGGTGTTTCACATGGTCTTCCCAGGTGGCACTGAAAACTGCTATATCATCCAGATATGCAAGACAGAATTCATCCAACCCATTCAACACATGATTCACAAGTCTCTGGAAAGTGGCAGGTGCATTCTTCAATCCGAACGGCATTACCCTGAATTGGTAAAGACCGTCTGGAGTGGAAAACGCTGTCTTCTCCTTGGCATGTTCTGCTAAGGCTATTTGCCAATAGCCCGCAGTGAGGTCAAACGTGCTGAGGTACTTGGAGGTACCCACGGTATCCACCAGCTCATCTGTTCGAGGCAAGGGGTGTGCATCTGTCTTGGTGACAGCGTTCAGAGCCCTGTAATCCACGCAGAACCTCAATTCAGAAGTGCCTGCTTTTGGAACCAAAACCACAGGGCTGGACCAAGGACTACTAGAGGGTTCAATCACCCCAAGATCTAACATTTTGTTGACCTCTGCCTTAATGTAAGACCGTACTTTGTCTGACATCCTGTATCCTCTACTTTTGGTAGGAACACTGTCTCCTGTGTCTATGTTATGTTTACACCAAGGTGTCAAACTAGGAGACTGCGAAAACAGGGGGGAAAGTGCCTAAGCAAACTTTTCACCTCAGCCTGCTGATCAGAAGTCAGGTGAGCGGCCACTCGGACACCCTCAAAGGAGCTATCTGAAGGACCGCTTTGGAACAGGTCGGGGAGAGGTTCAGACTCCTCTTTCTCAACATCTGAAGCCAGTAGCAGTGCTGCGATTTCGACTCTTGGGATGAAAGCCTTTAGCCTATTTACGTGGAACACTTTTGGAGCCTGTCCAGGCCTTCCAAGGTCCACTAAATAGTTAACCTCACCCAGGGGCTCCACCACTGTGTAAGGGCCTGACCATTTGTCCTGTAAAGCTCTAGGCCTTATGGGATTCATGATCAGGACTTGCTGACCAGGTGTAAAGTTGATGAGGGAAGCTTCTGGTCGTACCAATGTTTCACCAGCGCTTGTCCTGCCTTCAACTTGTCACTAGCCAGACCCATCAGAAGTACCATCCGTTTTCTGAGCCCTAGCACATAATCTACTACGTTGGTAGTAACAGAGGGAGTGGGCATCTCCCATCCCTCTTTGACTATGGCTAAGGGTCCCCGTACAGGGTGACCAAACAGAAGTTCGAAGGGGCTGAAGCCAACACCCTCCTGTGGTACCTCTCGGTAGGCAAACAGTAAGCATGGTAAAAGAAGATCCCATTTTCTTCTCTGAGGTTCTTTCAGAGCCCCAATCATGCTCTTCAACGTTCTGTTGAAACGTTCCACCAGACCGTTGGTATGGGGGTGATATGCAGAAGAGAACTTGTAGGTGACCCCACATTCTTTCCACATAGCCTGCATATACTTTGACATAAAGTTGCTGCCTCTGTCAGACACATCTTCTTTAGGGAAGCTAACCCTAGTAAAGATGCCAAGTAACGCTTTTGCAACTGACTTGGCAGTTACAGTTTTCAATGGGATGGCCTCAGGATATCTGATAGCATAGTCGAATAGCACCAAGATAAACCTATTGCCTGAGGATGTCTGCGGGTCAAGGGGACCAATGATGTCGATCCCTACCCTTTCGAATGGTATTCCCACAACAGGGAGCGGTACCAATGGAGCTTGGATTGTTGAGCCACTCTTACCAGATAACTGGCAGGAGGCACAACTCCTGCAGTGACTTTCTACTTGCACCCCCATCTTGGGCCAGTAGAAGTGCATGGATAACCTTTGCTTGGTCCTCTTAATACCAAGGTGACCAGCAAGGGGCACTTCATGCGCCAGCTGCAGGAGGAAGGGTCTTACAGCAAGGGGAACCACCGACCTCCTATGGTCTCCTTCTGTAGACTCTGTGGGCTCACTGTACAGGAGTCCACCTTCCCAATAAATATGATGCTTCCCAGGAGGTTCACCCTCAAGCTGGGAGCGGGCCTGTCTCCTTAGGCCTTCCAGAGATGGGCACTCACGTTGGCCTCTACTGAATTTATCCCTGTCAGGACCACCTTCTACTAACAAGTCTTTTAGTTCAGGATGGTCATTGGGGTCAAATACTTGAGGCATCGCCACCTCCTCGTCAGGCCCGGGTGATTGACCAACTTGCTCCACCGCAGTGGAAGGTGAGTTTGGGGGAATATTTTCTTTCCCTCGTTTTGATTTTCGTACTCCTTTAGCCTTGGGTTTCCCCTTTGGCTGGGGCGGCGAATTGGTCTTGGCCAATGCTGCCCGTGTTTGAGAACGTGTGCAGGGTCTGTCAGCAGTGTCTCCTATGAGCCCTAAAGCTCTGGGATTGTTGCCCAACAAGACCTTTCCTGGGACGTTTCTCTGAATGCTCACTGGAATCCTGACTGCTGTATCATTTAAAGTAAGATTTACAGGTATTGCTGGAAACATGCGAGGTGGGCCGTCAGCCAACTTAGTGGGCATCAGAGTAGCTCTGGCAACTTCCTCTGAGTCTACCAAGGTAGAATCCTCTACAGTTCGACTGCACCCACTATCCCTAAGAGCTGGAGTATCTACTCCATTGATCAGCACACGGTCTTTAAAGTTGTGCTTGGTGTTATCTGGAATCCTAGCATATGCCTCTGCGACTTTAGGCTCCCAGGAACTCAGGGAAACTAAAACTACCTCAGCTTCTATCCCGCTGGGGAAGGAGTCTGAGGAGAAGGATGCTCCTGTAATCTCTTCCTCGTAGGAGGAGAAGGCCAGATTAGCGGAGTGGACCCCCAAAGGTTTAACCTTACACTGGGGATCCCTCTTCACATGGTCAGTTGCTCCGCAAGCAAAATAAGATCCATTGGGTCTGTTTACATAGGGAGGCTTATTGTAACCAGAGTTCTGTTTCGGAGGCTGACCTCCACTACCCTGCGAGTTCTCTTGTGCCTTACCCTTATTTTTCTTTTTGTGGCCCTTTTGAGAAGAATATTTATCAGATTCTCCACCCTCCTCATCTTTGGACTTTTTCCCTTCCTCCTGCTTACCAGGATGAGTTTTGTCCTTATGGGACACTCGATGTGACACCCATGAATCTGCTGCAATGGCAAGGTTCTTAGGCTCCATCTCCTTTGAATCTGCCAAATGCTGCTTAAGCTCCGGGGAAGAAGATGCAAATATATGTTCCAGCATGACAAGGCTTATCATGCCTTTAAAAGTAGAAACCTTATAACCTTCGACCCAGCCAGTCTTAAAGGCATACTCTAGTAAAAAATGTTATTGTCCCTATGGGTCGGCCATGTTTTTTTAAGGCTAAGTGGCTCGATTTTAGAAAACTTTCCTATGCACCTTACCCGAGTTTTCGTCCATTAAACGCACGCGAAAACAAACACCTGTGAGCCGCCATTTTCTGGTAATCCTATCTTTTCCCCGATCGCCCTGGCGGACCTGCTTTTGCGGCACTAAATCAATTCCCCAGCCCCCGAGCCTGACATTATCAAAACATTCATATTCCCCGCCTCTCCCCGTGACGTTACTGTGCTGCGTAGGCAAACGCGCCCAGTTGTCTTCAGCGCGACTCCACACAGAACCCGGAAACCAACACAGATCAACTCACAACACAGCGCGCCACAATTCGGAATATGAAACTGTACTTTACAATGAAACAGCAACACGGTACATTTGGTAAAGTACATTTATTTGGCATCAAATGTTTAGAGAATATTCATATGAACTCCGGAAGACATTTATTTTCTTTTATCTGTATCCGCAATAACTGTTCCGTTTCATCTTGGGTCACGCGCTGTTCCATTATGGCACACAGGGTGTTCATTTTCGTAAAAAGAATCACTTAGGAAGCACGGTGAACCGCAAGGCTGTTCCATCAACTAGGCACTAGTCCAGCCTAAATGTTGGTATGTTGCTTCTAGCCACTAGTACAGCGTAAGGGCATGTGGGCCCTTGGCGATCGTCCCATAATATGGTGATCGTGCTCCAGTCGTTGACACGAATCTGCAGGTGTCTGCTGAAGAATCCGTCCGCCGGTGTCTCAAACAGGTGGCAGTTGCAGAAAGGGATCAAATACCTGTTAAGAAAACAAATAAATGATAATTAGTCTCGCTAGCCGAACTTCATTAATATTACTCATTTCATTCATTACGGCCGATCAGAAACTATTTCCTTGCAAGGGTAGTTCAATGGAGTATGTTCTTCTCTAACATAAATGCGAAAAGTAACAAGATAAATCTAGGGCAACACACAATGATAAACGACACTGTACATGCATGAGGAATGATATGATATATGATATGGCATTTCTAACGCGCGTATACTCAAGTGTATAGTGATACTGATTGTCAAGTGTATACTGATCGCGCATGGGGATGGGCTGTACAAGGATAGTTGAATACAAATTAAATAATAGGGCCAGCTGGTGGCAAGTGCAAGGTAAATGCCGGGACAAGGGGCTGAAGGATACAGAGACAGTCCCGTAGTGCAGGGGAAAAGTGGCTGGGCCAAGGAGCGAGATCGGTGACACCAGTGAACCTGCATGCGCATGTGCCCACTACGAACAGTTTTAACATTTTTTACAGTCTTCATTCATTCATTTATTCATGCATCCATTCACTAAACCTTCATTCCGGTATAAAAGCGTGTAAAGATTTACTTACATTATATTTGAAATTTCCATTGTGTCTCTTCGTAATGCAGTCTGTAAAACGGACCGTGCTCTTGACAACGATTTTTCGTATACTGAACTAAACTGAAACTCTAGTTTCTGAATTTTCTGCCTTATCGTCTATTACGCTATTGCGCACTCCCTTCAAATGTATTTCTTTCGGCATGGTCCCTGTCTCAAGGTCAAAAAACAATAGACCCTTATACTTCCAGTGCGACTTGTGGGCCTCATCTGGGCGCTGTCCTTCGCATTCTTTATTTGCAACATCACGTAGTATAGGCATCTGTGAGAACTTCAAGTTTAGAATCCGTCTATGTAGTGCGCCTCAATGTGCAAATGCGAACTGGCTTCTCTCCCAAATGCCACGGCCCGCTTGGTGCGTTCTAAGTGCCCCAATTTTGTCCACGTTGTCTGCGAGCTTTGCAGCCCAAATTGAGACATTTAATTTTTGGCGGAAGGTCAGGGAAAGTATAAAGTACCACAGGAGTTGAGTTAAAAGTGAGATTTATTGTTTGTTTGTTTGTTTTATTATTTGCAATACGCAAGCCTCGTATACGAAAACTCGGGTAAGGTGCATAGGAAAGTTTTCTAAAATCGAGCCACTTAGCCTTAAAAAAACATGGCCGACCCATAGGGACAATAAAACTTTTTACTAGAGTATGGCTTTAACAGTGCACAGCATTTACATAAGATGAGACATGAGAAAAATATATACATACACATATGTGAGGTGAATAGAGATAATTCAAAGATGACACCCAGCTTGTTCGCCACCCATGATGGTGAAGTTAGGGGTTAGGGTTACAGGTACACTGTACAATAACATTTATTTACAAAAAGACAATCGTATTGCAATTATTTGAACCGGGATTTGTACTTCGCAATCAGCTGTGCATCGGGTGGGCATGGCACAGTCGCAATGTTTGGTGGCAATGGATCACTGCTCTGTACAGAAACGTCCAAAATTCCATATCTGTGCTTCTCTAACACAGCAACAATAAGGCCTTTCACAAAGTCGAACTGCATTTCATCATAGACTGGTTTGATCACCCATTGCTTACTTCGTTTTGAAAACACCTTGGAGTAGCGAGGCATCCTTACTTTGCCCCTAGTCCTAGATTGTTCACGTCCGACATTGCTGTTATGGGCCAAGACGGCTAGTAGAGTGCGATGTTTCATGCCCTGAAAGCTAAAATGCAAGCGCTTTGGCCTGTACTTTAGGCACATATTGTGGAACACCTCCAAATTTCCTGTGTGACAGAATTCTGTCAGTCCTCTCAAATCTCTTGATAGAGTTTTGTCGAAAACAATCTTCTCAATGGCTTTGTGTTTCGGTGATGATGGAATCAACCACTTCTTCTTCTGTGCCTCCTCTGGGGACAAAGGGCCATGTTCACATTGGTGGAAATGTTCATTTGCTGTCCAGCGGTGAACGTTGGTATAGTGGTGCATCAGTGACCGCCATTTTTCTAGTAGTATTTCCACTGACCCCTCGCAAGTTTTTGAGCTCCACCAAAGATGGTTGGTGATAGAATGTGACCACTGCAAAATACTTTCAAAACCTTTTTTTTTTCCTGCAGCCGAGATTTTCTTATTGATAGATTTAGCAAGATGCCATACGTCAAATTGATGTTTAATATGTGGGAACTGCTCTCTCATTGTCTTGGCAATTGAAACGTGTCTATCCGTGGCTATGAGCTCGATGTCCATCCCCCTCGATTGTAGTTGTTCCATTGATTTTATAAATCCTAGTTTCTCCATGGCCACTGAGGATGTACATTGTGTTACCTGCACGACCACCGAACTCACAATTTTCTTACTCTCCATGTCCTGAAAGTGGTAGGTGCAGTACTTGGCAGAAAATCCAGGGCTGTCGCACTGTCCATCGCCGGCTAGCCTGAATCGTTTGCCTTCGAATGTACTTGCTAGAGACAATTGTTCAATTCTCCAAGCATCACTAATGGCCGGAAACAGATAATCACGTTGGTATGTGTAGTACAGCGCACTCGAAATGAAATGGAGTCCCACAAACTGAAAGAAAGCCTCTAACTTCCTAAAACTGGAGCCACTAAAAAAGTGATGCAGCTGCACACAGTAGATTTCCTGCTGGCAGTTTCCCCAGCATCGGTTGTGCAGACCATGAGAACCTATGATTTAATCTACATGCAGCATTTATTGTGACGTTAGTGCCTTTCATTTTACGAGTCACATTAATCAATGGCTTCTCACATACTTTCCCTCTAACGTAATGCACACATTTCAGCATACTTATAATTTCCATCAAGCAACTGTCGAATACAATGTATTTGCTCTCTTTCATTAGACTGTCATCCTGCGTCAACGTTGTTTCAGCTGTTGACGCTGTGGAGATGTCAACACATTGGAAAGTATCATCGCTGCTATCAAGTATTGTAGCGTCTATGGATGCTGCGGCTGGTTCATTTTCTCTCATTTCAACATCTGCTAATTCAACATTGATGGGAGAACACAACAATGTCGACATGTTTTTTGGTGGCAATTGTTTGGCTGGTGTGGATTGTGTAAATTGATCTGCAACTACTTCAGAGCTATCTCCAATACATTCAATAACATCTTCTTGTGGTGGTCCGGTCGCACAGTAGCTATGGTCCAATGCAACTTTGTTGTAGTCTCCAATCAGAGCTAGTTCATGTTCTGGCCATTGGGCATGAGCATCTCGAGCCTGAACACGCCTCGCTTCAATTAATAGTTCCTCCATAGTGTACATGGTCTGGCAAGCCACATCTCTCATTCGCTTCACTGTCTGTGTGTGTATAGTTCTGACGCCCACGGGTAACTGGAGGAGAGATTGGAACAGGGATGTTCAGTTTAAACACAAGATGGAGTGTAGTAGAATTGACTAGAAAAAAACATAAAATAGTCCCCACCACAAAAAAAATGTTAAAGTTATTAACTGTTTGTAACTAACCTTTTTTTGTTTTTTTTTTTCTTTGCAACTTTTTTGACTCGACCTTCAACATCTGCACGTTGTAGCTCGGATTCGTTTCCGCATGTCCTCCCTTCCTCTTGCGCTGCAACGAGTATATTTTCTGTATCCGCATAGACAGCACGGAATGAGGCTCCATCGTCTCCCTGAAACATAGTACTTTCATTACTATGTATCAAAATATTGTTAGCATAAAACACGTGAGGATGAACACACAGGTACATCTCAATAGCCAAATACGATTTAAACATTGTGTGCAACAATCAAACGACAAGTATTCGACCAGTGATGATCTATTTCGATGGAACTGTCAGTATCCATACCTCCGGCTCTGCATGGACAGCCATGAATGGTTGTATTGGAGAGGAGGCATCCGCATCTCCCTGAAACACAATACTTGCATTAGTATGCTTTTCAATATTGGAAACATAACGCACACTTGTGGTCGAACGCACAGGTACATATAAAGAGATAACCGCGAAAGATGCATTGCCTAAAAGAATCAAGGAAAATCCAAATATGATCCCATTTCATCGACTTATTTCAACGATCCCTTTACATCTGCATCATCTCAATGAGATATTGGGGTGGAAGCTCCGTCGTCTCCCTGAAACACAGCACTTTGATTAGTATGCTTTTCAATATTGGAAACATAACACACACTTGGGGTCGAACGCACAGGTACATATAAAGAGATAACCGCGAAAGATGCATTGTCCAAAAGAATCAAGGAAAATCCAAATATGATCACTTTTCATCGACTTATTTCAACGATCCCTTTACATCTGCATCATCTCAATGAGATGTTGTGATTGGGGTGGAAACTCCGTCGTCTCCCTGAAACACAGCACTTGCGTTTATAGGGAAGAAAGTATAGCAAATGGAATCACGTTATATGATCACACATGATGGTGCTGTCAGTATCCATACCTCGTGCTGCTGAAGAATATCTATGGATGTTGCAAATGTAGTGCGCACTTCCGAAAGCTGTTGCGCCGATTCGTATACTTGAATGTCAGGCTCTGCATCAAGTGTAGGGGTTGACGCTCCATCGACTGCCTGAAACATAGTACTTGCATTAGTGAGGATTACAATTGTGAAAACATAACATACACCTGGGGTCGACAGCACCCGTACATATCAATGGCTAACCACGAATGAAACATTGTGTAGAACAATGAAACGACAAGAATTCCAGCTTTGATGATGATGCTCGATGGAGCTGTCAGTATCCATACCTCGTGCTGCTGAAGAATATCTATGGATGTTGCAAATGTAGTGCGCACTTCCGAAAGCTGTTGCGCCGATTCGTATACTTGAATGTCAGGCTCTGCATCAAGTGTAGTGGTTGACGCTCCATCGACTGCCTGAAACATAGTACTTGCATTAGTGAGGATTACAATTGTGAAAACATAACATACACCTGGGGTCGACAGCACAGGTACATATCAACGGCTAACCACGAATGAAACATTGTGTAGAACAATGAAACGACAAGAATGCCAGCTCTGATGATGATGCTCGATGGAGCTGTCAGTATCCATACCTCCTGCTGGTGAGGAACATCTAGAAACGTTGTAGATGTGGCGGACGCTTTAGCATCTCCCTGAAAGACAGTACTTGCATTAGTATGGATAACACTAATTATAACTGACAACAAACACCAGTGGACGATAACCAAGGTGTATATCAATTGGAAAGCAGTAACCAAACATTCGGTAAAATAATTACACGATAGAATACAACTATTACTTGACATGCATAAAACAAGTATGTAGCGATTAGCCTAATAAGATTACCTTATACGCGCTAGAAGTGGTTGATAACTGCGACCATGTCAAGGATGTAGACTGTTCTTGCTTCAGATTGAAGGGATAGTCAAGAAGTTGTAAATGTCAATTAATGATTGATAATGAAATGCCAATATTAAAAATAGCCATGTAAGCCGACAGAATTCTTGAAAAATGCTCAATACAGCACAGTTCCCTGTCCCTATATATATATATATATATATATATACACACATTGCGTTTGTGGGTTATGAAATCGAAAAAGAATATATTGATAAATGTCATTATTCCAAAAACTATACACTCATATCAATATCGAAATTATTACAAGGGATAGAACACCTACAATATCAATTAATCCATTCGGCTACCTACACAGTACCGCAAGGCCTAAAGCTAAATCCGGACACTTGACTCACCGGTGGCGGAATGTGGACGAATAGAGTGGGAATAGCGTTTGAGCAATTTCCGTGTCGTTCGCCGTTTATTCTTCTTTGTTACCCAAGAAGTTGTGCACATGTCCAAGGAAAAGTGCCGGCTGCAGATGCAGTATCGATCGCCCCTCTTGTCCTCTAAGACTTGTTGGACTCTACTTTCCAGCTCATCCAGTGGATATCCGCACTGACCCATTCTCTTATTCGATCGACAGTTTTCGGAAATACATGCATTGTAGTTCCTTCAGATTTCGCATGGGTCTTCGAAGGGCAACCGCTAATCGAACAGGCAGGCATTGTTGATAAATCTGAAAAGTAAATATCAACATTATTATACAATCTTCAAGAATAAAGATTTGATACAAAAGTAAATGAATCATACAATGATCAATGCAAGGTTTGTTTTGGTCGCAGGAACTGTACCAGTTCATTATGTGCAGCTTAGTATTTGCATAAATTGCAGAAATGTATAAATGCTGAGACTAAAATCTGAACATGTGACTCATCCCTTGGATGTACTGTATTGCACGAGAAGGAAACATTCTTACATCATAGACTGGATCCCCGAAGGATGCAATTCGATGACAATAGACACAGATGAAAATAAATGGATCTATTGATAGCATAGCAATGGAAACTATAGCCAATAGCAATGAGACCAATGAACATAGCACTATTGTGTACTCTACTCGCAAATAGATAGAAATTTAAAAATCTGCGAAATATGACTAGGATACATGGTCTTACCTTGACCAACAAACAGTCGTATTCAGCAAGCAGAGCAGTATGTTGCAGGAGAATAGGTGGGTGGCCACAGGTAGCACACTGATGGGTTTGCTCTAAGCGGTCACAGAAGTTCACGGATAGCACGACGACAACCAGATTAGCGTAGATCTCTGTGGTTGCCAGGTAAAACGTTCAGGAGTTGACTTGCAAAGCACAAAGATGTTCTCATGAGACATATCAAGTGGTTTATAAAGTATTTTGGAACAGGGATGTGTTTGTGAATGAATGACGTATGTATGTCGTGGTCTTAGGGGGGCGGCCTGCTTGAAGGGGAGGCCTGGCTGGAGACACAGGGTCTGAGGAGGCCATGTGACCGATGGCCCCTGGGCGTGGGACACCTTTTGAAGTGTACCTGTTGTTTGGCACCTTCGCCGTTTGCGCCCGTCACAGCCCCCCATGCCAGCGCTCGTCCCCGGGTGCGAACCGCCTTTGATAGAGGGGGTGGGATGGATGGGCCTGGGGCGTGCAGATAAGGCACAGGAAGACTTCTGAACGGAGACACACTTATGTGGATTGCAGGGGGGCGGCCTGCTTGAAGGGGAGGCCTGGCTGGAGACACGGGGTCTGAGGAGGCCATGTAAGCGATGGCCCCTGGGCGTGGGACACCTTTTGAAGTGTACATGTTGTTTGGCACCTTGGCCGTTTGCGCCCGTCACAGCCCCCCATGCCAGCGCTCATCCCCGGGTGCGAACCACCTTTGATAGAGGGGGTGGGATGGATGGGCCTGGGGCGTGCAGATAAGGCACAGGAAGACTGCTGAACGGAGACACACTTATGTGGATTGCAGGGGGGGCGGCCTGCTTGAAGGGGAGGCCTGGCTGGAGACACGGGGTCTGAGGAGGCCATGTAAGCGATGGCCCCTGGGCGTGGGACACCTTTTGAAGTGTACATGTTGTTTGGCACCTTGGCCGTTTGCGCCCGTCACAGCCCCCCATGCCAGGGCTCATCCCCAGGTGCGAACCGCCTTTGATAGAGGGGGTGGGATGGATGGGCCTGGGGCGTGCAGATAAGGCACAGGAAGACTGCTGAACGGAGACACACTTATGTGGATTGCAGGGGGGCGGCCTGCTTGAAGGGGAGGCCTGGCTGGAGACACAGGGTCTGAGGAGGCCATGTAAGCGATGGCCCCTGGGCATGGGACACCTTTTGAAGTGTACATGTTGTTTGGCACCTTGGCCGTTTGCGCCCGTCATAGCCCCCCCCATGTCAGCGAGCATCCACCGGCGCAAACCGCCTTTATATCAATATAGAGTATATCGCCTTTATATGAATGATAGTATATCGTTGCTTATCAATAACAAATTCCACATACCGCAGATTCTTGTGAGCCCAGACCCACACTTCAACCAGTGTATTATAGTGGCCAAAACCCAAAGGTCTGTATAATCCAATGGTAATTGATAGTATAGATATATGTGATTCATTTAAAAAATCGAGACAAACGTGGTTAAAATAAATGTGGTGTTTTATTTTGTATCTTATTTTCATGACACAAAAATACAAGACTTTAAAGATTATACAGGTCAGGTTGCAGCACAGCGAGAGAAAATCCCCTGTACTGACCGCTGTCACTTGGGAACATTTCTCTAATGGCATGAACGGCACAGGCGGGTATCACTCTTCGAACGCGGTGTCCAAGCGTCCCGTGAAGCCACCATGTATAGGAACGATAGGCCACCAGCCTGTACCACCTGTGAAAAGGAATGAAACAAACTGTTTTTAAATGACCAAGATAAGTTTAATAAACGTTTGTTGTCATGACAATGTTTGTAACTAATGGCATTCTGCACGGACAAATGCTATCTAGACAATGCACACTATTGAACGCCTTACATGCGTTACAATGACATGTAGATGTAATTTTGGATATAGTAGAAGACCATGAAATAGGAGTGGCATGACAAGCAGAGTATACTTACTCGTTACTCGGATTACGAGGACGAACAGTTGCTCGAAGTTCGTGCATAAGCACCATCATTATTCTCAACACGGCCCGTGTGAGGCAGGCTGCCCTGAAGTCTGGCAGCTCGGTGATGCCTTGCGGTCGTGGCTCGCCTTCCGAAATGTAGGCCAGGCATCCGAGTTTTCTCGGCAGCAGCAGTTCTCCTCCTCGGTTGGCATTAGCTCACACCGATTGCATGTGCACCAGGTGGAGACGCCGTCCATGCGACTAGGCCCAGGCTCTTCATCTGTTGAATCATCCTCCCAACTGCCGTCCGAATCCCCATCGTTTTCGCGTGCTTCCCTTTCCAGTAGTTCCTCCTCGGTATACTCAGGCTCGTACATGTAGGGCATTATTGTAGCCATTGTGTGGTAAACAGAGCGGCGAAGGTAGCTGACCAGAGCACTGAAACGAGTCACAGAATACTCAAAGTAACACAGAGAGAGGAATGGAATCGATAATCGGCAGCTGTGTGTTGTGAAACGGTCTGTTTATACTTATTGAGGAAAGAGGCGTCCTGCCATTTCCATGGCAACACGTCATTAGCTGAAGCGCAGCGAATGTTGACACGAGACGTGCTTTGGCGTTGGGAAATGGGCGGTACGAGTCTGCTGATGACAGGCTCAGGGGCGGGGGAATTGATTTAGTGCCGCAAAAGCAGGTCCGCCAGGGCGATCGGGGAAAAGATAGGATTATCAGAAAATGGCGGCTCACAGGTGCTTGTTTTCGCGTGCGTTTAATGGACGAAAACTCGGGTAAGGTGCATAGGAAAGTTTTCTAAAATCGAGCCACTTAGCCTTAAAAAAACATGGCCGACCCATGGGGACAATAAAATTTTTTACTAGAGTATGCCTTTAAGGATTCGGTTACATAAGATACCCAAGTACCACCTTCTTTTTTCTTATACTCTCGGAATCGTTTTAAATATTGGGCAGGAGTCTTTCCAAACTTTAAAATCAGAGTTTGCTTCAACATTGCAAAATCCGCTCGCTCAGCCTTCGACATTTCCATAATGGCACTGCCGCCAGAATGGGACAGTCTGCTGAGTAACCAGGCAATCTTATCAGCATTGTCAACTTGTTGAACTTTACATGCATACTAAAACGTATTCAGCCAGTCCATAATGTCATTCTTTTCCTCATACACACTGAGCAGATCTTTTGGAAACCTTCGATGAGAGGAGGCCCCAGACCCATGTCCAGGACCCTTGGATCCATTTGCAACCTGAATCTTGGCCAGTTCCAACTGGTGATCCCTGTCTTTCTGTTTTTCCACCTGTTCGATTTTTAGTTTGGCCATCTTGAAATCAAGCTCCTTCTGCCTAAACAGCAGTTCTTGCTTCTTGAATTCAAGCATGGCCTCCCCATCGACACTGGCAGAGGAAACATTAGACATCTCATCCTCCCTGTCCTCGTGGTTGCGGTGGACCAGTGCAGCAGCAGAACCGTCGGTTCTGCCAGTGAGAGCAGCCCCACCTCCTTCTGCACTGTCCTCGGAAGTTATAGCGTCAAGCTGAGTTTCTTGCCACGCCATGATTCTTTGGATCATATCTAACTTGGTGCCTTGAGAGGATACACCTCTCTCCGCACACATCTTTTTCAATGTTTCGGATTTAGAAGCATTTAAAGTTAACAAGGTATTTGTTTCCATACTGTTAGATAGGACTATGGCCTTTTAAAAGTTATACTACGACAATTCACTACGTGTCCTGGTAGGAATAACTTGAAATGCCTTCGCTCGTGCGCAACACTGGATACCTTCAGTCGTATCCCACCGCTGTACACCAATTTGTTAAAATGGATTTTTGAACTCCGTCCTGGAGGGTCAGAGGTTCAGAAGGCCAGCCTAGTTTCTTGGAACAGGGTAACCTCTGAACAAGCCAGACCAATCAAGGTAGCGATCGCGGCGGTCAAGACTAGGTCTCAAGAGGGTTGAGGGTGATTGAAAGCCCGCAATGAGCACACAAAGCAAGGACACTTACAAATTACTCCAAGCAGGTGTTATATGATAAATATAGACATTTATTACAAGGCCTTTGTAATATTGATCATAGTAAAGAATCACAATAAAACTCAAGTAAACCAACACATCACAATCAAATACAATATATATATATATATATATATATATATATATATATATATATATATATACACAATTACCGAAGGGTCTAAAGAGATAGAAGCACAAAATATGCAGACCACCTAGATGGGGAGGAAAACAGGCAGTGCAAGTAATCGTTAGACCCAGTTCGCCTTCAGAGGCCACCTAACTAGAAGGAAGTCCGAGCCCTACGAAGAGTGGAGCCTTGTGCTCAAAAGTACCTGCACACGCTGGTGCCAATGGGCCAAGGGGAGTCTCTTCAAGGAAGTCAGGCAGTTGAGAGTGGTGAACAAAGGAGGGTGAACAGATCTCCGTTACTCAAGCGCGGCCTCCACTTGCGGGCAAAAGCAGAGCGCAAGTGCGAGAAAGGTGTGCTGTTTAACACAGCGGGGAAAAGCTGCGGGCTACTGCAGGAGGGCGACCAGTTCCTAGCGTTGCTACTCACCGGTCCCCGATGCAGGCAGACCCAGGTTTCTCTGCGTCAATTTCAGTGCTGGCAGGTTCAGATACGAGCAGGGGACGACTCGGCGTTGTGTAGATTCCGCAGCAGCAGAAGTTAGAGTTGAGGATGTCCCAAACGCAGTGAACCTGCACAGATTGTTACCACAGCAGGGCAACGAAGCGGCCGTGTGTATTTCAGCCCAATGTACACTTCTCACTTCAGACCTGGGAATGCCAAGTTTACTAATCATGTGAGAGTGCTCATGACTTGGAATACAACACAACCTGACGGCGGTAACAGAGCAAGACTCCTGTGTAGGCTGGTCAGTCCACTGGATGGCCCAGAGACGCTTCCGAAGGCTTACGTGCAGGAGATGATGAAGATGCCGAGAATAGTTGTTCCCACTATTCCAAGGGGTCGAAGTACCAGTAACAGGCCTTCTCGTTCGATCAGAGGCAGAATGGTTTCACAGAGCGACAGCAGTGCAGAGGAGCAGTCCTTCAGCGGGTCACCAGCGATTCCTCGGGTCAGCCTCGTAGTTGCAGGATACTTGGCTCCTGTATCCCTTGTTCGTGAGAACTCAGGAGATCGACATGGTAGTGGTGTTTCCAGCCTCCTCTTATCCAGAGTTCCCTTTGCGCCAAAATGGAGAGGACCCAATGGGAGATCTGCTCACAAAACACTCACACCATTCGTGGACCTATCACGGACCACGGTGGTCCCAGGCATTCACGACACACTAGACTCTCTGGCACCCAGGATGTGTATTGGGACCAGACATCCCAGCCCACATCCTGGAGGCACACACAAGGCTTGTAGAAGCCCGCGAAAGCATCTGTGTTTCGCGGGAAAGTACATGCCCAAATAAGGAAGGCCCCGGGTCAGCTCGACCTGGGGAAGGTGAAGGGGGCAAGACGGTCAGCGGGCAGGACAAAGAGCCTCGCGGTCTGGCCATTTTGGAAGCCAGGCCACCATTTTGGGCTAAGCGCGAGAAACGTGCTTAAATAGCCAAAAGGAGCTCAAAACACAAAGAAACAATTGCTGCCACCAGTCCCGTCCGTGATTCACTTGCACCATTCGTTAACGATCCAAAGAGAGTGTCTAGGGCCTGTAGAGTGACTAGAGACCCAAGAGAGCAGAACTTAGCTTACAGTGCCCTCTTGTGTCATGTTGCGCGAAAGCTGCAACATGATAAAAACTATCGAAAACAATTTTTCCCGGTACTGACTGTCTTAAGGGCACGTCAGTTTCCCCGTAAGAATGGAGCAAAAGCCCAGAGGAGTGCGGCAGAAGGCTGCGCTTCTCTGGCAAAGTATAGATCACGGTGTAAAACAACAGCAAAAAGTTTGGGGGTTGCCACACGGAAGGAAAATTACCTACAATATGAAATCTTTCCTAACACAAACCATGGCGCCAAAATTGAAGGAAAATCCAAGGCACTTTGCAAGGTCCAGAGTTAACACAGCTCTGAAGGTTTCTGGGATTAGGTAAGCTTAACTGACAGATCAGACAGACACGAACAGATTTCTCCATTGAAAAACCTATGCACCCTGTCAGTATGACCAACTAGGTGGATGATGTTCTCATCAATGACATCTCATAGGCAGCAATGGCCTGCCAAGGGAATATGAATCACATCTAGAGGTGTTGGCTCTGGTCCCGAAGAACACACACAATTCTTAGAGATAATTTCCATTCATGGTAAAAAGGTCACAAACTAGTGGTGGAGGTGCATAATGACTGTAGTGGACAGCAAAACATTGACTACAAAGATAATTCTCCCGGACTAGTTTGTTAGAATATAAGGCTATGGGGTGGAATGCAATATAAGGCAATGGGGTGGAACGCAAGATAACATGGCTCTAGAAATCCGAAGGGTGGCTGAATGGATTATAATGTTGACGCTGGGCATCCACAAGCCCTGTCTTGCCAGATGTTTGCTAGGCAATGCCCTGAATGTCAAGCATGCTTACATTTGTGAGTTTTTACATCGCAGGATCCAGTAATCTTTGTCAGACGGTACCCCAGAGGCCGAAAAATGGTGGCAGGCACAATGCAGTGTTCTCCTAAACCGGAATGGTTGCACATGGAGCCCAGAGACTCCATGCATGTAAAAACGTACAACATTTCAATTAGGTTGCTTTGCTCTAGGTTTCCAACATCATACACATTGGGACGAATACTCCAGTGCGACTGGGGACAGAGATGTCCAACTAATACCAAGTCTGAAGAAGTTAATGGAGGAAGAGGAAGAAAGGTGCTCTCGAAAGGTTGCATAGCAAGCTGCAAACCACTCTAATAGCAAAGCTCTAAACGATTTGGGGTACCTTTTCCTTTACTTTTGCCAGGGTCAGGCTACTGGCGTGGTGTTCATTTTCTTCGGAAAGGAATTCCGAGCACCCAGCTTAGACTACCAGTTCTTGACAGCCTGTAAGCTGGTTAAACAAGAGTGTAGGTTGCAAATGAAGAATGGCGATAAAAATTATGACCCAAGGCACTGACTGAGCCACAGAGATAAGCAGCAGCATTTTCAAAATCAGGCTAAGCGTCAGATGAACATGTGAATGGTGGTGTCCCTTATTCACCTGTTCCAAGAAAGTAGTCTTGAACCCTTGAACTGATCACAGATACAACGCAGGGGATGAAATCGTGTCCCGGGTGCTCCCTCTTCTGGCCAATTTCATCCCAAGGACATATGCTCAGTCCTGAACACTGGTCTCTGACTCCCCAGGGCACCAGTGCCGTCATCTATTTCACCCTTATTCCACAGCGACAGCCACTGTGCTGTAGCATCCTCCCAAACTATCCACACAAAGCCACTGGTGCTGTCATTCTACACTGGCAATCCCCTCTATGCACAATCAGTATCCCACCAGCCACCTGGAATATAAAGAATTGTAAGTGCAAGGATATCAATTCTCATGGAACCTAGCTAAGCCTGGAAAGTCTCATCGCAAGTTTCTTCCGTGGTGTTTTTGCATTACATGTATAGACTATGCTCTCTTTGGACATCTTTGTTTGGGTTGTACCTAATAATTTAAGTAACATTACTTTTGTTAATTTAAATGACTGCAGCTGAACATTCATCTCTACAGCTTTTACTACCCTACCCTGTACTTGGTGCTGCCCCACATATGCTCCAGAAAGCCAGGCCTTGGGTTTTGAACACCTCTTTGAAAGGTGACCCAAAGTAGCCCTGCATGGGGATGATTTCCCATTAGGGCTCGTTAGCTTTTAAAATCCTTTTGATAATTTGGTATGTTGCAGATTTCCCATTAGCCCTTAAAGTTGGGGGCCTAGGCAGAATAGCACTGAGTGGGCAGCCATTTCCGAAGACATCCCAAGCCCATCAGCAGGGGCAATATCTTTACATTGTAAGTTACAAGAGCAAAGAACGGGTGCAATGCAGACAAATGTAAATTTCATTCTGCTGTGTGAGGAATTGCCATCTCGCAATGGTGTAGTAGCTGTGGCCTTTTTTGATTTTTAGTAATAAAATGATGCCGGTCATTCCAACATCGAAAGGATGACCTGCTTACCAGGTGTCCCTTTCCTAAGATCCATACCAAAAACATAATGTACACCTGTGCCCTGCTGGATCAGTTCCCTGATCTGCAGTGCCTGCTGTCCCGTGGCACAGTGCCGGTTCAGGGGTCACAGGTGCCATCTTGACAAATGCAGCAACAGACAAGTCTATGCAGCCCAGGGGCCACATTTCAGCTATTCACCCCTGTTCTCAAAACCACTTAAAGTATGAGAGTTACAATGCTGGGGCAGTTGTAAACGTTAAAAATACGCTATGCCCGAGTTTAAAAGGTATGGTGGCAATATCTCACGAAAATTATCCAAGCCACATCAATCAGATATTGTAAATGTGTCAGACTGTGAGCCCAACTCAGCTGTGGAAGAATGTGTATTCTGGTCAGACATCCTGGCCCTACCAAGTGACATGGCAGGAGACTCTAGGGCTATGCCTCTTCTTTTGATCCTTTGTTAAGTCGGGTAACACCTCTCTCTCCAGTGAGCCGGCCACACAGCAGAGGTTGGCCTGGGAAACAGGAATCAAAGGGCACACACATTACAAAAAAGGACTAGCCTCCCCACGGTGCTGCATAGCTAAAGGGCCTTTTATGTTTTTGACAAGGGAAGGGGGCAGAGCTGGAATAGCACAGCATTGTGCTCAGCTTGAACAAAGTATTGCTACACCTGCACTGCTCAAACAGCAGTTCGAACTGCCAGAAATTTCATCACTGATCCCTTGGACTGGCAAACCGACCCTGGTGTTCTTCCTGAACCACAGCCTTCCAGCACAGCGTCTAACGAACCCGCCGTGATCTTGCCGTCGCATCAATCCTGGTAATCCCCACAATCTTCATCACTTCAAAGCACAGCAGCCTTCAGTTGGACCCGCAGTCGACATCTGCTTACTGGCTGGACTGTTGTGGCACAGCATGGGGAGGCTGTGCTGCAATGATAAACACACTCCAGTGCTTGTGGCAATACAGGCCCCGTCTTCCTCTCTGCACAGCCTTTCAATTAAGCGTTTTGTCATGTATGCTGCATGTTACATCATGTGACAGTCAGGCGTTACAACATACCTCCTTCCCCACAAAGTACATAACCTTTCATCAACTTTACAAGACTAAACTGCAACCTTTACCCTTATTACGGAACAATATATCCCAGTAGTATCAAGTGTCCAATATACTGTCACTCATCCTGACTGGCAGCCATTTGTTATGTCTCCTGGAATATCTTTCCTCTGGTACCGGATTGCCGAGTGTGCATGGGGAAGAAAGGGCCAGAACCCCTTGCATTTTATCAATGACCATCTACAGTCCTCTGTTGAGCCCTAGCCTCCACAATGTCTTGTAGTGACATGGACTTAGGCACCAGCAGTCTAGTGACCATGTTCACCAGTTCTTCTGCCTTCAAGTCCATGGCAGTTAGGTGCCAGCAAAGCAGAAATGTGTGAGGAGTCAGACATGTTTTCATCTCAGATAAAGTCGAGCTTCCTCAATCTTATCAGTGTAAACACGAGATCCCCTGCAAGTTCCATGGTAGAAGCTTTAAAAAATGAAAACCGTGGATGTAGCCAGCTGTGTGAGGGATCTTATGTCTCAAACAATGGACCAGGATTCCCCCAACACTCTAGTGAAGAACTATAATACTCATCTGGAATCGTTATTAAATAGAACTGTACCGTTAAAGCTTAGAACAGTCAGAGATTGTCCTAATCACCAGAGTTGGTTTACCTCTGACCTAACTCTGCTCAAACAGAGGAAAAGACAGGCTAAATGTAATCGGCTAAAAGAAAAAACACAGACAAATAAAGAAGCATGGAAACTTTTTGAGAAGGAATATAAATTTAAGATTATGGAGGTGAAACAAAATTATTATAATGAACAAATAATGAAGGCAGGAAATGAAACTGTTTAAAGCTTGGGAAAAGCCCAATGCTTTGAACCAAGCCATTAACCTGGATAGAGAGAGATGACTGCAGCTAGGTACAGAAAGCCTTTGTGGATAAAATAACTCAGGCTCGTGCTAGAATCTGCAAAGACCTGGACCTACAAACTGTGCTGGAACTCCCTGGCATCGTAGGGCACGAACAAGGTCGGGAATCTCAGGAGTCTTTCTACTTCACTGCTGTAACGAGCAGTGATGTAGTTGACTTACTGACAGATATGCACCCAACCAGTTGTCCTGGAGACCTTTTTCCTTCAAAAATTATTCTCGAGAACAGGGAAATGTTTGCGCCGTTTTTTTAGAAGATTTATTAATGCCTCTTTCGCACAAGGTTTGGTCCCTGCGGCCATTAAGGATCTTGTGGTGACTGCTTCTAAAACAACAAGGTTTGAATCCTAAGGAACACTCAAACCATAGGCCAACAACTAACACTTCACTCATCTTGAAAATAATTGTTAAAACTGCTACTAAACAGATGCAAAACCACTACGAGGCCATGAGCCTTCTTCACAAGAAGCAACCTGGCTTTCACAGTGCTCATGGGACAGAGAGCGCTCTACTCGACCTTTGCACTCGCATGCTCTCTGCCTTAGAAAGGAGTGGTTTGGGACTGCCGATTCTTTTAGATTTATCGGCAGCATGCGACCTCCTTGATCATAAACGACTGCTGAACACACTGACAGTTATAGACTGTTTTCAGAGAAAGCCACAGTATGGATGGAATCTTTCCTTTGTGGTCGTAATTCCAGAATTTGCTGGGGAGACGCTTCATCTGACCTTGCTCCAATTCTGTGTGGAGTCCCACAGAGAGCTTGTTTATCTCCATCTCTTTTCAACATTTACATTAAAACGCTGTGCATTTAAATAGAAAAATGGGGGGGGAGGGGGTTTCTTCGCCAATTACGCAGATGATTGCCAGATATCCATGGAACCGAGTGGGAATTACGTAAAGGATCAGGAAAAATGTAATACAATGTATAAGCTCATTATACTGGATGACTACAAACTGGCTATGTCTAAACACTCCCAAAACTGTACTCATTGTCTAATATGCTTCAGAAAGGCTGAGCTTGGACTATAAGAGTTTTTGCATAGATGGTGGTCACATTCCTGTGGGCGACAAAGTTAAAACACTATTACTGAATGTGGATGCACATGTAAACTATGTAGTTGTAACTATTATTTGAGGGTTCTGAGACAGATTTGCCCTCTGGAAACCCAGAAAAATCGTGAGAAGCTAGTCCGAGCCATCGTTTTACCCAGACTCGACTATTGCAACTTGTTGCTAGGTGGAGCAAGCCAGTAATGCCTGGGTAAGCTCCAAAAGATTAAAAATGACACGGTACAAGCAGTTTTGTGACTCCACTGGCTCCCTGTGGCAGCCAGGGTCCAGTTTTACGCTGGGTCACAAGTGTGTTTGGAGCTGCACTGTACTTTCTGAAGGAGAAATTGGAAGTCCATAAACCAGCTCTGAATGTTTGGTCTCCCGATGTACATGGTCTACTCATCCCCCGCTTCAAGAGAAACGGGGAATTGGCGCTCATATTCGCTCCCAATTGCTCAGGCATGGAATGAGCTGCCTGTGCACTTGTGAAAGGAAAAGAACCATCTCACCTTCACCCTGTCTCGTGGTTCTGTGTTGTCCATGTTTCAGTGTATCACCTGGACTCCCAAGGGCTTTGGCGCTCAATATAAGAAATAGAAAAATAGACAAGGGAGACAGACACATAGGTCACCAGAAGTCACCATTTATCAAATAATAAAGGGTGAGACAAATGCCTATCTTTCCCTAACCTAACAAGGATTTCCCTACCTAACAAACTAAGGCTAAAGGAAAGTGACCTAATGTCCAAAGATATCTGTCCCTCACACTCATACATACAACAAAATCATATAGGAGTTATTTGTCAGTTTCAACATTGCAAAATAAAATATGCATTCAAACATCAAAGTTATAAACAGATAGTCCATGGGAAAGATCCCCTTTCCCTTGGTTCCCTTGATCAATTTAGGATGTTTCACACCAAAGTTCATTTTCAGAAAAGTTATTTTCTCTAGCCAAGTTCCACTCCAAATAGGAGGCACAGTTCTTTTCATCCAAGGTGTTCTTCACTTGGTAAATAAGGTTTCTCCCTCTTAAGACAATTGTTCAACCTTTCACAACCTTCTGCTTAGGACACCAAAAAGACACTCTTCTTACATCAAATTGAAAGGTTACGGTAAAGATTATTTTCTCAGTAGACCAATCATGTTTTTATCACTTTGCATTTCTTCTTCACAAGCAACACCTTATTCAGAATTATGAATTCAGAAAGGTATACTTTAGTCTGGATGGTTATGAACTTCTCCCATTGGATATCTTCCTCTTGGGAGATTACATTCACTTTGTTTAAATTATTCAAAAGGTATTCAATTTCTTCCTTTTGGGAGATTGCATTCACTTTGCTTCCATTAAAAAATGTGGTATGGAAAAGGTATACTTCTACACAGTGGTCTACTTCGGAGCACCCTGGGGCCACCTTTGCCAGGCCAACTCACCTGTATGTCCTGGCGTCTCTTCCTGACTCACTGATGCTGCTTCGTCACAGCTCCAGTCAACCCTGCTGCTGCTCGCGCAGGCGGTCAGTGGGAATACTGACGAATGCCATCCTGGTGCCTCTGCTAGAGGTTTCATGAGCATGGCCAGATTGGGAATGAACCTCCAGCAGAAGTTAATAATTCCCAGAAAACTATGGACTTCCCCCCCGATGATGTGGGGGCACAAAAGTCTTGCTGCTCATACCTCCCGCGGAGCTGCTGAAAAGCCTGTGTCATAAAACAAACCTGAAAAAGGGTACCCCATCTTTGTACAAATCAGCATTAGAGACGTCTTTATGGGAGGGCAAAAGGGGCACTCGGCCCGGGTCCCCAATCGGAGGGGGGCCACAGAAGGCAGTTTGATAAGGAGCCAGTTTCCATTAGTCACCAAAATTAAAAAATCACACGTCAGGATTCTATATGGTGTGCTGCTGAGGCTCTAAAACTATTGCCTGTCTGTTGTTGACAAGTACATTCTGCTCTGATATTTACATTGTGTAATTCTATCTATGTTCACTTCAGTATACATATTTTGTACGGCACAACAGCTGTATCATTCTCACCTTTTTATGGTGATTATATTGATTAAGTGCAACAGCCAAAATTGAAATGGATATTAATATATTTGAGTGTTGCGATGGTTCGGAGGACAGCTCAGTGTTTTAAGCACTCATTGCAGAGATCTGCTTTCACATGCAACATTACAATACCAAATTCTAGCATGGCCGACTCCGTCTTTCCAGTGCATGAAGTTGATAAGCCTGCATGAATACGTACTTTGATTCTTAGCAGACCAGGTGTTATTGTCGCCAATATACCCGCACCAGAGTGCATTTGCTATAGAAACACTATCAGTACGGTGAAGATCTAGAAATTGGATTGTTCAAATGGGGAGTTGTAAAACCTAGGCAGCCACATCTAGTGATGAAAATAATCACCTCGCTGGACTAAGACTTTATGTATAAAAATTCCAGCCTGTGGAACCAAAGCGTTCATGGTTGGATCCTAGCTTTGCTAGCAATCTATACAGTGTTCATGGACACATCTTATTTCACTTTTCCCATACTGGTAGCATTTTTTAGTTAATTACATGATTTTTCCTTATTATGTAGGCCATTTCAGTGGAAGGTATCTTAGACAAGAGAGCAGATCAGATATTGCAGGCTTCTGGCCAGTGGTCTGCTTATGGGACAACAAAACGGTTTGCTTTTTTAGTGCAACTCAAAAGGCAAGTTTTTAAATACCATTGCCCAAGTCTGTGTTTGGTGTGTATTTAAAGCTATTCAATATAAAAGAAAAACCTATAGGAAGTCTTTTAAGAACACTTCAATTAATATATTAATATGCTGATACTTCTATACTTCCCTTGATGATGGAGACAATGAAGCTAGAATTATTGCCATTTAGCATAATAAAGCAATATGCCCCGAGCGGTGGGGGCATTACTGACTCAGGTAATGCCCCGGGGCCCATAGATAGATAGATATATATATATCTATTAGTTATAGGCCCGAGCGAATATCTGCATGACCGGGGCAATAAAAGCATTTCTTTCTGTCCCGAAACGCTGCGGCGTTACGGGACAGAAAAAATAAAAGAAACGACCAAGAAAATGGCCGCCATGAAAGGGAAAACCGTTTTCCCTTTCCACGACGGCCATCGGGAGCGGACGCACTGGGAACAGAAGTGTTCCCAGCGCATCCGCTCCCGAAAAAAAGAAAGGAGCAGAAGGTAAGTGGGATTGGGAGGGAGGGGAAGAAAAAGAAAATACATATCTGCGTCCCCGGCGGGGGACGATGGAAGCCTCCAGCCGTGTGGAGGCACGGAGCGGGGATGGCCCCGCTCCGAGACTCCACATGGCTGTAGGCTGCCATCGTCCCCTGCCGGGGACGAAGGAGCAGGAAGGTAAGTGGGGTGGGGAGGGCAGTGAGAAGGGAGGAAAGGGGAATTTTTTTTGTAAAAAAGCCTTACCCGAGTCCCCGGTGGGGGGCAAAGGCAGCCTTTCAGCCGTAGGGAGGCTCGGAACAGGGTTGGCCCCACTTCTAACCTCCTCAGTGACTGAGGGGCTGCCACTTCCCCTGCCTAGGACAAGGCAGCTGGAATCCCGGCCAAGAATCAAAGGATTCTCCGCCGGGTAACGACCCGGTGAGAGCCAATCAGAATGCATGTTGCATTCTGCTTGACTCTCGCCTGGTACTAATATGCTTTATACAACTTTTTTTAAAAAAAATGTTGGGTTATGTGATTTGCATATTTTCCAAGTCAGTTCTGTAAAAATGGGATTATGTTAGTTCAGGGTAATAACTACGAAAGAAAGTGGTAAAGTGCAGAAATTACAGAGTGGGTGTGAACCCCAGCTTCTTCTCTTAACCAATGTGTGATCCTGGCATCTCATTTAATCTTGTATTGCCTCACCTGTCAAAATTGCCAATCCCTAACCATTTCAAAATGGTCAGCCATTCAGAGTGATTTTGTTCTGAGTGTATGATCTTCAAAAAAGATTCACTCATAGTGGCATTGGCTTTGTATAACGTTGCTTCCCCTATAATCATAGTGAGCATCGATATATTGCACACCGCAGCCACGTGTGTATTTGCTCTCGAATGGCAACACTACTTGAAAGCCATGTCCCTCTTCTGATCTGTCTGTCTGGATACGACACCTTCCTGGTATCTTCAAATAGTTATCTTCTGTCTATGGTATGTGTGGGCGTTCTCCTTTCTTCCCATTGGTTGCCTGTTGTGGGATGTTTTTATCCATGCATCCGAGCCCTACCTCAAAAACTGTGCAGTACTGACATGGAAAACATCATGATGGCCAGAGCTTCCCAGAAAATGCACAGGGAAATGCATGAAGAATAGGCTGCCACTCATTTTTGCCGATGTTATGGGCACAGAAGGGCACTGCCTAAAACCACCATTGGACTACCCACACAGTAGTCTGAAACCATTGGGAATGGCAATGCTGATTGCCAAAAGCAACCTAGAATCGTGGGGAACTCATTTTCTTAAATCCCAAAAATGGGTGCATTACCAGTACTCACCACTATCAGAAAGCCGGCGTTTTAAAACAACACCAGACTTTTTTTCTTTTTCGTGTAAAACTGAATAAATGAACCCAAAGCATGCCAAAGAAAGACTTACTGAGAGGTGGATACAATCTAAAGTTATATTCTGAAGTGACTTGAAGTTTTATAACAAGACTGGCTGAGTTGTGGATTTTTAGCAGTTTAAGTAAATTTGGACTGAAAGACACTAAAAATCTAAATGTTTAAAAGAAATGAGTGACCTACTTTTGAGTGTCACATAGGTTGCAATTGTTTAAATGTCATAGTTTTAAACTTAGAATCAGCATTTTAGCTGCATATGTAACAATGGTTAGTTTTATTTGAATGCAGAAAACTGGGTAACTAAAAGTGACATTAGCTGGGGCCTGGTTTAAGGAACTGAATTATGCCCACCAGCTACCCCCGACAGGAGTTGAGACTTGCACAACTGCTGTGTTCCCAGGCCTAGCTGCCTTTTTGCTGCTCCCACCAAAAGGGATCTGACACTTCTCTGATTGAATTATCAAGGGACTGCTAGAGACTAAACATAGGACCCAGGCAGAGGGTTTATTGAAGTGGCCATAAATGGCTTCCTCTTGAACAATGGGCCTTCCAGGGCCCAGGCAGATGGTTTATTGCAGGGGTAATAAAAATGGCTTCCTCTTGGCAGAAACTGGGAGGGGGAGAAACTGGAGACAGAGGCTGAGCTTGAAGAAAGTGGAAAGACTGGTTTCTGTACCATGTGACCTGAAAAGACATACCCCTGTAGCCAGAATATGGTTTTAGAAAAAGATGAATAACTCATAGTACGGACTTGTCATAATTATTTAAATGATACCATAATTCTTGTGATTTTTCTGCCCACATTTTAAGAGGTTTTTAGAACCGGTGGCATGATCTGGGGGCAAACTAGCAGTTAAGAGGGTATTACTTAAAATGTATGCATGTGAAAAGTCTGATACTTCATCAATTAATGTCTGCATGCATTGCACACATTTGGGTAAATTTGAGTAAGAATCTGATATTGGTAACCTGACCAAAAAGTGAAATATGTCGCCATTTCTCAATGCAAGCTCTCAGGAAGAGCAGATTTGGACAGGGTATACCTCCTGTGATATGTGATGGGTGCATGTAATTTTAAACAAATGTGTACCTGTGCAAATATGTCTTTTGGGTCAAAATATAGATTGTGTGTAATTTGACAGGGGTGGGTTCTCTGTACCATAAACAGACCTCATCATGATGACACTTCATTTCATTCCCCCAATCAAGGGGAAGAGGATGAAGTGGCCAATGACAAGTGGAGAGGGGTAGAGCCTAGTGATGCTGCACACACACCCATTTTCAAAACACATAAAAGCAGACAGTCAGGACAGATAGGGACATTCAATTCCATTTGCTGCGGAGCATGCTGCCGGACCATACCACATCCAGAGATCCAGACTTCAAATCCATCAATCTCCAGAGAAAGCTGTGCAGAAAGATCCAGAAGCAGTGCTGTACCCACAGAGAGCAGAGCTGACCCAGACCACTGTTAGCAGAACCAGAGAGCTGACCCAGATCACTGTGAAGTGCCGAGACCAGACCGGAGTCCAGTCTAAAACCTGACCAGATCCATGGCGAGGCCCATTCTAATTCAAGAATATAGTGTGAGTACCTAGCAGAACTGTGCAGAACCAATCTCTTAGTTAAAATAATATAATTCAATCTATTTTAATCTAAGTAGAACTGCCTCCTAACCGTCACCTGTCATTTTGCAAAACTGTCACCTGTCATTTCTAGCTGCTAGCTGTCACTTGTCTTTTTGAACTTTAAAATTTCAAATCTGAAAAACGACCTTTACCATATCGCTCATATCTCCGTGACCGTTTGTTTTAGAGACTTGCAGTAACTTTCCTCTGAAAGCTGGGAATCTTGGCTTTTCAACGAACCTAGAACCGCATTCCCATTCCATACACTTTTGCCGCTATCGCGAAATACGCACTCGCGAATTTTGCCGCGATTTGCAAATTTCTCCACGTGTGAAAACAGCAGTTTCCTTGCTAACAATTCGTTTGCCTCTCAAGAACCATCCCTGAATCATTGCTAGAGTGAGCCTGGACTAATATTAACTAGATACCACTCACCCTGAACCTCTAGAGGGAATTAAAAGCATTTTAGCATATTTTTCACTTCATTGCCAGCACATATAAAAGCATTTTGGGCCTGTGTTTCGAACTTCTGTAGTCTAAGCTTGCTGGGGTGAACTGAATTACATTCGATTGCATTTCTGAGAACTGTGTGCTTTCCTTCCATTTCCTTGCATTGCATAAAGGGGGGAGGGGATTGCCAGAGAAAAGTGATTACATTGTTTTGTTGAAATCATATTGAGTATTTTCTGTATTGCATTTTCATTCAACATTACATCCATCTGAACCCTGTAAAGCATTCTCTACCACATTATTCTTCTGTCCCTATTTACCAGTGTTGCTATCTTATCCATCCTATAACCACTCATCATTGATTATAAAGAAGTGTGCTAGTGCCTGACTATCCATTATTGATTACTGCTCAGATTAAGTGTGATATTCAATTATTAATGTATTATAAGGTGTGATATATATATCTATTGTTTAAATGATCAAATAAACCTTTTAAACTTGCAGAACAGAACTACTTCTTGGCTCAGTGGGGTCAGGGGGATTCCAAGAGAAAGGTGTTATATAGGGGTAGTCATCCAGAACGCATGAACTGGACATAAAGATATATCAATAAGGGTTTCCATTCAGTATCCCAGACTAGGCATTGACTTAGCTGTAGTGTTGAATTGAATCCTCTTACAAATTGGGGGCTCGAGCGGGACGTTTGGGTTAGATCTACCATTTGTGCAGATTAATACAGCGTGCCAGCTGACCAGATACACATATCCGGTCAGATCACCACGCTGTGTTACGCTGTAAAGCACTCCTCAAAGGAACGCTCTAAGGAAAAGGTCTGTTTTGCAAAAATAAAATATAAACTTCTGTATGTCAGGACAGAGACCAATCTCTAGAATGACAACCTTAGTAGACATGAAAATAGCCAGAGAGCACTTCTTACATAAGTTATTTGTGAGAGGTGAGTGGACTCACCAGGACCGCATGGTCTGGTTGCAGGCCATCACGCAACAGGTCACGGAAACAGGGTCAGGTATATGGAGAGATCAGGGTCCCTTACATGTGGCCCTGAGTGAACTATACATGGCTCCTAAAGCTAAGGATGAACAAGACAGGATGGTTAGGATAGCGGCGTGCCTGTACCTATATATGGGAGACATGTAGGATAAATGTACTGAAAGCCAAGATCTGGCGAATAAGCGACAGATGGCGTTAGAGAAGGTCCAATCTGACCTGGTCTCTTCTGAGCAGAGGCTGCAGGGGAGCCAGGAGTCAGAAAATGAGAGTAGACAGCACATCATTAAAATAAAGAGGGATATGGACATCCTGCAACAGGAAAAGGCTGACCAGGATACCAGATTTCTGGCCTTGCAGAAGGAGTACCAAGAAGGTTTGGACTCCCTACTGCAGAGCCAGAAAAAGCTGGACCAACAGTTAGACTTCAATAGGGCATGTGCTGAGCAGGTAGTCACCCTGCAAAGCCACCTAGATAGGGAGAAGGCAGAGAGCAATAAACTGATTTTGAAAGACCTGGATACCCAGGCAGAGTTTGACCAGGAGCGCCAGAAGACTGGTGCCTTCCAAAGGCAAAGGGACGACCTGGCGGCACAGCTGCAGGCTCTTGTCAGGAAAGGGATACCTTAGGCCAGGAAGTCTGCCACTTAAAAAGGAAAATGGAAGAAAATCACCTGGCCCTCCAGGGACTGGGTGACCTCCAAAAAGAACACCACAACTTGTTAGAGCACACCAGGAAGGTGGAGGATGCTCTGGCAAGAAAGGAGCAGGCCAATAGGGACACAGCTCAGGAGGTAACCCTCCTGCAGCAAAGACTGGCCCAGTGCTCCAGGACCAATCAGGAAACGCAGAGAAAGAATGAGGCTCTCTGCCAGCACAATGATAGGCTCCAACAACAGGTAGCGATGCAGGAGAGACTGATAGAGTCTACTAAGGCCTTAACTGAGGAACTGAAGGCGCAGGCTCTTGCATTGCAACAGGGAGCAGGGGCGGATAGAGACCAGGTTCGCTGGGAAAGGGAAACTCCTGAGCATAACCTCAGGAGCCCTAGTACCAGAGGCCTTTATCTCTCTCAGTCCCTGGACTCTGCCACCCCCATGTCCCCTGGCGCACATGAGCACCGGGCCACAGGGATGGCAGATTACTATCCAGCCAGAAGCATGGGGCTCATAGGCCAGTACCTCCCAGGAATGGATGTGCGGGCATCCGGGTATGGGCACCCAAGCATAGTGCAATTTAGTGGGGAACCCCAGGAGAGTAGGCCCATTAAGGGCATCCTGAAAACCTCTGCCCAGTTAGGTCAGTGGGGGGGTACCATCGAATCCTGGCAGCAAGGAGGGATCTGAAGACTCCTCTGAGCGGTACAGGACACAGGAGACCAGGTCCCCACATTCTGCCAGCCATTCCCAGGCTCGCAGAATCCGGGAAAACCTGGAAGATCAGACAGGAACCTCTGGGAGCAGTGCCTCTGAGTCAGAAGATGAATGGACCAGGGTTACCCGGACCAAAAGGGCCAATAAGACAAAAAGGGCCTTGCTTAAGGACCCCTTAAAGCAGATTAAGGCAATCAGGAGCGTCATCACGCCTTATCATAAGAACGCCAAGTATTCTGTTTGGGAGCACTTAGAGTTGTTTGAGCAAATGATGGAGACTTTCCATTTGAAGGACAGCCAAAGCTGTATTCAATATGTAAAGTGGACCTTCTCCCCGGAATACTCCAGTTTCTTTGCGGGGCTGGAGGACCAAAATCATTTGCCATCTTGAAACATTTTTCTGTTCACAGAAATCCTCAAGAGGCTCGCAAGGCAGCCTACAATTTACAATGTGGGGAGGATCAGGCCCCACAAGAATTTGTGCAGGAGTTAAAGCGTGCTTTTGCACAGACCACAAGAAGGGTGTGCACGGATAGCAGAGAATTTATTAATATGTTTTTCCATGCCTTGCCCAAATACATAATGACCCAGCTCGGGTGAGATTTTCATGAGAAAAGATCTTTAGAATGGGTCATTGAACAAGCCACCCGCATCTACGAGGTGCAGAAACCGGTGGAAAACAAAAACCAGCCCAAAAACCCCAAAACCAAGAGCACCCCTGCTGCTGCCAAGGTGGCAGAGGTAAAGGTCACCCCCGTTTCAGAGTTGGAGATGGGGGGGGCCTAAAAACCTACCTGCACCTAATAATGCTAGGCCCAGAAGGTCCTCGGGCCAGTCACAAACAGGGAGTCAAGGAGGTAGTCCCACAAATGGGGTCCCTCGCTCTCCTGACTATGTAAGTCCCCGTTACAAGGGAAGTTGACCCATCCTGGGTTATGTGTGGACTCCTCCAGCCCAAGGGGGGGGGATCCAGCCAAGCACCTAACCCAGGGAACTTCCCTCCAAACTTACCACAGGAGGGCAGAAATTCTCCAAATCCTGGGCAGAACTTTTTCCCCAGGTATCCACCCAATTTCCAGCCCCAAAATCCTCCACCCTTCTTTCCCCAATTCCCTGAGCCCAGACAACCGAATCCGGGAGAGGGGAGGCCAAGGGTGGAGGGGTATCCAAATCTTCCCAACCAGGGGCACTACCAAAGAAGGGATAGCTACCCTTCCCGGGATCAGCCCAGGGGAGAAAACAGGGCCCCGTATAAGCCTGAGCGGGTTTCCCAGTTAGAGCGCCAGGTTCAAAACATGGCGCGGGATCTGGGTCACATACTGAGGGCTCAGCAGAACCCTCAGATCGGCATGCCGGCGCAGAACGCACCCAACTTTGGACCTGGTGCTCCAGAACAATGACGGGGGCAGCACCCCGATAACTCACCGGTTCCCAGGGAGGGGGCACAAAGGGAAGGGGGGTGTAAAGCCTTGGAGGAAACTTCCTTCCTCACTTGTAAACAGCCCCTGGAAACCCAAGAACCGGAAACAAAATATCCTGCCCCTGAAAGTCTGCCTCGAAAGGAGCAGAGGGGGGGTAGGAGAAACAAAAGACCCAAACAGACTCAGTTTGAGGAGGAGGTACAGATCTTCCAATTTGAGGGAGAGGGATCCTCAGAAGATCCTGGGAAAAGGATCTTCTCCTTCAGAGAGGGGGGAACTCCTCCCAAAGAAAAATGGGTCCCTAGGGATGCAAATCCAGACTGGAGAGATGTGGAGACTGAGCTACCGCCGCCCACCATCTCATCCCAGAACCAACCGTAAGAAAATCCCCTGGTTCAAACCCATCCTGATGACTGCCTCCAAAAAGGGCGGGGCGTCCCAGAACCGGAACCAGGGGAACCCACAATGGCTCTGATCTCCAGTTGCCAACTTTTTCTTTCAGATTCCCAAGGCTCTCCACAGAATTCTGCCCAAATCTCTTCTCTAGCAATGTCCAAAACCAGAAAGTTAGCCCACCAGTTGTCCAAAAATGTGCATTATCTGTGCCCCCTTGAGGAGAAGGAGGGAAGATACTATGCCCCGGTACAAGTACAGGGACAGGGTACAATTTTGGCACTGGTGGACACGGGATCTCAAACTACTCTTCTGTCCAGAAGGGCCTTTGATGAACTGAATGCAGGAAGGGGAGGGAATTACCAAATTCCTCTCCTCACTTCCTGGACAACTCCAGAACTTTGACGGGAAGGAAATTCCCGTCGAGGGGACGGCAGACTTGGACATTAAAATTGGGCGACACAAGTTGAAACACCCGGTCATAGTTGTGACTCCAGAGGGCACCCCTTGTTTACTAGGGAATGACCTCCTGAGAAGGTTGTCACCCCTAATAGATTGCGTAAACAAGGTCTTCTGGACCCAGACTAGCCGACCCATAAAATTAAAACAGAGTGTCAACCATGTTAGTTTAAACGGCACATGCCACATGGTTGAACAAAAATCTGACCAAGTAGAATTCCACTTCCAGAATAACCAAATTCCAGACGTGACAGTAATAGCAGTAGGACAACAGACTGGTGATGGGGGGGTCCTCTCTATTTCTGAAAATCAACCTCCCTTCCAGTTTAAGGTGGTATTCCACACTGGAAGGAAACACCCTGAAATTCTTTACTAATCCACAATCAGAAACTCCCACTCCTATAGTCCAGAAAGATTTGAAATCAGCTCAGAGCCTGGCTGATATTCAGCAAATTGGAGAGCAGTTGTTCATCCCTGTTCAGTTAAATGGTGGGAAGGACTCTGTTCTCGCTCGAGTGTGTGTGAACAACGGTAAGAGCTTCACCAGCGAAGCCATGTTCCGCCAACTCCCAAAAGATCCAGCCATTCCCACCTTCAAACTGATAGACGAATGGGAAATAGACCTGGAAGCACCTAATTCCAAACATCTCCTGCCAAGCAGGTGTATGCTCAAAATCTCCATTGGCAACAAGAGCATAGTCCACAATTGTTGGGTCGTGCGAGACGTCACTGCCGCCTTTTATTTAGGCAGTGACATTCTCAATCGCTTTGCCATTAGTTTGGACCTAATAAACTTCAAAGCTTGGTCCCGATTAGCGGATAATCCCATGGGCTTTGATGATCCGGAAAAAGCATTTAGGTCAGCTCAATTGCTACCTTATGCAGTTGAAATTCAGATTAAAGAGGAAGTCACCATCCCAGAAAGGACCCGACAATTCTCCCTGGAAGTGAAAGTTAAAAGAGGACAACATTTGAAAAACCCTGATGCTTACATACATCTAAACGCTTCTCTCCAACAGCAAGGGTTGGGGGTAAACCCAACTCCATTAGTCAACATAGAACATGACACCATTCCAATAGAGGTGGATAACAGCGACTTAAAGAGTATTACTCTAGCCGCAGGCACCATTATTGGAATGGCGGTTGATGACCGACATTTTTCCATAGACTTAGGTAATGAACTGTTAGGGCCAATCCCCAAGGACTGCTTTGACAGTGACAGTGATGACAATACAACACCAGACAGGATTTTTACCCGGCATGGGGGGAACTTCCTGGTGTACACTTCCTGCCCTTATGGTAAGGAAGATGTGACTTGTGACTTCAGAAGGGATGAGGTGATTTTCCAGGTCCATGAGGGTTGCCTTTCCCACCTGAAGCCTCCAGTCCAAATCAGCACTCTGACCAGGGACTTCTCCACCCAGCTGGAGGAGGCCGCTGAAATAGCCAAACCAGAAGTCTTTCCAGGCTTCAGGCAGATGGTGGAAGAGAGTCAACCTAGCTGATGCCTGTGTGACTCTGGAACAAAAGCAAAAGTTGAAACAAGCCTTCTTGGATTTCCAAGATCTCTTTGCGGTAGACTCATAGGACAGTGGTCGCACCGACATCCACACAACAACAATCCCCATGGACTCTGGCATGACTCCTGTGTTTGTGAAGCAATATCGTTTGCCTCTCGCATCCATGGAGTCCCTTACTGAAATAATTAAGAACCTTGAGTCCCGGGGAATAATCCGTCCAGTCCACAGCACCTTCAATAATCCGGTGCTGGGAATATTGAAGCCAAACGGCCAGTGGAGACTCTGCGCCGACCTGAGGGAGCTCAACAAACGGGTCCATACTTCCCGATGGCCTCTGCCCTACATTGACCCAGGGCTGGCCCAGATTCAGGGGTCACAGGTATTCACTGCAATAGACCTGACCAATGGATACTGGACCGTGCCGGTCAGTAGGGAGGACCAATACAAACTGGCTTTTACCTTTGGGGGCCAGCAATACACATGGACCCGGACTCCCTTCGGATACCTCAACTCCGGCAATGAATTCAACATTTTCCTACATAAGGCCATGCCCGATCTGGGTGCGAGGGGTAACCTGGCTTATGTAGATGATGTCCTCATCAAAAGTTCATCTGTGGAGGAACACATAGCGGAGATCCGTTATGTTCTGACCCAGTTGAGGGCCGCCGGAGCAAAACTTTCCTTTCAAAAAGCACAGTTGTGTAGAACCTGTGTTAATTTCTTGGGGCATGAGATTACTCCTCAGGGTCTCTGTCCCCAGGAAAAGAAAGTGGAAGCACTTCAGAAACTGAAAGACCCCACAACTCTGCGGGAACTAAGGGGCCTCCTTGGACTGACTAATTACAGCAGAAAGTTCATTGAGGGCTACGCAGAGATCACCAGACCCCTGATTCATCTCTTGAAGGGGGGGTCAAGTGGGAATGGGGTCCAGAACAAGCAGAGGCAGTAAAACAACTCAAAAGAAGCCTCTCACAAGCGCCTTGCCTAGCTTACCCTGTCAGAAACAAGGAGTTCTTCCTGGAGACGGGGTTCTCTAATACGTGCTTGACGGCGGTATTATACCAAAAGCATGACAAGGTCAATAAAGTAATCTCCTATGCGAGCAAAACTTTATCCTCAGTGGAGGAAAAATTCAACGATTGTGAGAAGGCACTCCTGGCAACGGTGTGGGCATTGAAGAATTACCGCCCGTTTATCCAGGGGGAAGACATCATAGTGGAGACTCCACACCAGCCTCTGCAATATCTCCAAAGTGATAGAATCCGGGCCGGAAATGTGAGTAATTCCCGAATTACTTCCTGGATTCTGTCAATGCAAGGCTTTCCTGTGGAGGTCAGATATGGCCAAAACAAGACGAGTCCCCTCGCGCAAGGTCTGGCTGACTTGCATGATTGTGCCAGAGAAAACTGTCTCGAGGACGAAAGTCTAAAAATCAAGGACAACACGGAGGCATACCTTAATTCCCCACACAAAGTCTTTGAAGAAGACAAGTGTGAGGGAATGCCCACTGTCTATGTGGATGGATGCTCGTACCATGTTGACAACCACGGGGAGAAAGAACTGGTGGCCGGCGTAGGGAATGCATGGGTGAATGAGTCCCCAGAACCCTCCGCTGGATACAAAATTGGTCCCCGAAGTAGTCAGGTGGCAGAATTGATGGCTGTGCTTCAGGCCATCCTCACTGCTGTCCAGCATCAACTCCGCGAACTGGTCATAATCACAGATTCGGATTATGTACGGAACGGGTTCGTGGAGCACCTGGTTAATTGGAAAACCAGAGGCATGTTATGTGCTAACAACAAACCCTTGAAACATGGGAAGTTGATCCAAAACATTGATGATCTGGTCACCTCGATTGAGATGACCATCTATTGGAAAAAGATCAAGGGTCATTCCAAACTAGAGGGACCAGACAAAACTGGAAATGACTTAGCTAATCAGCTGGCCAAAACCAGGGCCATCCAAGGGGATCTAATTGAGATTGAGTCCCTGTTGGGGGAAATCCAGGTCACTGCTATCACTAGGTCCCAGACAAATGCTCACAACGACCTTTCAATTGCACAATGGAGTAAGGAGACCCCTGATGCTGATTTGATTACAGCTCAGAAGGGGGATCCAATTATTGGTAAGTTTTACTAACACCTTGAGGACCCTGAGAACTTTCCCCTGACGGATACCGATTACATTGGGAAAGAGGACCTAAGGGTGTTGATGAAATGTCCAAAAATGTTCCGGATCCAAGACGGTTTGCTGGTAAGGAAATCCAAAGCTGGCCACGATCAGTGGGTGGTTCCTACCTCATTCCGAAGCCTGATGTTAAGTCACGCCCATGATGCGGCCACCGCCGGTCATAGGGGGTTTCACACAACATTGGAAATCTTAAGAGAGGTTGCATACTGGCCACACATGGGCCAGGACCTCAACCAATACTTGAAGGGGTGTCTTGTGTGTGCACAATTTCAGCCGACGTCCCTCACACACCGCGCGCCTCTCCAAAAGCGGGGGATGACACTACCATGGTCAGATTTACAAATCGACTTTGTAGGCCCCGTGATTCGCTCTGCTAGGGGGAATAAGTACATGTTGACTGTGACATGCTTGTTTACCAAGTGGGTGGAATGTCTCCCAGCCCCAAACTGCAAGGCAGAAACGGCAGCCGCCCTGATGATTAACCACATCTTTTCCCGTTTCGGTCTACCTCAAAGGATTGAGTCAGACAGGGGTAGCCACTTCACCAGTGAAGTAATGACAAGGATGTGGGAGATACTGGGGGTCAAAAGGAAGTTGCATATTGCTTACCGGCCAGCTTCTTCTGGGGCAGCAGTAGAGAGATATAACCAAACCATTGTGAGCATATTACAGAAGTTTGTGGCAGATTCTGGGCCAAGTTGGGATATCCGATTACCTCTGGTCCTAATGGCCATCAGATCTACCCCTTCATCTGCAACCAAAATGTCACCATTTGAGTTGATGACTGGGCGCAAGATGGTGCTTCCTCAGCATTTGCTCTACAGGACCCAAGAGCAGACACTGATAAATGCCTCCACAACTCATGAGTATGTGGAGAATTTAAGGAAACACCTTCAACATGCTTTTGCTTATGCTCAGCGGAATCTAGAAAGATCAGCTGATAGCATGAAGACCCACTATGACCAGAAGACTTCCAGGAAGGAATATCAGGTGGGGGACCGGGTCTATCTATACAATTTCCAAAGGAACCAGGCCAAACAGCGAAAATTTTTGCCTACATGGAAGGGACCCTTTGAGATTATAGACAAGATCTCCCCTGTGGCCTACAAGATCCGCATTCCCAAAGGCGGTTTGGCAGAGGGGGAAGACAAGTGGGTCCACATAAACCAGTTGAAGTGTTGCCATCCCAGGCACACTCTGCAACAACTGGAGGAATCCTCTGGAATCCTAGAGGGTACTGTCTCAGATTAATTCAGTTCTAACTTAAAAGATCCTACATATCGCCTATCAAATTCTGAGTTTCTCAATGTGGGTGTTTTTGTTTTTGAATGCAAAAAGAAATGTGCATGTTCATATGTTTTGACTATAAATTTATATGCCACCCCACTATATCAATGGTGGGGGAGAAATGTCCATGAATAGGTATTGCCGCTCTTCCTTTGTCGTCCTAGGAGAAAGAAAACCTCGAGACTGGCCAAGGAGGACGATCCGGAGACCGGGAGCTGAGACGCAAGGGGCCCAGGGTACCGCCCAATATTCCCATCAGGACCGGCGAGGAGAACCGATCGATCCGACCGGATGGAGGAAAAGATGCTGAACTGTGCCATCTATTGGAAGAAGATGAGGAAACATCCCTGGTCTTGCGAGTTCCATCAGTGAAACAGAATGGCCATCGCAAGAGGGGGGCTTGTGGGATGTTTTTATCCATGCATCCGAGCCCTACCTCAAAAACTGTGCAGTACTGACATGGAAAACATCATGATGGCCAGAGCTTCCCAGAAAATGCACAGGGAAATGCATGAAGAATAGGCTGCCACTCATTTTTGCCGAAGTTATGGGCACAGAAGGGCACTGACTAAAACCACCATTGGACTACCCACACAGTAGTCTGAAACCATTGGGAATGGCAATGCTGATTGCCAAAAGCAACCTAGAATCATGGGGAACTCATTTTCTTAAATCCCAAAAATGGGTGCATTACCAGTACTCACCACTATCAGAAAGCCGGCGTTTTAAAACACCACCAGACTTTTTTTCTTTTTCGTGTAAAACTGAATAAATGAACCCAAAGCATGCCAAAGAAAGACTTACTGAGAGGTGGATACAATCTAAAGTTATATTCTGAAGTGACTTGAAGGTTTATAACAAGACTGGCTGAGTTGTGGATTTCAGCAGTTTAAGTAAATTTGGACTGAAAGACACTCAAAATCTAAACGTTTAAAAGAAATGAGTGACCTACTTTAGAGTGTCACATAGGTTGCAATTGTTTAAATGTCATAGTTTTAAACTTAGAATCAGCATTTTAGCTGCATATGTAACAATGGTTAGTTTTATTTGAATGCAGAAAACTGGGTAACTAAAAGTGATATTAGCTGGGGCCTGGCTTAAGGAACTGAATTCTGCCCACCAGCTACCCCCGACAGGAGTTGAGACTTGCACAACTGCTGTGTTCCCAGGCCTAGCTGCCTTTTTGCTGGTCCCACCAAAAGGGATCTGACACTTCTCTGATTGAATTATCAAGGGACTGCTAGAGACTAAACATAGGACCCAGGCAGAGGGTTTATTGAAGTGGCCATAAATGGCTTCCTCTTGAACAACGGGCCTTCCAGGGCCCAGGCAGATGGTTTATTGCAGGGGTAATAAAAATGGCTTCCTCTTGGCAGAAACTGGGAGGGGGAGAAACTGGAGACAGAGGCTGAGCTTGAAGAAAGTGGAAAGACTTGTTTCTGTACCATGTGACCTGAAAAGACATACCCCTGTAGCCAGAATATGGTTTTAGAAAAAGATGAATAACTCATAGTACGGACTTGTCATAATTATTTAAATGATACCATAATTCTTGTGATTTTTCTGCCCATTTTAAGAGGTTTTTAGAACCGGTGGCATGATCTGGGGGCAAACTAGCAGTTAAGAGGGTATTACTTAAAATGTATGCATGTGAAAAGTCTGATACTTCATCAATTAATGTCTGCATGCATTGCACACATTTGGGTAAATTTGAGTAAGAATCTGATATAGGTAACCTGACCAAAAAGTGAAATATGTCGCCATTTCTCAATGCAAGCTCTCAGGAAGAGCAGATTTGGAGAGGGTATACCTCCTGTGATATGTGATGGGTGCATGTAATTTTAAACAAATGTGTACCTGTGCAAATATGTCTTTTGGGTCAAAATATAGATTGTGTGTAATTTGACAGGGGTGGGTTCTCTGTACCATAAACAGACCTCATCATGATGACACTTCATTTCATTCCCCCAATCAAGGGTAAGAGGATGAAGTGGCCAATGACAAGTGGAGAGGGGTAGAGCCTAGTGATGCTGCTCACACACCCATTTTCAAAACACATAAAAGCAGACAGTCAGGACAGATAGGGACATTCAATTCCATTTGCTGCGGAGCATGCTGCCGGACAATACCACATCCAGAGATCCAGACTTCAAATCCATCAATCTCCAGAGAAAGCTGTGCAGAAAGATCCAGAAGCAGTGCTGTACCCAGAGAGAGCAGAGCTGACCCAGACCACTGTTAGCAGAACAAGAGAGCTGACCCAGATCACTGTGAAGTGCCGAGACCAGACCGGAGTCCAGTCCAAAACCTGACCAGATCCGTGGCGAGGCCCATTCTAATTCAAGAATATAGTGCGAGTACCTAGCAGAACCAATCTCTTAGTTAAAATAATATAATTCAATCTATTTTAATCTAAGTAGAACTGCCTCCTAACTGTCACCTGTCATTTTGCAAAACTGTCACCTGTCATTTCTAGCTGCTAGCTGTCACTTGTCTTTTTGAACTTTAAAATTTCAAATCTGAAAAACGACCTTTACCATATCGCTCATATCTCCGTGACCGTTTGTCTTAAGAGACTTGCAGTAACTTTCCTCTGAAAGCTGGGAATCTTGGCTTTTCAACGAACCTAGAACCGCATTCCTATTCCATACACTTTTGCCGCAATCGCGAAAAACGCACTCGCGAATTTTGCCGCGATTTACAAATTTCTCCACGTGTGAAAACAGCAGTTTCCTTGCTAAAAATTCGCTTGCCTCTTAAGAACCATCCCTGAATCATTGCTAGAGTGAGCCTGGACTAATATTAACTAGATACCACTCACCCTGAACCTCTAGAGGGAATTAAAAGCATTTTAGCATATTTTTCACTTCATTGCCAGCACATATAAAAGCATTTTGGGCCTGTGTTTCGAACTTCTGTAGTCTAAGCTTGCTGGGGTGAACTGAATTACATTCGATTGCATTTCTGAGAACTGTGTGCTTTCCTTCCATTTCCTTGCATTGCATAAAGGGGAGAGGGGATTGCCAGAGAAAAGTGATTACATTGTTTTGTTGAAATCATATTGAGTATTTTCTGTATTGCATTTTCATTCAACATTACATCCATCTGAACCCTATAAAGCATTCTCTACCACATTATTCTTCTGTCCCTATTTACCAGTGTTGCTATCTTATCCATCCTATAACCACTCATCATTGATTATAAAGAAGTGTGCTAGTGCCCGACTATCCATTATTGATTACTGCTCAGATTAAGTGTGATATCCAATTATTAATTTATTATAAGGTGTGATATATATATCCATCGTTTAAATTATCAAATAAACCTTTTAAACTTGCAAAACAGAACTACTTCTTGGCTCAGTGGGGTCAGGGGGATTCCAAGAGAGGGGTGTTATATAGGGGTAGTCATCCAGAACGCATGAACTGGACATAAAGATATATCAATAAAGGTTTCCATTCAGTATCCCAGACTAGGCATTGACTTAGCTGTAGTGTTGAATTGAATCCTCTTACACTGTATCCATGCTTGAGCACTTTTGCATTCTGCGAGGCAGCTAATCTGAGTCGTTTGTTTGTGGATTATGTGCTCCTTTTTCATAAAATGTGTCCTGTAGTCATACTTTGTACGGTATACCTTACTTGTGGCTGCTATTGATGAAATGTTTCCTTTACCTATGCTAAAACACAAGTAGCATTACTGTGGACTGCTAATGTTGCACTTGAAATGCTACTTGTTTATCCTTCTGATTACACCAAAATGAAGAGGGTAAGGAGACTGAAAGGGAGTTTACCATGCTTATTTTGATCTCTGTGAGGCAGCATATCAAGCTATGGCTCCCTTAGTTCCTTTGATCCAGTGGAGGGGGGCCCCCCAAAGGTGTCCATGCCCTGGGCCCCAAAAGTTCTTAAAATGGCCCTCATCTGCATTTCTTCTTGTTGAGAGTGAGGCCTTTTTGGCGTAACCAATGGTAAGCAGCAGAGACTTTCCATGTTCTTTCTCTGTTTTGAAATATATTAATACATATCACTCATAGATGACCTTCTTCCAGGCCAGTGAGCACGCCCCTAACAACGTGCTGAAATACCTCAGCAGCAGACGTGACACCAAAACTCAGCCCCAAGTCAAAAGAAAATGTTATCAGGCGCAAGTCTTGATGTAAGGGTATCTGATGGTATCCAGAAAGCAGGTCACAGTGGAAAAGAGCTTTGCCTACTAGAGATCATCCAGGATGTGATCTAGCATCAGAGTAGTATGGAGTGTTTTCAAATTGCTCAGCTGGGAATCTGCATATCCATGCATATGCGTACTTCCCCTGGTCGTCTAAACTTTGTAGCTATAACTATGGGAGAAACACATGGCATGGGGCCTTCCACCCTAATGTCTGCCTTTTTGAGTCGATTTAGCTCTTCTTCCACTTTTCTTAAGCAGAAGGGGATGCAGTGATTCCTCAACGGCGCTGGCTGAATGGGGTTATCTGTGTGTAATTTAACTTCTTACCCCTACAGACGCCCTACGCCTTGGAAAAGGTCTTGAAAGTCTACCTGTAAGCTCTCAATGTCTCTTTCATATATATGTTGAATGCGAAGTGTACTAATCCCAACTCTTCTACCGTATTGCAACTAAGCAACATGTCCTGTGTTCCAGAAGTACCATCAAATGTTGCCACGGTGGAAATCCGGACATGCATCATGAGCGTGTAGAAGGCTCCTTCTAGCGGTAGCAGGTGCTTTCCACCCTAGGTAAAAATGTGAATCTATCTTGGGAGTTGTCAACTTGGGTGGAGGTTGCAACCTATGGAATTGTGCAGATAGAATCACATTGACAGAAGATGCTGTGCGTCTATAGGTAAGAGGACACAGGACAATATTGTTAAAGTGCACTGCAGCTGATATTGTTTGTCTTGCGCTCCTTGTGATATGGAAGATATGGAAAAAAAAATCTTCAAAGTCATTGAGTCCTCCGGGCCGACTTCCATTTGAGGGACTTCTTGGGATATTACTTCCACCGTGGCTGCATGCCCTGGTGGAGTAGATGGCCATTTTCCCCAATTGTTGAGGGGGGCACATCACACTACACATGCAGGCAAAGTGGTTAAGTTTCCTGCAGCACCCACATTGTTGTCATACCGCGGGGCAGTCCTGAACACAGGTTCTTCACCGGGACTTAAGAGGGCATTGTGCAACAGAGCATGCTGTGTGCCTCTTCCTTGGGAACCACAATCGTAAGTCGCTTTAACTGAATGTACTTCTTCCATGTGTGCCGCTTTTGAAGTCGCCAAATCCTGGGCCCGGCCCGATACCAACATTTTTTGTTTTAGGAGGGTTAGGCCAGGAACCTTCGAAATCAGTTCCTCAATTTTGACGAATGACATTTCTGAATTATTGGCCACATAGTCCAGTTGTCTCAGTCTTGTGTAGAAGACATCCAAAGACTTTGTAGGAGTTTGCTGCGCCTGACTGAATTGGAATTGTTCGCAATCTAGGTTTACCACAGGTGTAAAGCAATTGGTTAGGCCTGCTCTTGTGTCAGCATAGGAGCCATTACCTTGTGGAATAGACTTGAATATTTTCTGTAATTAGCTCCCAGCATAAAATAGTAACATGGACAATTTGCAGCAACCAAGAACAAGTCTTTCAGACCACAACGACCATCTGTGTCCTAACTAAGCCTGGGACCCCCGACACCTCCAATTCCGGAACTGGGCTGCTGTGAAATCTTTGTACAGCCGGTGCTTGCCCATGTGGATCTGTGCAGTCTCTTTGGAAAGCTGATGTCTCCTGTTGCCAGGCACTGGTGGGCGAGGAAATCTGGTTTTCCTCTACTCTACTGTGCCAGCTGTATCGCTTCTTGATCTGGACATCATTCCCTGGGGAGTGGAGAACGTGTCGCACAAGTACACTACGTAGGCAGAGACGCAGATACGTGGTTATGACTCCCCATCTCAATCACAGCGAATGTCCCAATACGTGCGAGGTGTGCTTTGAAGTACTTCTGTAAGTAGCATGGGAAGCGATCATCAGATTGACAGGGCCTCTCTTACCAGACTTCATGTCATGTTGTTGGTCTCGGTCTCCACTGGTCTTGTGGTATCGATCTGGCCGTGTCGCCTCACTGACAAAGGTCCGCCGATCGAAGTTGCCACATATGTGCACCAGTCAGCCAGAATCACCCCGTGCAGGACCCATGCTCCATTGAGGTACAAACCCCCTCTGTTGCACTGTAGCTCGACGCCAGATCACATGCGCCTGATGAGCAATGTTTTTAGGTGCAGACCATCTACAGGTGCGCTGCAAGTCTCTTGTTCGAGCAGGCACTCTCCCACTTACTGCAATTTTGTGGGGATGTGTGCAACGTGAAAATGGACACACGATTCTCATCAACAATTGTTAAATTTGGCGTAGTGCCTTTGATGATACTGGCCCTGTCTGCCTGCCGCACGTGCCTTTTAAGCTTTTTGTCATGTTTGCATTACGTGACGATCAGATGTTACAACAGACTACCGCGACTGCCAGCACAGCGCTAAGAAGCCGGTTTTGCAGTGGTTGAAACTCCGAGACACAGCAAAGGTATTATTACCTTATGCCTGCCCCATGATCCATTTTTGGAACCTAGAAACTGGCAAGATAACTCTAATACCCTGTGCTGAAAGAACAGATACTTTCTAAACAAGCACTGGCAATGCCAACAGGTTGGGCTTTTGTGTAGACATGGAAGGAGGCACTTGCCAGGCACTGCCATACTGGTATTAACTTGCTATTGATGGTAGCAGGTGCGTGCGAGTACCTGGACATCTAATAGCTGTGCCTGGTAAATGCCTAATACGTGTACACAAGCCAAAACTGTTGCCTTTGCCAATGCTTGTTTTTAACAGGACCTAAGTGAAAGACACACAAATCGAGTGGCTGAAAGCAAACCTGGTAGCCATTTTCAAGACACCAGTACAGCTCTAATTAAGTCATTAACTCTCAAATGACAGTTTTGAAAAAACACCGGTAGGCACTTCCAGTGCAAAGTTTGATGGTAAGACTTGATTAAAGTGAGCTGAAAGAATTACGAGGAAGTATTTTGAGTGGGGAGGGGCAGGAACTAGGTGGGAATTGCCATAGGGATAGGCATGGGCAGTCAGTGGGTGGTCAGATAAACAACACCCTCATGTTTTGTGTCCATCCTCATATGCCATTTCCCGTCTGTTCTCTAATGCAGTAGTTTCGGCTTATATGTGGCTCTTCCACCTAATAGCCCAAACTAAAACCATTTTGGTATTTAATCAGCCTTTCTCCCCCGCCATATTACCCACAGTGCTGCATATTGCTATCTTTGCATATTCTGTGTTCTTTCTGCAGAAGTAGGTTGTTTGGTGTTTTCTATTTTGTTACTATTGTATATGGGGGGTTTAAATTATATATATATTTTTTTATAGAACCTTGATTGGACATTCCTTTATTTTGGACCTTTGTACTTTGCTGTTTGGTTCCTACTGTTATACATTAACACCCTGTTTGAGACTATTGCCTGCCCTCTGTCCACGTTACCACACAGGGCGAAATAGGTACTTCTTAAGTATGCCTGTAAGATTGGGATCACTCTAGTTCTGTAGAAGTGTGGGGCTGAATAGGCACTTTAGCATCTACTTGTGCTTGTTTTTTTGAAGGGCAGAAGTAAATTTGTCAGTTTTCAAAATGCATTTAGACCAAAAGGATGGGCTGCAGTATTCTATGGGGGAACTTGCAGAATAGATGGCCAGAACTGCTAGGCCTAAGGTCACTTCATAGGTAAACCTGCCCCTGAATCTGTCTAAGGTTTGAACGTAACCGATTTGCGCTATGACAAATACTTTAACAATCTGTCGATAGCCTAGTAAACAAATGCACGTTTTAAAATTTGATTTTTTGTTAGCATGCCTTGACATTAAAAAGGCTATGCCCCGAACACACAATTTCACAGTAGCCGTGTATAACATTGGTAAACATGGCTTTAAGTTTCGAGTTTACATTAAGTCAGTTGTTGGACTTTTAGTGCCCCCATGTTAACTTTTGCTTAACTGCATAAATGCACAAGTGTGTTCAGGTTGGAATAGCATGATGTGATATGATAGGTTATTTATAACGCGCTTAATGGCCAGAAGTTTCTAAGCGCTGACCCGGAGATCGAACCTGTGTTTCTGTGTCGTCTTGCTTCCAAGGCGAGCACGTTGCCCCTGAGCCATCCTCCCGAGACGTGTACCACTGTATACTCCAAAGAAGGTTCAGAGCACGCCAAAATGAAATGTCACGTTCAAGGCCAAGCCTGCGTCTAGAAGATATATGTTCTGCAGCTAACAGGTGGTAACTGGTAATAAAGTTCAAATTTACTTTGTCTGAGTTGACATCACCTCAGCCTCGCACCCTCCCCTGATGGTGGCCCCCCAGCCCCCTTCTCTTTGAAAGGCATCTCTGAAAGACGTGCAGTGACTTTCCACGGGTCCTCTTGGGAAGCCGGCTCCGGGTTCCTTTTTCGCTTTGATCTATGTATAAGCGGAGCTGAGGGGAGGTATTTTTAGAGCCATTGACACCCCAGGCCACGTGTGCCCATGTTGACCAGGATGACTCTTGCACCGGCCTTGTTGCCAGTCGTGCTCCTGGGGCTGCTTTCGGGGCTTACGTGCTGTCATCCCGTGCCACCTTCGGGGAACGCCACCACGGAATGGCGGTGGGAGACGCTGTACTCCCGATCGCTCGCGCGAATGACTGCCGGGGAAAGGACGGAGACCCACCGCTACGGCGACTATCTGCTGGGCATCAAGAGGCAACGGCGACTCTACTGCAATGTGGGCATTGGGTTTCACCTCCAAGTCATGCCTGATGGACGGATACACGGGATGCACAGCGAAAGCCGATACAGTAAGTGCCTCTTTTCCTGGAATGACTGCCCGGGCAGGGACTTACCCTGCGCCTCGAACCCGCTAACCACGGCACGTCAGCGTGCAGGTGACATTGCGTGACGTGTAATGCTGTGCGCCCGCGCTTCCTCATCCAGTCCAAGTGTCCCTTCCTTTGCATGAGAGGGGGTGGGCTATACATTGCACTCTTTTCACCGTGTCTCTTACTTAATAACCACACACTTGTGCTGCTGTGTTAGTGTTTATTTTATTTCCCAATTCAGGCCTGCTCATGTGTTTGCCTTGAAGACAGACGGTTTTAGGAATCAAGTAATACAAAGTAATCTATTAATTTTGGTCATGTTCCCAGATGCATATTTTACCCAAACATTAGACAACGGTATAATGATAGAACGATATATTTAACTAACACATGAAAGACATGTATTTACATTTTCCCTAAGTAAAGTCTTTTTATTTAATACATGTCGTCCACATTTTTTTCCAGATATTGTTTTTTATCAAATAGTCTGGATCATGTGACCTCGGAACTCACACTTTTGGCGGTTGTCAATGTCACCCGCTGTGGAATCAGTTCACACACGCCAAACCCATAGATTTTAATGGGCTCTCACCCTCCAAAACAAAATCGGCTTTCATGGGGACAAACAAAAACTTTAGTGTTATATCTACTGCTTTATTTGTCAGACACAGCATAATCTATAACATAAATGTCAACATTTTGGAGCACCCTAGGGGGGAGATTTTCTCCCTGAAACCAGGAGAATTTTAATTTCCCCATAGGACTGCACTGGCCCGTTAAATCATTTTTGAGGAGGGAGAAAATAAAACATAGCAACATTTTTTAAAGAAAAAACAGGAGTCTCCTGCCTATGTCGTTAGACAGTCCACTCTTTTATTTTTTCAGATCGATATGTTATGTGTGATAGTTAATTGCTCATGCTTTACAATGTATGTGACTGTGCAACCATGAATACATGCCAACATTTGGTGTTCCCTGGCAGGGAGATTTAGCCATAGAAAGAGGGAGGGAGAATCGAATTTTCCTTTTATGTTGCATCAGGGTTAGGGATTTTTTTCGGGAGTGAAAGTAAATAGGGAGCCTCCCAAATAAATCAGGACGGTTGACATGTATGCTCATTGGTTTTTGTCAGGGCATGGACAGAGGCCAGTAATGTAGAGGCCACAGGTAGATTGAATAACGCCAGATCAGTTGGCATCATTGCATCTAATGTGTCTCTGTTCCAAGAGCAATGTAATGCCATATTAATAGTAGATTTAAGTGGTTCCCCGTTTTGTAATCGACCTTTAACCTCACTGTGAATTTATTTGAGATGTAACTGTAGAAGACTTGTGACTCATAGTCCATTTCTAATCCCTTTCACAGCGTCTTGCCAGTGCGCTGTCAATCATTTTATGTTCTCGCCCTGTAAAATAATCCTCGAGTTGTCCTGTCCCCATTCGTCATGTTTATGTCACTAAACTGGGTTGCTTTGCAACTGGTTTTGAGCATCTTGAGGTTGGGGGTGGGGGGAAGATTTCTGGCCACTAGCCAGAATAGTATATGGGAAAACAACCCCAGCCAGCGAGGGCCAGCACAAAATGCATCTGTTCGTCACTAAACCCCTTGGCCCAAGGAATTAATCTGATATACAAGCGCCACAATAGGATTTGTGCATAGGCAGCGAAATGCATACTTTGCATGGCACATGTCACCAAGGCCAGTTTTGGAACTTTATTTGTTAAAATGCAAGCAGTCTCGAGATAAATATAACACTCGCTTGTGCCATTATATAAAATACACATGCTGTCAATCTTTGTTTATATACGTGATGTCATCCACTGCCTAGTTACAGGCATGTAATGTAGGCCCCTTTAAGGAATTACGTCCCAGGAAACACATAGGTGAGAGGGGGAAAGGCAAAGGAAGTCAGAAGGAGTTTGTAGGAGAAAGAAAGAGGAAGGAGATTAAAGATGTCCATTTAAATGACAAGCCGTCTGTGCGTTGTCCTTAATATATGTAAAAAGAAGTTTAGTGAAAACCTATTAACTCTCGACGAGTTACACTTGAGACCCACACCTCATCCCAAGACAGCGATCACGCTGCTCCTACAACCACCAGGTGATCCCGCCTCCTTGGTACCACAGTGTCCACTCCGAACCCAGCCCTGCACGTCACTCCGGAGCAGCAATCCATAGCTCTCAATTGACCCCTTTTGGCGGGTGTTACCCACCTTGCAAGCAGCTCACTCACCCGCCAAGCCCCGTATATGGCCATCCACTTCTGTGAGCGCTCACCCGCCAAAAAGAAAACCATGTGTTCACCCGCCTTGGCGACACAAAGGGTTGGGAGCTATGAGCAGTCTACTGTTTGTCGAGCCATCTGCAATCCTGACAGATATTCTGCATGGCCGTGGCCCCCCGCACGAAGCGCACAGTGCTTCAGCAGGTCTGTGAGGAGCGCGGTCCCACCAATGCTAACGGGAGAACCCGACATCCACGAGTGTGGGTAAGCAAGAACAGGTGCTTGAAAACGCTGTGTGCCACCTAGAGTTGCAACCCCCATGTCCATGGCCACACAGAGGGCTACGATCCAGCCCTCACCTACCTATTTTCACTCCACAGTGGGGTCAACAACACTGCGGGCTGGCATCCACCCATCCAGGATCCTGTCTCAATACACAACATCACAGCACCACCTAGTGACAAGCCGGAACAAACACCTGCAAAGAGAACAAAATAAATGAACAGTCTGATTAATCGAACGCTCGCTTACAGAATGTGACAAACATTGGCTACAGAAAAATGAAGATAGCGATAACTGCCAGATCCCACATCACACAAAATGGAACAGGTGGTGCAAGCAGATGACAATTACTATAAAAAAAAAACCCTTGGACGAAATCATAGAACTTCAAGAGTATGCAAGAGGGTTGACACTCAAGCCGCCTCTATGGAAAATAACCAAAGAAAATGGACAAAGCAGACACGGTAGCAGCACTCAATACACAAGGCCCAGGACACAAACCACAAATAGCAGGCGGAACATCTCCTCGACAACCCACCAGGTCACAAAGGTCATCCTATAGATGTAGATACACGTTTCCACACACAGGTGCATGCCCAGCACTCACTGAAATATGTCCCAACTGTGTGAAAGAAGGTCATTTTCAAACAGTATGCAGAGAAGGAAGACCCTTCCCAACACACCACGGTCGAGCCCAATGATGGCATGGAGGCCGAATAACGGACCACCCCCACTCCCACAGGGGCATCCACCATCGGGATACAACACTGGCCCACAGTGATACTTAAGGACGATGGGAGACATACCACAAAGTGAACATAACTAAATGGAAGAACAAACCCAACCATGCTCATCATACACAGACAAATACAATGAACCACCTATCATCTGCCAACAATATAGGTACGTCCCATCATATCCATACTGCAGTAATCAACACGACTATGACCAGTATGACTCTGCATACCCAGATGAATACATGAATCTCATACACAACAACCAGGAAGCTGAAGAAGCCCCCATAGTCCTCTTCAACATAGGAAACAAAAACCACTGTTTCCTCATCGACACAGGCACCACTGTTAGCGTCATGGGTGAGCAAGAATTCCTACAAATGGGCAACAAAAGCACTCTCCAAATCCACAGCAAGACTTTTTTGGTGGGGTGCCAACAAACTACTCCACTTCATTGGTCAGTTTCCAGGCACCATCATACACACGGGTCGCTAAGTTGATGTCATCATACACGTAATGCGCAGCCCCACCAAAGGGTGATGCCTCCTCAGCTACAAAACCGCTAAAGCGCTAGGCCTCACTGACATACACTATCAGGAAACAGAAGTCATACAAAGCACCAGGAGAGGACAACGTGGCAATGAAACCGCTTTCAGGCTGTCAGTCAAGTCCCTGCCCAAAGAGTCCATCCAATCTAAATTCCTGACATTGTTCCAGGGACTTGGTAAACTCAAGTAGTGGTGATCAAACTACACATTAATGACAACATATAACCCATAAAACAACACCCATGGAGGATCGGGTTCCACCTCCAAAAAGCAGTATCATAAGATCTCCACCGGCTCCTACAAAACACCATCATAGAGAGAGCTTTAGGACCCAGTCCGTGCATTTCCCCACGTGTAGTCGCCCCCAAAGAAGGCGGACGCAGAAGACTGTGCATTGACATGAGAGTGGCAAACACCGCCATCCAAAGAGAAATACACCCTGATCCCAGCATAGAGAACATGATCGTCCAAATCAACAATGCCACTACATTCTTCAAACTCGAACTCAACCAAGGGTACCATCAGTTGGAATTGTATCCGACTCTACAATAATCACAACATTTTCAAGACATGAGGGACTGTTCCATTATAAATGCTTAAACTTCAGGAACTCCTCAGCGGCAGACATTTTCCAGGAGGCCATCCACTAGGTCATCCTCCCCATGAAGTCAGTGTTCAAATACAGCGATGATACCTTAGTCTATGGCACCTTCAAAGCAGATCATGACAGAGTGCTAGTTGAGGTATGTCTAGCACTACAGAAAGTGGGTCTGACCTTAAACCTTGGCAAATGCAACATAAACAAAAATAAACTGAGATTTTACGGTCATGTGTTCTCGGATGCAGGCATGACCCCTGACCCTGACAAAGTCAACACGATTACCAATCTACCACCTGCCAAGCAAATTGTGGAGGTCCGTTCTTTCCTTGGCATGGCTGGCTACTGCGCCAGGTACCTTCCACACTATGCCACACTAACTGAACCACTGCGACGGCTCCTGCTAAAAGGTGTCATATTCCAATGGACAGATGAATGCCTTCAGCGGCATCATAGTGGCACTAGTGGAAGCTAAACAGCTAGCGTACTTTAACCTGGCATGGCACAATGAGATCACTGTGGACGCCAGCCCGGTGGGGTTGAGTACTATTCTTGCTCAAACCAAAGAGGCAGATGCACAACCTAAATACATTGTAGCCTATGCCAGCAGAGCTTTATCGCCCACAGAGAAAGCATACTCCCAGGTGGAGAAAGAGAGCCTGGCAGCCATCTGTGCTTGCAAACGCTTTCATAGCTCCATCATAGGGAACAGATTCACACTAAAAACAGATCACCAAGCACTTATTTCCCTATTTGGGAACCCTTCTACCAAGATGCCACAGAGAATTTAGAGGTGGGGGATCCACCTACAAGAATAGGATTATACCATCATACGCAAGCCAGGACGGGAACGGCACTCAGCTGACTACCTATCCAGACATGCAGGAGGTGATCAACCAACCACAAGGAAAGGTGATGTCGAATACATCAGATACATCACAGCCAATGCAATGCCCCTGGCACTCACACTTGAAAGAGTTGCAGAGGAGTCACTGGATGATCCGTCATTCACAATGGCTATACAGTTAACGAACAACAACAAATGGAAGGATTACCAAAGATAATTTCAACTACACCCAAGGGCGAATAGAACCAAAATAGTAAAGCTGTCGAAGATACATACACAGCTTGCGGTAATGGATCAGGCCATCCTACTAAGAGGGTGCAGACTGGTTGTACTCCCAACACTCAGAGCGCCAGTGATACACATAGCACACGAAAGTCACAGAGGATCAGATGACAGAAAGAAAATCCTACTCCAACATGTATGGTTTCCAAATATGGATACGATGGTGGACAACATAGTACATCACTGTATACCCTGTGAGTGCACAACCAGAGCCGACCTGCCAATACCATTACGGCACACTGAGATAATCGAGAAATCCTGGCACAAACTAGCCATAGACTTCTATTGACCAATGGAAACGAGAGCCTGCTTGCTAGTACTTATAGATGAGTTTTCAAGGTTCCTCATTGTAAAGAAAACTACAACTGCATTTCTCCAAGTGGCAGCAGTGATGGACGAAATACCGAGTGAATGGGGAATTCCCCACACCCTCAAATCTTACAACGGGCCCCCATTCAATGGGTATGATTTTGCTAGATTTGCCGAACACATGGGTTTCATCCATCAAAAGATGACTCCACTATGGCCTCAGGCCAAGGAATGGCAGAAAAATGTATGTCATCCATAAAAAAGACCATACAGAAAGCACACATTGAAACCGCATCAATACATCAGACGTTATGCAAGATGTTGCAGGACTATCGAAACACACCCCATGAAGCCACAAGAAGGACACTGGTGGAGACCATGATGGCCTACCAAGTAAACACAAGGCTCATCGCCATATCGGCTGGCCATGGGGACAAGGATGCGGCCATAAAGGAAAGAGATGCTGCAAAGAAAGCACGAGCAAACAAAACAAATATATCACAATAGAGGGGCAAAGCCTAAAGAATTGCGACCACGAGAAAAAGTCCTCATACAACAAAGATCCTTGATGAAAACGGATGCCGGATACGTACCAACCCTATTTAATGTCATAGTCGTAAAAGAGGAACCAGTATGGCGGCCAAGAGTAAGGCTCATAAACTAACGAGAAATGCATCATACTTCAAGCACCTATGCAGGAATGACATTGGAATAGGTGACCACCTGGATGGGAAATGAGGGAAGAAGATTCATCGGATGAAGCAAGGACCATGGTCGAAGTAGAGACCCAAATGCTACAAGGACAACAGACTGCAGGGACGTTAGCGCCGAGCGATGCAGAAGGTACACCTCATCGAGTGATAAAGAAGCCACAACACCTAGTGGAGGAATGTTGAGATGACCCAAGGATATTTGTGAGGGGGGTGATGCTACTGGCATGTAATGTCGGCCCCTTTAAGCAATTACATCCCAGGAAATACATAGGAGGAAAGGGAGGGGGAAGGCAGAGGAAGTCAGGAGTTTGTAGGAGGAAGTAAGAGGAAGGAGATTAACAATTTCCATTTAAATGACAAATCTTGTGTGCATCTTCCTTAACATATTTATAAATAAGTTTAGTGAAAAGTTACCATGACTTGCATGCTAAATTAGAGGTTGGATTTTTCATATGTGGGTTCATGCAGTTGGTCTGGCATATCGGGGAACTGTGTTTGGAGCTAGGAGTCCTGGGGCTGCAGTCCCAGTTCTGCAATAACACTCAACCGTGTGTGGTCATGGGCATGTCTTTTTATGTCTCATTCCCAATGGTAGATTTAGAAAGGTTTGAATGTGGAGGATTCAAGTGAAGTGTTATACGATTAATAATGATGATAATGACTCCAAAGGATGATGCTAATATCTGTCATGTCATTTTCACGGTAGGTCTCTTGGAAATCTCCCCAATGTGGAGGATTCAAGTGAAGTGTTATACGATTAATAATGATGATAATGACTCCAAAGGATGATGCTAATATCTGTCATGTCATTTTCACGGTAGGTCTCTTGGAAATCTCCCCAGTGGAAAGAGGTGTGGTTGGCATGTTTGGAATTCAAAGTGGACTGTTCCTGGCTATGAACAGCAAAGGCAGGCTCTTTGGATCTGTAAGTAACATGAGTGCTGCCCACTGAGAATTGATTCTTGGAAAATATCGAGGCATTGTTGGTGTGCATTGCTTAACCAAAAATATAATTCACTGTTATTGGCCTACTTTGACTCATTTGCCACATCAATTCTGGTCACCTCTTTTAAGTGAAATTGCATTCACCCATCTACATTTTTGCACGTGTAGACACTGTTCAGATTCTCAAGTTTATTGTGATAGATTCAAGGGTTTAGCTGGAATGTGAAGTATTGGGGGAGTGAACAGCTTTGTAAACTTTCAACAACATGTAGGATTAAAACATGCATAGATTATAGTGCCCAACGTTTGATGTGCACTCTCATGCATTAGTGCAGAGAGCATCTGACAAAACAGAAAATTGGCCGACGAAATACTGTTTACTATTGAGTTGCCATGCAGTGTGCTTTTGTAACCACACCACTTGGAGTGGAATATTAGAGCAAGAACTTTGCCAGTGCACAGTATCGTAGCTCTCCACTGTTTGTGTTGCCAAGATGATTGAAAACATTCGATTTTGTTTTTGGCGGGTGAGAACCCATTGAAGTGTACCGGCGTCTAGGGGGCTTGGTGGGTGTGACAGCGAATTACGAGGCAGGTGACACCCGCCAAAGACGTGTGAGGTGGGAGCTGAGCTATGCAGTATAAATAATTTCAGGGAACTTGGTATGCAACCATACAGCACCCCGGGGAACACAAATCCGTGGAGCAGAGGTTGCAAGCTGGAGCTGCTCATGAACAGCTTCTGGTTCAGAGTTAGGGTTGAAAGTGATCACAGTGATGTCCGATGTTTTTAATTCTTTCAACCATGTATTCTTAAGTGACCACACTGCTCTCCACATTGTCTTATAAGCTGTTTGGTGTGGAGGCAGGCACATGCACACAGTCATGAGACCTCTTGGGAACATATGTGCAGACCAGTGGCAAATTTAAGGTCAATCAACTAGGGACCCAGGTGGACATGCTGTAGAGGGCTGTTCAGGTGATGGATGCAGGGTTTGGATTACGCAGATTGTGGTGTACACAGAATGGGGGCATAGTTTCCCACAGGGTCAGGGGAAAAGCTAGCCTTCTGAGCTCGTTACGATTACAGGGCCCCACTCTGAATGCTCATGGAAAGGAGCAGCAGAAGTGGGTGTCTGTGCCTGGACACTAAGGCACGAACAAGGAAACAGTATTCACAAGATTGCAGCCTGTAGGGGGTCAGCAGGAACTGAACAGTGAGTGCCTCCTTAAACCCTTACCAGCACACTGTTAATAATAATATGGCAAAGGTACACTATTGAAACTCTACAAAGGAAAGGGGCACAGCTTGCCAGCTGGCAAACACATAAGCCAAACTCTGAACAAAGCAATTACATAAGCCCAAGCGAGGACGAGAAGAGTAACAGAAATATCCAGTAAAAGTATAGGAAGCCAAAGTGAGCATGGTTCAGGACAGAGAACTGGAAGGAAGAGGAAAAGCAAGAAGACAGGAATCGAGTGCAAGGATTCAGGAGACTGGAACTGCAGACCAGAAACTAAGTGCCGGAATCAAGAAACAGTGGACTGAACTATAGACCAGGAACAAGAAAACTCAGGACCGAAACTCTGGACTAGGATAACAAGGACTGAACTGCAGACTGGTAACAAGGAACTGCAACTATGGAATGGAAAAACAATGGCAGGACTGCAGACGGATAAAAGGAAACTCTGGACTGGAATATAGGAAGCTAAAGCCAGGTAACACTGAGTATGGGAACAGAACAAGGAACTGCAGGTAGGGAACACAATAATTGGCGCTAGAGAGCAAGGGGCTGCAGACAGGGAACAGGGGACTGCAAGAGGGGGAGCAGGGCTGCGCTGCAGGAGACACAGAGGTGCAGGGGAGTGAAGACAGAGTAGCAGGGTTGCAAGGCAGGGAGCACAGGGCACTGGAACAGGAGCAGGTTCTGGCAGCAACAGGACAACAAGGCAACAGGATGGCCGCCTGTGTCCATCAAAGGATCAAAGCACAAGCGGGTGGGAGCAAACCCTTTGCAAGAGCCCTGTGCTCCAGCAGGCAGCTGCTTAAACACTGGCCTGCCCTGTACTGAAGCAGGCTCATTAGCAGCACCTGGGGCACCACACCTGAACGTAATCCGCCTTCTCCCTCTCTAGTCCTGGGAAAGTGAAAGCAGCACTGATCTGTAAGGCTTCTGGGGATTATAGTTCTAATACTGCTGGATAGGAATAGCCAGAGAATGAGAACTGCTACAAGGTATGTTTTGGGATATGTCATTTGGGAAATGAAATAAGGAAGTACCAAAGTCTTGCAAATGGAAAGCAATGACAAAATTATGAAGAGGTATTGTCAGGGGAGGATTATGGTGATGAACGAGTCCCAAATAGCCCACGATGGGTGCCAATTGGTGCTCCAGTCGCACAGTCGTGACAGGTTCTTAGGTGCGACAATTTTTCATTTTAGGGTAACATGTTTCAATATGTTTGCCTAAGTGTCTCCTTTCATTTACTGTTGGAATTGAGTGTTTCAAGACGTGTTCCCTGGACTTTAAACCATTTTGTCTCATTAAGTCTCGATGAAAACCAAATCATGTATGGCTGGCACAGTCCGACATCAAGCTTGAAAATAAATGGCAAAATATGTTTCAAGTGTCATATGTACTAAAAACAAAAACGTGTGTATGCTCGACCATGGCTAGTACAAACAAAAACTGCAACAAACTAACTTGACATAACATGAATCGCGCTTCAAAATGTGACTGACTGCTTTAGTGGTAGGGAAAATGCATACTAGCATTTTTCCTTCTGTCAATACATTTGAGCAGTGGATCATAAAAAGGACATTTCTTTGGAGAACTAAAATGTCTGTTTTCACCACCAAGATTTCTATGTTCACATTTTCTGATTATAAAAGGAAGATCCTAACCGTCATGTTAGGGGTAACGTGAAAAAAATCAGGTGGGCACTAACACCAAAGTGTAGCTAAGGTGAAATCTATGAGTCGCTCACTTTCACAAAATTCTATGGCTAATAACGTTTGAAATCTTCATTGTGAAATGTCCCAAAATGTTATGACAGGGTCCTAAAAACTGAAAAGTTTGCTGCAAATCTATCCAGCAGGTCACAAGTAATAAAGCATCAAAAAGAGTGTTTTTTTTACATTTAGTTTTCTATTTTCCCAAAGCCTACATGCTGGATGGATTGTTGCCAAACTTGCTTTGGGGCCAGCAGAAACCGCCGGTGTAGTGTTCTTTCTTAATTTGGGCAAAAATCAAAGCAATTGTTATTTGAATAGGAAAATACTTGAGAAGATGACGTCCATTTTTAAAAATCCACCATTCTGCATTGCAAAGTTTTCCATTGCTTCAGGGAAAACCATTGCAATTAAAAAAAAACTCTAAGGAAGGATACCAAGTTATGTTTGAAGGTGGTATGGATGTGGATGGCGCTGTTGAGTGGCATTAGGAAAGATTTGGGATCTGTCTATGCCTGAATCTTCATTTTCTTTTTTTAGTGATTTTATAAAATTACGATGTGAAATTAATGTTTCATGATTGCATCAAAAAAGTGGTCAAAAAAGTAAACGTAGAAAATTAGAAATTATCAAGGAGGCCTTAATTGGTGGGTGATAAATATTTTTATTTAGTTTGTGAAGGAAATCCCTAGTTGGTACAAAAATGAATGCATAGTTTCATAAATGAAATTAAAATACGGGAATGGTTGTGTGTAAAGCTGTTTGGTCATTCCGTGGGCCAAAAATGTGGGTGAACTTAAAGAAAAAGCAGGTGTTTTTTAATCAGGGCTGCATCACATGGCACAAGTATATTCAGTTCCATGTAATAATGTCCCCGCAAAAATATCGCCATGCAAAAACATCGCCGAAAAATGGCCATTTTTTTTGGGGACAATATTACATGGAACATGCGGGGGACACCCCCGCAACTCCCAAACCTTTGTTTTTTCTTCATGGGGAGCGGGGGACATCCCCGCAACCCCCGCTGCCCCTGTCCCCATATATATGGTCACCCAAATAATATCGCCACAACTTTTTCCCGGCTATATTATTTACGGCAACAATATATATGGGGATAATATTACCTGATACCGTATATTCAGTGTGTGTTTCATAATGAATTGTTTGAATTGCGAGTGTGTTTCGCACCAAGTTGACGAAGCAGAACAATTCCAGTTGCAGTTGTAAATTGTAATGTTCATGCAAAATTCATATTTAAAAACATCTATAAAGTACCGGATAAGAGTACATTATGGAAAGAGAGGATGTGAGAAGCGTCCAAGGAAGTTAAACGTAGATGTTTCGTGTGTACTGGTAGCGTGACTGTGTTTAGTGCCAGCTTTGTAATGTTTGAGCGAACATTGTGATTCCCTCTGAATTGCCATGATGTCGTTAAATAGGAGTTGATTGGTTTGTGTCTTCATTAGCACCGTGGGGTCACGTATTTCATATCCTGGAGGTTAAGCTCTGCCAAAAGCACCAAATGCAGTTGAAATGCCTGGTGTGGTGGCAGTTGGTGGCAGATTTTGTGGCAGAGAAAATAGTGTTGAAAAAAACAAATAGTGTTGTGCCCAGCACACAACTCTGGAGAGAATTGAATATCTAAGCTTAATGCAAGAGAAACCCCTATCCTTGAATATCTGACAGGTTTGCAATTAGATAGAAATATGTTTGTGGGTCTACCCCTGGAGCATCTAGGAACCAATATTATTGTTAGCCTTTAATAAATGTATAGCATTGGATGTTTACCAATATCTTCCCTACTCAGTGTTATCACTAAAACAATAAGTATTTGCAATTGCAGTATATTGGCCTTTTTTACTCATAAACAGAAACACGCCAATAATGCTCTCCCTCTTTGAATTTCACATTTATATATTTGTATTTCTTGTAGAGATAATGGGTCTCATTACAAGTCTGGTGGTATCCCACTGGGTAACCTGGTGGTGTATCACCAGACAGAATTACCCTCACCGGCATTGGGTCTGCCAGAATTCCTGTCCCCTAGGTCTCCATGGGGGTATTGCCGGTAGTACTGGTAATACCGGCTGTTTTTTGACGGTCGGGTGCCTGACTTACCTCCAGCTCTTGGCTAATGGTTTTAACCATGGAGAATAAAAGAAAAAATATGTGGCGAAAGGGGTAAACATCAGCGTATTTCAGCCCATAAAATATGGACACAGGCAAAACATTTGATTTTGTAAACATTTCCAAAGTACCAATTTTTAGGCCCATAAGCAGATTTACCCTGCCATGGTAGTTGTGGTTCTGTGTTGCTGCTCAGCTCTGTGATGCACATTCTGCCTGCCAGCTAAGCCCTGCTTGGAATCTGCTCGCCAGGATACCATCAAGATCTCTTGCACTCTGCGTGTCAACTTCTTGCTTCAGCTTCTTGCCTAGTCTGAAGCCATTTTTATCTAAATTCCACCTATTTTCTTGCCAGCTAGTTCTGGCTTGAGGGCGTTAGTGTCTTAATCACTAGTTTTCATCTTGGAAAGTGCCTAGCAGGGCCAATTTCCATTGACATTCCATTTATTTAAAGAATTAATAGTGCAGAAGTCAATCATGGTCTGTGATCTGGATCTTCTCCTCAAAACAGTAATTTTGTCTCATCCCAAGATTGGGACAGCTCACCATCAAAAACTGAAAAGTGCACATGAGTTCTGTTTTGCATAGGTTTCCAGTTGTCAAAAATGAACATTGACAATTTGAGTCATGATCATGTCTGAGACTAATCTAAAATGTCTTGTCACAATAATCATAACCAATTGGTTTTGAGCTTTGTGGGATTAACGTTTGTAAATCAGCCATTTTTTTAATGCTGTTGAATTTAAAAATAGGGCAATTCTCAAAAATGGGATTAACATGCAGTTTGTATAATAGGGAATTCCAGCCAAATAGCCTTCTTCATTTCCCCAGGCGTACGCCCAAGAAAAAAAAGATGTCTATGATATATTAAACACATTATGCAATGAATCCTTTTTAAATAACACATTGGGCTTTATTATGAGTTTGGCAGTAAATCAGTCAAGTTACCACCAAGATCATTTACTATTACCGCCACTTAGAGCCATGGTATCACCATAGGATTACGACTGGTGGCATGGAAGTGTACATTCCAATTCTTGGAGTCCTTAGGACACATGGGGATTTTTGGTGGATTTACTGCATGTAGTACATCCACCGATTATTGGAGTTAAATGGAAGGATTTGCCTCCAGATTTCTGCTGTGGGTGAATCCTCCACTTTCCCTTCACATTCGAAATTTGGAGGGGCAGTAAAAATGGCAGTAAGTCCGTTACTGCCAAAAAAATGGAAGTAATGTAATGTAACTACCACCACTGTTTTCCATACTGCTGAACTTGTGTTTTATAAAGTAAAGCATTGTACTCACTTTGTTAATATAACAACTGGGTGTGAACTGCATTATTAATACAAACGGAGCACATTTCTAAATTAATTAAAACAATCTAATGCTTTGAAAAAACATGTGTCTCAAATGTGAAAAACTGTTTTAAAACTGTTTTAATAACAAAATGCATTTAAAGACTCTGAGTGCTTATACAGTGTGCAGGGGACGGGAGGGCTCCCAATCTGGCTCCTCTTACTTCCTCTTCTTTCAGCAATTCTGGTTTTGTGCCAAGACCATTTTTTCTCCTCTGCACCTCAAGTTTCAAAAACACATTACCTATTAAGTGTCAAGCAGTTACGTACCCTGAACTATTAGTGTGCACTGTCAATGACAAATACTATTTGCTTTAGTGAACAGAGCAGAGTGAACAAGCATATAGCTTGTTCTGATGTGAAGGCCACAACATGATTTGCTTGGGAAACAGAAGCGGGTCTGTAAGCCTGTGTATTCAGTGCATTGCTAAAATAATGTGTGTCAAACCAAATAGCCAAGAATTCACATATATTTGTGTATCTCTGTGGTTCAACTAAAGTGTGCTCCATGCAATAGTAAAATGTTTACGTAGGTTTGAGTTGAAGTAGCTTGCCTTGGTTTTTAAAGTGTTCAACACTGGTTTATGCATACAATATGCGACAATCGCGTTTAAGTTGAGAATTGCGTTGTTCTCATAAAATTCATGTATTAAAAATATACCCATAAAGGAGTAGTTTCAAGTTTTGTTTGAGGATGGGAAGATATAAAGAGGGTTCCAGTAAATTCATGCTCTATCTCGGGAGATAGTTCCAAACCATTTGACCAAACATCAGGATTCCTTCTGCAGTGTTTTGAGTGATTTCAGTTGTTCAGCCCTGATTGGCAGAGATGAACATGCAGTTTAAAAAAAAAAAAATCCACACGTGATCTATCACACACTGTTCTCCGGTTGACTATGGCCACATTTGGAACAATTGTAATGCTTCATGAAAGATCGTGATATTCATGTGTTAAGGCATGTTAACGTTGGTGGAGTGCCATAGTTTATGGAGCTCGAGCAGTGGGGATGGTCTTTGACTTATTCACTTCTCTCTTTTTTTGAATTGTAGTGCTTTTTCCTTGTGCTAGCCTTACCTATTTTTCCTTTGTTGTGGTGTGCATTCTGTGGGTAGGTTTTTTTTTTTGTAGTTTTTTCAACTGGGTTTTTTTTTTGGGGGATTGTTACTATCCAATTTTTAAAATGTTTGTTTTATTCTGTTGATTTTTAATGTGTTTTTCTCTGAACTAAGGAACAAGATGACTCAGATGTCTAGGAGTAGCAGGAGGAGGCACAGGAGGCCAACAGTCGCACAGACAGCATGCAGGAGGAAGATGTGCAGGAGGTTGTGGAAGGAGTTGAGCATGCAGGGAGGGTGCAGTGAGTGGAATAGCCGCAACAAGCAAACCATTGGTCAGAATCCCCATTCAATCTTCTGTGGCTACATCCTAATCATAATCGTCTGTAGCCTCTAGTAGGAATTCATCCCGGTCCTTATGGGTTAACTGGTGGAAGTATCATCCACGCTATACTAAATGGATTCCAAGATGGCGCCTCCTTGATGCCATACACAGAAGATCGTGTTCAGAGTCTACTTCTTTTCAAGATGGTGGACAGATGGAAACTCACTATTCACTTTCTTAAAATGCCGACGAGCCGAAGGGTAAGGTGCATCGCTACGTCGCTCCTTTTTGAGAGTTGCTGTATTCCTGCAGTTTTCCAACTCCCTAATTCGTTCCTCCTTGTGCGCTGTCATTGCACACGCTCTATTACTTAGATCGAACTTGCCTTATTCCGTTTCAACCCTGTTTTGTTTACCTTTCTTCCCCATTGTGCACTGTCTTCGCACACAATCTCTCACTCTGATTGAACTTGCCTTTATTCCGTTTCAACCCTGTTTTGTTTACCTTGCATCCTCTTTGTGCACTGTCTTCGCACAAGCTCTCTCACGCTGCGAACTTGCTTTTATTCCGTTTCAACATTGTTTTGCTTTCCTTGTTTTCGCCTTACATGCTGTTCTCCACGTGATCTCTCCCTCTGTTCTGACTTCCTACTCGTTACTTCTGTCCCTCGGTTCTTACTGCTTTTCTTGTCTGTTTCTCAATCGTGTCCAATTCAATAAGACCTGAAGAATTCCATATTGGATTTGTGCTACCTTCATCCATTGCAGAGTTCTGTTTTGGATTCATCTTTCCACTCAAGAGACTCTTCTACTCATCCATCAACTACCACTTCCATCTGCAGACAAGAAAGCTCCATCCTGCCATCTTTAACAGGTTTTCCTCCCCTTGAGGGTTTCCCGAGGGCGCTGCCAGTGGTGTACACAGAGCCCAGATTATTCTGGTCTCTGAATGCCCTGCGGAACTCTCTCGTAATCTTCACTAACTTCACTGCTGCGATCCACAAACAGTGAGTACGCTGTGTTTCTAATAGCCTCATCATCTGCTGCAGGTCAATAACCTCCTGCACCTGCAACAACATCTACATGTTTGCCTCTCAAATATGCAGCTGTTGCACACGCTGTACCTGCTGTAGTTAATTTCAATGTGACTGTGATGGGAGGGGTGCTGCTTCAGCCATATCTTCGGTGGCATGTGTGCCAGTCTGCAGGAGTCCAGAGGAAGTTGTGATGACTTGCCTTGCTTGATACCACCCTGTTATTATTGATGGCAGCAGTATTGTTTGTGGCCTGGGAGTCCTGGGATGCACACTATGGCCAGTGGCGTTCGTTTTCTTATGTTTTTGGAGCATTTCATTGTTCTTTTTAAAGCTCTGTTTTTGTTTTCCAAAATTAAAAAACAGAAACTCAATGATATGCCTTTGCCTCCTTTTACTTTCTTTTCTCCCACCGTTCCCTCCTCACCTCTACCAAAGCTTCTTTTATGAACCCACATAAAGGTTAAAGATTTGTTTTTTAAAAATTGTGTTATGGTTTAAGAATATAAACCTTTCACAATGGCATATAAAAGAAAAGAAGAAACAAATGATGAACTCAGTAATGAAAAAAAAGATAAAAAATCAATAAACATTACAGTAAGCAACAACATTTGATTTACATTAAAATTAAAGTTGACTACAGTCTCGGATGCTAAACACCCCTTATTCATTGAGGCTTAGTCAGACAAGTCAGTTCATCAAAGACCCTCAATTACCGTCGTCAGACAAATAGATGGATATTTCTGCAAGGAATCTACATAGAGCCAATATGAAGGAGACATTATCCCCCCACATTAGACAGCCCCAAAATAGGCCAGCTGGAAAGATGAATCTTCTGTGTAATGCATTTTTGAAATGGAGAGTTCTAACTTACATTAAAAAAGAACAGTCCAGAACCAAGTGTTTGAGGGATTCTAGAACAGACAGCTTTAAAAAATCTGCTAAATCAGCGATTGTCTTATATATTTTGGTCTTCCTGCCAGGCGTTCCAAGGTAGAAAATTGATTTAGACGGAAACGCAAGTATAGAGTTGGAAGTTTGTTGCAAGGAAACATGTAAACATGCTGGGGCAGCATGTGTCTCTTCCTGGAAAATATAGCGTACTCCTTTCAGGTTGTGTAGGACCCCAAGGCGTCGACTGTATCTATCCAGTCCATAGAGAACAATTCATTTTTTGTTTGTCCTGGTCTGTTGGTCAGTTCTTATTCTGATGATTGAATTTTATAGAGAAGACTGACCATCTTGATCTTGGAGCCAGTGAGTGATTCTGACGATTGCAGAACAATAATGTTCCCCAAATCAATGTAGAGAGAGTTCGGTGAGACCCTGAGCATTTTTGCACAGCTAGAGAGTTGTCTCTAGAGGGCTCTATAACGTAGTGAAGTGAGACCCAACTTGTGCCTTAAAGCCGAATTAGGAATAGAGTTTGGCAATCGCAGTGTCTCCTTCCAGGCCTTGGAGATTATTTAAATGAGGGCCTTGGTCAAGCTGTGTAATGTCCAGAGTATACAATAAAGTTGGTTCCACTTTTGCCAGAAAAAACCTGATGAGGTGTAACAGTGAATATTTGCACAATTGACTGTAAAGCCTTTTAAGTTATTTAAGGACCGTGTTTTCTATCTCAACGTGTTCTGCGATTCAGACTTTGCAGAGCGATTAGACATAGCATATCCCAGGTATCTAATACTGGAGACCCTTTTCCAGTCTCTGCTCACCCACCCACAAGTACATTGTTTTTAGGTTTTTTTCTTGGTGGTATATGATGACCTTACATTTTTCCCCGTTTACCATAAGGTCGTTGATGGTTGCATATTCAAAAACGGACTCCAGCTTTCGTTGGAGGAGCAAGGGAGTTTGATCAAAAAACATACGGTTGCCAGCAACAGTCAACCAATTTAATCTTAGATGACCAAGTTGCACAGCAATGTCTGTCAGACAACCAAACCTTATCTAAGTCTGATACATAGATGTTGGAGAGGGCCGGGGCCAGGGCACAGCCCTGTTTAAGACGCACAAAGGTTTGGACTGGACTGGATACCATGCCCTCCTTAGTCTTACTTTAAGCTTAGTGCAGTTGTGCAAAGCGGCCAGCAATTGAATCAACTTCAAAGGCACACCCCAGCCAAACATTTTGTTCCAAAGCAGTTGCCTATTTACCCTGTCAAATGCACTAATCATATTCAGAGATGCTCTATACATAGTGCCAACCAAGCTTTTTCTACTGCAGCAGAATGATGGCATTTAGCTTTGTGCCCATTTGTGACCTGAAATCTAGAAATGATACCAAGATGTGAGGACCATGTGTAAAGGTCTCTCAAGAGAAGGGATGCAAGCATGTTGCTGAAGGCATCCAGTAGAGCAATTGGTCTGAAATTTGGGGGGTCCTAAAGGTCACCCTTTTTATGGATGAGACTATAATAGATTAATGCCATGTGGGTAAAAGGTCGTGTGTTTTGAAGATTGATTTAAAAGTGTCGTCAGAGGATCTAACCAAACTTCGGGATTACACTTGATGACTGTAGGGGCAAGGCCATCAGAAACCAGAGCCCTGGATGCCTTGGCTTTCGTAATAGCCGAAAGGATGTCATCTTTGTTTCAGGTGTATGCTGCCTCAACAATAGGCCAGGTGATGTTTGAGTTTAACTGTGTGGCCTTGACGGTAGAGGCATAGTTTGCACTGAAAACGTCTTTCCAGCTTTTCTATGTAACAGAGTACATCATGGAGACAACTCCCCCCACTTTAATATTATTTAGAGACAAAAGTCGCCAGTATTGCTGAGAGCAAGTTTGTCCAGTATGTTCTGATTATCGTTATTGAACATCTGAGTTTTTAGCGACTTGATGTAATTTTTATGTGTCTGTAACATAAGCATCTTATTTTGGTCGTAAGATTCATGCACAAGTTGTGATAGTCCCAATTTTCGCATCATGTTCCTCTTTAGCCTCTTTGTTTGTTGGTTTGCTTATTATTTTTTGTATGGCGCACCAAACCCAAAGGTAACTGGGCGCAAACAGTACAAGGAGGCTTTAGGCTTGAGATACATAGAGTTGCAGTCATAGTATTACAGGTACAAAGATGGAGATATTCACAGTACACAAATTATGGTTCACAAATTGCAGGTAAACATTGAGGATATATACAATTACATTACAGATATATACAATTACATTGCCGAGAGCAATACAGGATGTAGTTTCAGTTGCAGGATTTTATGATAACAGGTACTTGGCTTAGTATGTTGGAGTGAGCGTCATTGGTTCTGATCCATTTCTGTATGTTGCGTCTGAAGCTAGGGTAGGTTTGATCAACCCGGAATGAGTAGGGGAGTGAGTTCCACGTTTGTGCTGCCATAACTGGGAAACTTCTGCCGCCAGATTTGGCTAGATTGAAACGTGGTACGCTGAGGCAGTATGAGTTGGGAGACCTAGTCAGGTGAGTGGTTGTTTTCTAGACTATCCGATCAGCGAGGCACCGTGGTGCAGCATTATTGAGGCATTTGTGGGCCAAGGAAGTTGTTTTTAGCAGGATTCTGTCCTTGATTGTCAGCCAGTGGTTTTGTCTTCTAATCATAGATATGTGATCTTTATTTGGGATATTTAGTGCCGTTCGTAGGGTATTATTTTGTAGCATTTGGATCTTGTTTAAGATGTACTTGTAAGTCCCCAAGTAAAGAGCATTGCAGTAATCCAATCTTGAAAGTATGAGGGCATTCACTAAGATGATGCAGCTGATTGAGCATAGATAAGGTCTGCAGGCCCTGATTAATTTGCATGTATATGCTGATGTAGACACTAAGGAATTGACTTGTTTGCTCATGGTTACAGTAGAGTCAAGCCAGAATCCAAGCGTTTTTACTCCCTTTACAACCTTGATAGAGTTGCCATTAGTGTTGAAGGAGGAGTAATCGTTGTTAAGTTGTTTGAGGTTGGCCGAGGTTGCCAGTATTAGAAGTTCAGTCTTGTCGTCATTCAGGCAGAGGCCATGTGTGGCCATCCATGCCTGAATGAGGAGGTAGATTTTGTTCACGAGAGCCGTGTCAGTGATGTAATTGCCCGAAAGGGGTATGAGTATCTGGGTTTCAACTGCATAGGCCTTTCAGAGTCCCCTTACCCAAGCCCAGGCCTCTATCCAGCTTTCAATACAAAACACAAAGTCAGTTTCTTTAATAGGACTCTCAGGGTTCCCTTCCCCAAGCTCAGGCCTCTTTCAGCTTTCAAAACACAAAGTCAGTGGGTCAGGATGTGCCTTTTTCTTATGTACAATCGTTCTTGCATATGATCATCTTATGGGGTAGAATCAGAGGCTTTTGAAAACGCCAGGCTAATTGCTTTTCCTCAGCGCGACCACTCGGACACTTTGCCCCTCTCGTTGTACTTACACTTACTTTCTTTTGCACTTTTTTTATCCTCAGATGCTTCCTGCACCATTTTCAGGTATTCTTTTCCCTTTTCTGTGCACAGTTGCACTGTCCTTTATTCCTTATGTTTGTTGTGCTTCTTGCACGCTTCTTTTGTTCTTTTGTGCACTCTTGCACTTTCTTTATGGGTCGCTTTCCCCTTTTTTATACTTTCCTTTCTTTTTGTGCCTCTTACACCTTTTCCCACAGGCTTCTGGCCCTCTTTTCATTCGTATCGCTTAATTGTCCAACTTCCTTTTATGTATTGTTTCACACACACGCATCTCACGCTTATACTGTTACTTGTATCTTTGTTGCAGACTTCTCGTCGGCTTCAATCGAATGCTCATTCAGGCGCAGTCATATTTCTTACGCGTTTTTAGCATCACCTTGTATGGCGCTCTTTGCAACTCGGCTCTGCAATGCTTTTAGATTCACTGGGCTGACTGCTGTGCTGCAGCTCCACAACAGCTCTTCGATCCGAGGTCAGGGGCTCACCGCCTGCCCCTTGGACACTCCTGGCCTGTCTCACCAGCCCAGGGGAATGACATGCAGGTTCTGCAGATAACCAGCACGCCTCTTGGTTGCTAGAAACAGACCCTTCTTGGCTCCCTGGAGACACAGCCCCCTCGCCACGATTCTGCTCTTTCGCACTGCAGTTTCTCAGCATCTCGGCATCCCAGTCTCTGGCCTGCAGTCCTGGGCAACTCTGGTATCTTGGTTCTCCTCCCAACTCACTTTCCTGATTGCTCTCCTACTCGCTCCTACATCTATGTCAGACCACACCTTTTATAGTGAAAAGACCAGTCAAGTGGAGTCGGGTGTGAAGGGTTACTATTAAATGCCTGACATTGCTTGACTCTATTAGTGGGACAACTTGAGTTCTTTCTATGGTAGGTTGCCCTTATTTTCCCCGTGTTATTTCTGTGGGTAATCTTTACTGATCTTGGTTGCCTCTTCCTCGTCTCAGTATTTGTTGGCAATGGGGAGGGGGAGATGGGTGAGATGGGACTTGGCATTGATAAGCTAGGTTATTAGAAGGTTATTGGTAAAGAATAGGGGAAGACCCTTGGCCCTAATTTGGTAAACAAAAGATGCATCTCTTTGTATTAAATTATTCCCTATGTAACCCACCCGGATATGCGTGGACGGGCCTGTATAACCCTTCCCATGATCTTTGTTTTTCCCCCGTTCAGAAGCATTAGAATTGAGATTCTGTTTTTGTCTCACCTTGCTTCCTCCTTTCCCTGGGGTTACTCCTTTCCTTCTCGCTCTGGGGTCATTAATAATCGGCCTTGAAGAATGAAAGACACTGTTAGGGTCAAGAGTTGTAAAAGGATTTGTTCTCCCTAGCCGTCCAGGATATTTTATCTTATCTTTTTGTGAAGGAAGGTTGAGGGATAGGATGGGACTCGGTGACAATATCCCATGAACAATGAGGGTGGGTAGGATGGATTGTGGTAGGGAATGGGGGATTACCATTTCTTGCCTTCAGACGCCCTCCCGGCAGTCCCTGAAGCCCCCCTGCCCAGGTGATCCTCCCTCGCTGGTCTGCCCCCAGGGTTGGGATCCAAGAGCTATGGCCCTTCCCTGGCCACCTGAGCAATGGATCCCAGAGACTACTTGTAAGAACACCCTCAGGTTTCCCCCAGTGTCTACTTCATAATAGGACACTTATACATTTAGATCTATTGCAATGAGAATGTTACTCACCAGTAGGGGGAGCACGAAAGCCAGCGAGCCAGGACTTCTAGGAATTGGATCAATAAGTGTTGATTGATGAGCTCAGTGTGGAGCCTCCAACCGAGCCTCCTCTCTATGAGGGATGTTAGACCTTTTCAATGATATGACACCCTGTTGTATCCGTGTAACAACCAAGGTGACTGATCACTTAAAAGAGCGGGGAGAACGCACCGCCACGGACCCAGCTGAAAGAATAAAGACAGCAGGTAAGTAACACAGACACCAAGAGGAACCACCTTTTAACCCCCCACTATATGAATACCTGAATTAAACTGTCCTGAAATCCCGACAGAATAATCTGGAGACCACCCTACAATCACAAACTAAGAATTAGGTTTTGACTATGATAGGAGAAAAGAATAAATACTAAAGGTTTTCTTTACCCTTACCAGTGATGTAAAGAGAGGTGTTCAAAGTCAAAGTATCAGAAAACAACGATAGTGTAAAACAAAAAATAGGGAAGGTTAGTATGGGGTTCTGTACCCGGACGACACGAGGAGCGCTCTAGAATAGCAAAGGTGCACCTACCGCTGAGCGTCCTGTGTCACCTGATGCCAGTAATCAATCCAAGGAAGCAGGAGTCAAAATTAGGAAGTCATCAAATGGGCAGCACACAGAGTACAGAGTCATGCAGTCCGTAGTACTTGAATCAGCAGCTAACCAGATGGATGCTGGGATCTGTAGTTTCTCAGCGTAAGTGAAAATGTAGTTTGAAAACAGCAGCAGGCGGAATGCTGTGTTTTCGGCAGGAGAATTACTTGTTCCAGATGAAATGCAGGTAGGAATTGTTCAGTGAAAGAAGAGTCTTCTAGCAGGCCAACGGGGTCGGTACACAGGCGGGCAGCAATGAGGCAAAACAGTAGACAGGCAATCCGGAAGCAGGCAATGAGGTCGGGTTGAGGGGCAGACGGTAGCCGAATGAAACGAGATCCAGATCAGTCCTTTTACCAAACGAGGGTCCTGGTACACGGGGTTAACACAGTGTTAGGGAATAATCAGAAGGAAGTCCGTAAGGAGGAAAAACAGGGTCTCATACCCGGGAAAGCAGATTCGAGAGAAACAAAGACTTCACAAAATGCCGAGGTAACGATAATCAGAAGCCGTGAGCCGCAGGCTACTGCAGCTCATATTCCAAAAAGGGGCGTGCCCGAGCGAAAGTGAGGCACCATGCTTGGATACTGAACTACATTGAGAGGGCAGGTTTTCTGGGTAATGTAGTCCACTTTGCCTCCCCTAGATACTAATGCAGCGATCTTCCAGGGCAGCTGCCAGGGCGAATAGAAAGGAGTCACAAAACGCTGCACATTCTTCGGGAGAGCAATAACCCTACTAACAGATCTATTCCCCGTGCCCTTATTGAATGAAAGAGCCCGAGGGGCATGTGGTGGAGAACTAGGCAGGCCCTTAGGTGTGACAGAGAAGGCCTCCGGATGGACGCCCCAATGGACCCTTAGGTACAGCTTTTGTAAACGTTTTGAAGTTGTCCATACCAAAGTGATTAATTGCCATAGTTTCTTGCCACATCAGAATATGCTTGTTGAGGGGTAACTTCAAACTCCCTAAGCCCCTAAGTAAGTTGGTGTAGCCGCAAACATTCCAGGATTCCACAGATAGTTATGTTGGTTTAAAGATGGGACCCCCTTGCTCTGGAGGTAGCAGAAATGTTAAGGGCTGTTTCCAACCAAGACCAGTCTTGAGCTATTTCTCTGTTCGGGTTCAACCCGGAATTTGAGGCAGTATCAGTTGTGTCCTTTTGCAAATTTCTATGACAGTGCTCGGAAGAGTAAGCCTTAAGATCTTCACTGCTTTTGGACGATGGGCCAGTCAAGAATATGGACGTCTCTTCGGGCCATTCAAGTTTGTACAAGTCATAGCCCAATGTTGCTAGAACCAAATGTGCCACTAGGTTCAAATAAAGATGTCAAGCTGCACAGTTACCACCATGATCTTGACACATAGTCAATATCCCCTGTATGAAGTGGCCACAGTGCTGGTATGTTCTTCTGAAAGATCTCAAGTAGCTAACTTCTGTTTAGTGCTAGCTCACTGTTTACACTCAGGATGTTCTCCCAGCCTATAGTCCCAGTTGTCGAACTAACTTGTTTAAGTATTGTTTTGGCTGCAGAGTTGACAAGTACTAGGTCTGTAGACGGAGAAATTGAACCATGCGCTGGTTCTTGCTCAATTTGATGAGAAGAACCATCAATGGCAGAGGGTTGATGTGGAGGTTTAACATTGGATACTGAGGATAACCCAGACCTTGGAATATTAGAGGTTCCCTTTCTTGAGGATAACATAAAGGTGGAAATTTAGCTTTGTTTTTTCCCCCTTTGGTCCTGTTCTGTAGGCTCATGTCAGATAGAAAAATCAGTTGCTATTCTTCTTTCCATATCAGGAGACCCCTGAGAATTCAGGTCGATGATCTCACTTTTCATCGGGAGGGAACGTAGAAATGTATGTGAAGATTTCCTTTTATTGCCATTTTGAGCAGAAAGATTTTTAGATTTTTTTATTTTGTTTGCAATTTTTCTTTATTTTAGATTTTGTTGGTCATCCATGAGGTGTTACAGCTTTTTTTTTGCTCAGAGGTCTTTTTTTGTGTCCTATTGTGTCACATAAGGTCTGTGTACCTGGAGAGTCAAACAATGTTGGTGATGCACTTCGGCCAAAATTCTATTCAACCAACAGTGTCAGGCTGTTTGGAATTTGGCACATAACAATAGTTTGTAAATTGTTCATAGTTGTTTTTGTAGACCGATGCTCATCAGTGTCCAGTTTGAAAGAAAGCTGGGTACTCTGAAGGATTTGGGGTACTTCTACTGTTTAAATTCTCAATATTGTCCAGAATTGTTTGGATTTTGTAGTCAGCAGCCGAAAGTCTTTCTACGTTGTGTTGTACAATGTCTTTGATGTTATGATAAAGTCTCAAGAGAGAATCAAGGTCTAGATGGAGGGCTGAAATTGACAAATGCCCAAGGACTCTAGGTTAGGCAGAATGTTTGATTCCCGCCGGATGTGGGTATTTCTGGGGGTAAAGAAGTGATGATAAGAAGCCTCCCGCGATAGTAAAATGGACGATGTGTTGACCCTGACCCCAAAATGGACATTCATCGCAGTGTCTTTTACAGCTGTTTCTTCTGAGTCAGCCATTTGTCTACATAAGCTTAGGAAGGACTCATCTACAATGATGGAACTATTACACACGTTAATCCCAAAATTCTCGTTTCACTAGCTCTCACTGATACATCAGATGTGGCCTCGGAAGTGTGCACGTCTACAAAAACTATTGAGTGCATATCGGGCCCAAGTACAGTGCTTTAGTGGTAAGGCTAGGGGCCTGTTTGGTCAGATATGACTTCTCTATGCCGGCCTTTGATGGCTTCTCCTTGTTGTTTTCCCATGTGTTGTAGCTTGTGTGGTGGGGTTGTAATGGCCTTCGTTTTGTGACAAAAGGTAGAAATCTTAACTTGTTTTGTATTTTTGGCACAGCTTAATTCAATATTGCTGGCCTCCACATCCAAACTTCTCTTCCTCAGAAATGTTGATATTCACCTTGACTCCCCTGATGCAGCCTCTGGGCTCTTCCGCAACCCTTGTGGCTCTCTTTCCCTTACCATTCTTCCCTCCAGTCAGACGCACTCAGCCGGACACACCTTGGATGCACTCATCTCAGCAGACATCCCCCATTGCCAACCCTCTCACTACACCTCTCTCCTGTTCTGATCATGCTCTCCTGCCCTCTCAATTGGATCTCTTGTTTACCCCAGCTAAGCCTCTGCTCGCACTGCCAGTCTCCTTCTCCATCATTCGACTGATGACGCGAGTGTCAGTTGCTGCTTTTGCCTCCACTTTCATTCCCCCTCCCTCTCCGGCCACTCACTCTCACATTGAACCAGCCTTGCTAACCTTCACCTCTCCATCTCCAACACTCTGGACATCCTTGCCCCTGTCATGAGAATCTGCATGAAGCCTGCCTCCAAGTGCAACATTTGGTTTGATTCTGACCTAGCCTCTCTGAAACACAAGTGCAGAGCTGCTGAGCAGAAGTGGCAGGCTTCGAGCATATCCTCTGACCAACTGGCCTGCTGCCTCCTCCAAAGGCAATACAAACACTCCATCCGCTCGAAGACGAAGGCCTATATCCAAGCCTGCATTTCTGGGGCTACTAACAATTCGGCTGAACTGTTAAAAATCTGCAAGGAACTCGCCAGTCCTACTTCAGTCTCCACTTATCCTCTGCCATCCCTGACCCACTGCACTGCACTAGCCTCTCACTTCATAACCAAAACTCAGGACATCGGTCCTGACATCTCACCAGACTCTCCTCTACACCCTTCGCTTCTCCTTCACCCACTCTCAGGCTTCCCTTGGCGCTCCTCACCCCTTCCCTCCTACTCTCCTCTTTCTCGCCCATATCACCGGATGAGGTCTCTAGACAAGTCCTCTCTATGAACGTCCTCCAGAACTATCAAGGACAACAGTGTCTCCATGTTCCAGCCTTGGCTGATTTCTGCAATCACTCCTTTGCCATTGGCTCCTTGCAGCCACTCTGAAAGCACTCCCTTCTGCACTCTCTCCTCAAAAAGCCTTCAGCCGACCCCTCCTGCCCAGCTAACTACCACCCTATCTCCACAACCCCTTTCCAGTGCAAACTCTAGGAGAAGCTAGTCATCTCCCAGCTGATCCACCATACTGAATCTTTTGCCCTACTGGGCTCCCTCTCCCTGCACTAGCCTGGCTCGGCCTGCACCCTCAATTGGGCAATTTGGCTTGTTATGTGTGTTATGTGTGTTATGGAAAACCTCACAATGTTTAAAACGATCACAATGTGTATGTGCAAGTAAAAAAGTAGAGCAGTAGAGGGATAATGGCCGTGGGGGTTAATTTGTTTAACATCAGAGATATTGAACAAAAAAGAAACTTGTACCATGGAAATTTTACTAGAAAGAGCTATAGCTGTTTAAGACTTGACAGAAAAATGATGCATTGAAGAAAACACAAATTCTTGAAGATCTCAACACGCTAGCTCCTCTTTATGCCTTGCATGACTCTTCCTTGCTGTCCGCTAAATGGCAATACTATGCCGATCGTCTTCTTTCTCTTTCTCCTAACCCTCGTCTTTTTCAAGTACTTAGCTACATTCGTGCTTCTCCTTCTCCTAGTCCTTCTCATACTTCTTCTCTTTCAGCCTCAGGTCTTCATAACTATTTTACCTCGAAAGTCACTCTCCTTCATGCATTATTCCCCTGCAAATTCACCCTCTGTTGCTCCTGTGTCCTTTTCCCCTTTGCCATCCTCCTTTATGACCTTGTTCTCTCTCCAAGACTGATGCCGCCACTTATCTTGCTGGAGCTAACGCCACTGCTGCTCTCTCTGATCGTATACCTTCAGTATTATTTCCCAAGTTGCATCCCGCTCTTCTGCCCTAATTGACACATCTTTGTAACATCTCTTGAACCTCTGCTATTTTTCCAACTGAATTCAAACACATATCTATTTTTCCCATTCTCCCTTCACCTGACCCCTCTTTACCATCAAACCTCCATCCAATTTCTCTTCTTCCTTTTATATCTTAACTTCTTGAGCATATCGTTTTTGCCCAAGTGTTATCTTAACCACTTTTCTCTCTTACCGACTCATCAATCTGGTTTCCACATCACTCCACAGAGACTGCCCATCTCTTTAATCAATTCCCTTATAGCATCTTGTTACGCTAAGCATTCCTGACTTCATGTGTTAGGAAAGACTCAGCCTTCTTGTCCCTCGGACAACGCTGGCGCATCAAGCCTTTATATAAGTTACTCACCTTCTCAAGATGGCCGCAACTGGGTCCTCATTGCATTAACAAATGCTATCCTTCTAGTCATGCCACTAGAGGGCAGCAACAGCAGGCATTTCCTTCATAAGTCTGCAGGACTAGCTGTTTGGCGCGTTGCTTCTTGGTTGCTGTAAGAAGCTGAACGCTAGTTTTCTAATTCGCTGGGTAAGCCTTCCTGCTTTCCGTATATTCTACACTTCTGTGCTACTTTCTAACAGTCGTTACTCCGACTGTATTTTCTGTTTTGATTGAGGGCTCCTGTCCATGTTCAGTGAGCCGCCTTTGTTCATATCTGTGTGTCTGTTCATACGGCTCGGTTTCCTCTCAAGCCGCAGTGCTTGTTTTTGTTGCTGCGTGAGCTTTTTATCCCGCACGGCTGGCACCACTTGTTTGCAGTTCTTCACGGCATTGCTGCTTCACGCAGCTCCTCCTTGCCACGCTGCTCCGGTCAGGCTGCGCCCTTTGCCGCCACCTGTAGCCCGCGGCAGATGGTGCTTCTCCTCATTCCGCTGTTAAGCTATTGAGCTTTACTTGCTGTGAAACAAATTCTGTTTCACCCCTCTACTATTCTCTACAAGCCTTAATATCTGTCCTTTATACTTTACTTGGCACTCCAATTGACAGCAGACTACAAACTACATCAAGCTCTGTTGGATTGTCATTGCTGCAAAAGCTACTGGGATTTCATCTGCCATTCATCATCACTGGAAAGAAAGAAAGAACTACACAAGGTTTTTCCCTTAAGGGGGTTTTCCCTCGGGGCTTCGGCTTGGCCACGGGAGCATGTCCTAGACTCCTTAATTACTGGGGGACTGGAGTGGCCTCCAGGGCTTAGTTCCACACTCACCAAGACAGTGGCAGTCAAGGAAGACCGTCTGGCAGCCAAAGAAGAACAGGCAAGTGATAATTACTTCTACATTGCTGCACATTATTGCATTTTACATGTAAGGGGTATACGGTCTGACATCTTGTTTTTTCTGAATCTATCTGCCAATTTTAAAAATGTGTATTGATATGTTCTTCTCTCTACTCTCTCTCGCCTTAGTTGGTGTTTGGAATTCAGTTCTCAAATGGTTTTGGTTATATCTTTCTGACTGGACATTCTCTGTTTTTTGGGCAACTCTACATTTCCTTCTTTTACTTTACAGTTTGATATTCCCCAAAGCTCTGTACTCGGTCCTCTTTTTCTTTCTATATGAATCCACTCTCTTCCATCATTGCTTTCTTTTGTTTTTCTCATCACTTCTATGCGGATGACTCACCCTTTTTTCTTGAATTCCCTACTCTTACTGATTCTCTTCTTGCTTCTCTTTCTGATTTCCTGCTCACCTGCTTTTCAATCCTGAATGTCCACAAACTATCTTCATCTTAATCCAACTAAAACAGAGGTACTTTTCTTTCCTTCATCATATATTTCTCCCTCTATTACTCCTACTTCGATTCTATTTCTCTCATCTTCTCTGTCACTATCAGATTTGGCTCGTAATCTCTGTGTCATTTTTGATTCTTGACTCTCCTCTTCTCACATTACGGCCACTGCTTGCTCCTTTCGTTATCCACAAGCTCAACTTTATCTTTCTTTTCATACTATTAAACATCTAATTTCTGCTTTTGTTTGTGATTTTTTGTTCTTCCCTCCTTCTTGATATCCCTGTCTATCACTTAGCTCCCTTGTTTACTGTCTTTAACTTGGATTTTCTTTGGTATTCCTCCATGTAGCTGGATTTCTTTTGATCTCTCTTCACTACACTGGCTGTCCTTTGAATCTCGTCTCCCATTTCATTTTCTGTATATTGTTTTTAAATCTCTTCATGGTCTGGACCCCTATTATCTCTCCTCTCTTGTCTCCTCCTATTCTCCTTCTTGCTCTCTAAGATCACAATATGTTTCTTTTCTCAGTTTCTCGTCCCCCTGTGTCCATTCTTGCTTCTACTCCTTCTGGCTTCTTTCTCCAAAATACTGGAACATACTCCCTCTTTCTATAAAATCTCTGTTGTCTATCACTCTCTATCACTCGCGCCTAGAAACATTTGTGTACAGGCGCGTTACAAATGACTTATCATATAATATCACTCCCACCTGACAGTCTACTTGCTTCCTTTTCATGCTTCATAAATTGCATTTGTGATACATTATACTGTAGCATTTTTATCTTTGTTAATGTGCTCTGGCGAAAGTGTAATACAAATTAAATGATTACAAATATAACTACAATTGTGCTGCATTAAATAACCAATCCCTTTATACTGGCAAGTGTAAATTTGAATGTTAAGTGTTACAGGTGAAGGTGAGCAAAATGTATTGAAATGGGTAATGGAAGAAAAGAAACATGGGTGAAGGCTCATCGCCAGTGGCACTGTTACCACTGTTGTGTGGCTTATCAAAAAAAGACGACTTCACAGGAACTGCCACTGAAACCTTCTAATAAAGGAAAGTGTAAGACTGCTAATGCTTAAAGATATAGCACAACAAACCCTTTAAAATTGAGTGAAAAAAACTTTAGTTAAGACAGTAAATTCAACACAACAAAAAAAAAATGAAAGACTTTAGTTGAAGTGTTTTTAAGGTGGCAATTTAACATAACAAAACCTCTGAAATTCAGAGATGGAGGAAGCAACGCCACCTTAACTCCTTAGTCCTCACGTTGTGTAGCCCTCAACACACTGATGACATCACAGATGACATTGCCTATCACATCACCTATAACCTAACGCATGATATCATCGATGACATTACTGGAAACTAGAGCACACTTATTACATCACTGATGACATAATATACAACGCAAATTAAAACCTAACATATGCAATAATCGATGGCATCAGTGGTAGAGCGGATCGTCTTTCAGGTGAGAGTGATGAGTTCTTTTTTTGTAATCCATTTCAGTTTAAAAAATGGAGTGAATGTAAAAGTGTAATGTTTCAGTTCACTTTACATCAAAAGGTCGTGCCACCATCGTGCAACCACAACATCACCATAATAGACATGGCTCTCCTAGTGTTGAATGGGTAGTTGCAATCAAAAGATACCCTGTCCCCGTATAAATTTGAAGTTATACATATTTACCTTTTGCGTGGGATCCCATCTTGTAAATTAGGTGCACAAAATAGTAATTAGTGACTTTCCTGAAGTTCAGAGTATTAAATATGAATAAGAAGAGATAGATTTTGGGGTTTAGGTCGAAATTACTGAAAAAAAATGGTCGCATTGACCAAAAATTCTAAAAATGCTACGACCAACGGTTCGAACACCAAAAGTTCGAACCTTTGGTGGTAGAATTGAAAAAAAAAACGGGGGCTGGTGGGGTGTCCCCCGCATCGACCCGCTCACTATACTTCATGGTACAGTGAGCGGTGGTTGCAGGGGACAACCCTGCAGCCTTCCGTTTAAAAAAAAAGAAACAGGGGCTGCGGGGGTGTCCCCCACATCGCCCCGCTCACTATACTTTATAGTATAGTGAGCGGGGCCTGCAGGGGACACCCCCGCAGCCTTCCGTTACAAAAAAAAAAAGAAAGAAAAGCACCCTGCAGCGCCGGTTCCTGATCACGGAAGTGAAAGGGAACTGGTGCTGCAGGGACCCAGCGTGAAGATGAAGGTAAGTGGGGTTTGTTTATGTTCGGGGTGTGGGTGGGGGTGTGCTGAGGGTGTGGGTGGGGGGGTGTTATGGGTGTGTTGTGTGTGTGTGAGAATGTATGTGTGTTTGCATGAGAAAGGTGCGAACCTTTGGTAGTTTGCACATTTCTCATGCAAGCGTTTTGCCCGCGGTACTTTCAGCCGCGGGCAAATCACTTAGATTCAGATTTTGGAATCTGTTTTTTTCTCTATATGACAACATGTAAGCCTCAATGCAACCACTGGAATGGTAGACCCCGCACATGGGAAAAGGAAATCCTTATGGTAAATGACCTGCAAATATCACATACAAGGAAATGAACATACATGTTTTGAGGACAAGAGGATATTAGTAGTTAGGAAGTTGAGCAGATTTCTCACTGCTGTTCAAAATTGTGATCTTTGTCATGTACTTGAATTGGATGTTATCAGAAGAGTTAACCATTTTTCAGAAGATATTCATAAATTATGTTGGTGCCATGTCATGTATATTGGAATCTGTGATGTCCTAGGTTACATCAATATTGTTCCCATTTGTGATGTTATCATTGTGCTCTAATTTACAGTGATGTCATAGATGATATCATAGGTGATGTCATCTGTGATGTCAAAAGTGTACTTGTGCACTGCTCAAGGAAGGAGGGCTTGTAGTGAACGTGGTATACCTTCCTTCATCTACCAAAGGTAGTTCTTTGCGTTGAATCAGTACCTTAATCCCACTTTAACCAACTTTTTTAAAACTGTATTTTTTAAAATAATTTATATAATGTATTTCCCTTTTGCATGAATAGAGAAACTTTGCAAACAAGTGGCATTGCCATAAGTGGGTTAAAATACAATTCTTCTTGCATTAACACGCTATGAATTATGGATCTTATTTCTATGATTAGCATGATTTATTTGTAAAGTACAATTTATGCCACATGTGGTGTCTTGGTGCTAGATACGGGGCAGCACTCTGCTCTATTTAACCCTGCGTTAATGAGGTTTTTAAAAAAATATAAAGCACACTGAACTGAATCACTGGCATATGAGCCCAATCTTGTCAGTAAATAAACCAAGACACAGTGAGATAAAAGGATTTGCCCAGGATCACATTATGTGTGGTCAGATGAGAAAGCTGGGATTTGAATTATTTTCCTGGTTCTTCAGTTCACAAAATAGAGAGTAGACCACATCATCTCCATAACTCTTTATATTAACCACAATTGGTGGCTTAGAACAGATAAGATATTACACAGTGCTCTATAAAACTGACAGGCAAAACACCAAATTGCATGATATATCACCCTGACAAAATATTAGAAATCTATATAAAATCTTGTAATTTGTGCTTTGTAATATATTTTATATAGCGCTCTTAATCACATGAGAGGTATCATGGCACTGGAGAAGCAAATGAGCAGCACATGTATGTGAACAGGGAATGTATCAATTCTTTGTCAAGAGCAAGTTTTTCTTTTCTAAAAAGCAAAATATCTAGATCACCTCTCAGGTCGACTGGGAAGGTGTTCCACTTATTTATTGCCAGATACATGAAGGGCTGCCACCTGGTCTGGATGTACTGCTGCTAATGACTTTCAGCAGGTTGCTTGAGTTGGATCATAGTTGTCTATTAAGCTGATGGTGAGTTAAATGTGTAAGGGTGGCTGGTGTTAGCCCATGCATAACCTTACGAACCAGTAACATCTCTGCAAGCATAACTCTCCTCTTAATTTGTAGCCAATGCAGCAACGCTAGAGCAGATGAAATCTGTGCATGTTCTTTGGGGATCTTATGGGGTCTAGTGTGACAAGCTCAGAGACCTGGCCCTGCCAAGAAAGGATAGGGACCCCTCTAGGCCTGGGGCAGGATGCCTACCATAAGCTGCTCCTGCTCCTAGGATTGGTGTGCCCCCAGTCTCTGTCCTTTATACATCTGTCTGGCTAAGTGAACGGAGTACCACCTTTTTCGCTCCATACCTGCTGTGCACAATGCTGGCCAGTCTTTTTCTGGCGCTGGAGCCTGAAGGCCTGGCCCTTGAGGATGCAGCGAGCAACCCAACCTATTTGGCATTGCGCTAATGCTCGCCTCTGCTCATAGTGATTGATGGATGCATGGACTATCACCCCTTCATAAAGTGAGTCTGAGACAATAAGTGCCGGGCTCAAAAATAAGTGCCAGGGCTGAGCCCTGGCAAACACCCCCACAAATTGAGCACTGAACAAGCCACCATTTTCATACGCTGTTGGACAGATGAACTTTGAAACTGGCTATATCTTGAGAGGGCCGCCATTACAAAGTACCCGTGGACCTGCATATGTTATGTCATGTTAGTGTGATCTCTCTATATATAGTTTGTCTGTCCAAAATGTTCAGCATATATCCTAACATTCTACAAACCTGAAATTTGGCATGTGGGTAGGTTCAATGGTCTAGCCAATGGAAAAAGAATAAAATATACCCTTTTCTAATTTAATTTTTTAAATGTTTTTTTAAGCTGTCTGCAATGCTTGGATTTGTGTGTGTATCTATTCGAAACGTTCAGCATACTTCCTAACATTCTACAAATCTGAAATTTGGCATGTGGATAGGTTCCATGGTGTAGACAATGGAAAAAGAATAAAAAAGACATTTTGCCATTTTTTGCGGCCTGCAACGCTTGGATATGTGAGTGTGTGTGCCAGTTTCGAAATGTTCTGCATACTTCCCAGCATGCTACACACCTGAAATTTGGTATGTGGGTAGGTTCAATGGCATAGACAATGTAACAAGTATAAAATATAACTTTTGGGATTTTCTTTTAAGTGGTCTGAAATGCTTACTCCTGCTATATGGTCCTTTGCACTGTGGTTCTGCCATAGTTCTATGTTAATTGTTCCTAAAGTTCAGCAGTTCATGAAAACTTCAGCAGTTCGTTGTTCCTAAACTTTCCACACGATCAGCATTCTAGCTGACATTAGCAGCACTCACTTTTGAAGTCATGCGGGTGACAAAATATGGTGCTGTTATAGTGATGCAGCTGACAGGAAACGGTGCATGGCTCTTCAATAGTGTCTGCAAGGACGTTTCCGTCAGATCGAGGCAAATCCATCATGATAATAACCAAAAGTCATAAGTAGTAACCCACTTGAAGTCTTTTATGTTTAGTCCAAAGAATTGCTATCTCAAAGTGCACAGTGCCGTACAATCCACTAATATATGCTTTAAAGATTGAATCACATTGTTTTTACATAATACACAATAGCTGGAGTCAATACCTTCTCTATCTCTTATGTGACAAATCTCTCTTGTGAGTAGAACATTCAGTCTAAACTGTAGGAAAGTTCATCTTGAAAAGGAATTCAGGAACTTTTGTAGACATCAAGGTCAATTCCACAGGGGTTTATCTACACTAGACAGACTAAAGTTGAGTTTTACCTTTCTCATCTGATCAATAGTGTCAATCCAATCCCTTAGGTTTAAACATTTCTTCACCTTAGTAGGAGTCTCAGATAATTCCTCTTTTATTTGGTCAATCATAGATGCAAAATCTTCAGTTCTGATACAGAACTTTCACAAATATGCAGCACTATGTTTTCAATAATTTTGCCCGCATTTCGATGTACCAAGAATTGCTTCAAGGTACCAATACGTTCCTGCAAAATGCTAGTATTTTCCATTCTAATAATTCTTGCATTGACGTTATTCCTAACTCATAACTTAAAGCAACCATCAGTATTTAGGCAAGCAAATTCACCACTTTCTTCCAAACATGAGATTATAACACTTCCCAATTCATGCTCAGTGACATCTTAAAAATGTCTTGGACATGTAAAGGAGCAGTTTTTACTTTACATCTATAAAATTCAATCAGAGGAATAATAGAAAATCTACAAAATCTAAAATTAAGCCTCGTCATCTGAGGAACACACCTGATAGTTTGTCTTTAAGCCTTGCAAACCATGATTTAACAGTGCTCCTTGCATCAACAGTGAAACCCAAATATTTTATTAAAGGAGATTCAACCCTCCAATTATAACCATATGATTTCTTTATAGTAGATGTAAATCTCATTATGTTATTTTTGAAGGATTAATTCCTAAATCGTTAACCGTAGCATACTGACAGGTCACGTTTATCAGATATTGCAGGCAACAAGGTGTGTGGTCAAAACAAGACCACATAATCCCGCATGACATCCACATGATTGGTAGGTTTTCCTATGTTTGGGATTGCATATGCAACTTGTACTAGGCTTTCTTCAAGTTCTGCCAACAAATGATTAAATAGCCAAAGAGCAAGGACGCATCCCAGCCTCAAGCCCTGTTCACTTCAATTCTGTTAGTCAGCAATCTCTGTATGTTCAACTTAATCTGAAGATATGTTTTTTCATGAAGGTGATTTAATATTGATAGTAAATAGTCTGGTACATTCTAGGATTGCAGTTTTTTTTCCATAAGTAGGCCTGGCTAACCCCATCGAAGGCCTGTGAAAAATCGATGGGTGCCATGTAAATCGGATGACTATTTTTTACCCACACCTTTTCTTGCAAACACCCTACCAAAAACACATTCAGCAGAGTTCCCACCCTTTTACTGAAACCCAGCTGATATTTACTGAGTCTACCTGTGTTAATCACCCAGGCTTCCAAGTCTCTAAAGATGAAAGATGCAAAGATTTGACTTTCTACAACAAGAAACGCCATTGGGCGGTAGTTAGAAGGTTTGCAGCGGTCCCCTTTCTTGAAAATAGGTACAATTAAGGAATTCTTCCAGGAAGATGGAGTTGTCCTATTCCTTAAGATGTTTTTGAACAAGAAGGACATAATTTTGGCCTACAAGGCAGAGTCTGCTTTGATGATAAGATTACTTAGCCCGTTCGGGCCCGAACCTCTAGAGCTAGATAACTTTAATATCTGCTCCTCTATTTCCGCAATCTGAATGTTGAGTGACCAGTCCACATCATAGACCGGGGCATGCTCTGCTGTTTCAGGATTATAAATAGTCTCTAAGAAATGGGCTCTCCATATGTCCTCTGCAATTGGGTTACGTTGGAAGATTTGATGTGTCTGAGAGACGTTATTAGTAAGATCCCAAAAATGATGGGAGTTTATTTGTATAATGACTTGCAACATGTACTCACTGTCTTTTTGTTTTATCAAATACGGTAGCCCTTGAGGCAATTTTGATATGCCGTTTCCAACTGCCGTCGTTTCTTTAACTTCTCTTCTCCAGTGATTTAACTGTTGTATAGCAACTTCAAGTTCTTCCTTCGAAGAGCTTTTTTTTCCTGAACAACTGCATCGTAACAATGGATGTTTTGTCTCTTGGGAGCTGATTTTCCTTTATGCATTGCTCAAAACCTTTCACTGTGATCACTTTCTATTTCCATTCCCAAATTGAATACTCGAACACGTGACTTAATCTGCTATTAAACGTTTTAGCATTAGCATTTTCAGTAGATGGTTTGGCGGGTTGTCATGGAGACAGAGGCGTGTGCCCCTACCAAGATGGCGTATCTCACACGCCGCAGTGACCTTACCAATATGGTTGTTGCGATGTGCCCACATCCCAAACGTGACGTCCTGCCTGCACAGCCTTCACTGGGATAAGTGTAGCCTGAATCGTTAAGCAATCACGTCAAAATTAATTCCTTTATTACACAAACACTTGTTTCTATTCTGCTTCCCGTTATCTACTTCCCCCTTGATCCTCCTACCTTACCTCCTGCCTCCTGAACTAACCCTCCTTCTTGTCAGCTGTTGTCTTGGGAGAACACTTAGCCTTCTGTCTACCCCTGAAATCATCTCTGCTGTTTGCTAAATAGTCTTGCCATCCTTGGATCCTACATATTTGCATTACTGCTACTGCTGCTTCTCTGCTACATCCTGTTGACATCTACTGCCTTTTGCATCAATTCACTGCAAAGAATAATTCTTCAACAGCTCGAAGGGATTTCCCCTTGCGTTTTTTCCATCTATTTCGATTTTCCTCAGGGCAGGCCCCCACTTGTCCCGGTTACCTCAGGGCTTGAAGTGGCTTCCCGAAAGGGTAAACCCTACCATTTCCACGAACGCAGGCGAACCCAGCCCCAGGTAAGGCCCGCACCTCAGAACATTCTATGTCACTTTTTTGGAGTGTGACGTCAAATTAAAGGCTGCACTCAACAAGTTATGATCACTTGCATCTGTTTCTACAGTGATAAATCTAGTACAGTGATTAAACAGATCCTCCAATAAAACCAAATAATTTATACATGTCGATATAGGAAAATTTTCCATGTTGGACAAGCCAAAATATCCACAGCTACACAACCATTAGCGATCCGCAAATGCCAATCTTCAAAGTAAGCAGACCAGATCTTCCCATTCTTGTCCCTTCTGTGGGAAGAGCCATTGTTATCCCCAAAGTATCTACAATCAGATTGAAGTCTCCACTCACAATCATATGAGACGTTTCATCCATTGCCATATATCTGATAAATATTTTGTTACATTGTGTTAGAAAATCCTAAAAGACACAGACTGTTGTGTTCCAATATAAATTTACTAGTAAAATTGATGATAGTAGATTTTTTCATTTTAACGACTAATAATCCGTAAAATAATATTGGCGTTTATTTCATGGCCTGACACAATATCTAATTTCAGAGCTGTGATTAAGCCTTGTGATGGTCTACCTCCTTTAGACGGCGTTGGATCCTAGTGGATGATTTTGTAACCATCAACCGTGAGTGACGACTTCAACCAAGTTTCCTGAATACATATGATGCTCTGACAATTAAATGTTTTCAATATTTAATTGTTGTTCAAGAAGCTATTAAAGCCATGTGAGGTCCAGGAAAGAGGTGTGAGCTCGCCAGCAGCTCGTACTCTGTTAAAGGCACATCCACACTTCGCCCAGTCTCCTGGAACCATTAAATAAGGTTCCAGGCAACCAACTCCAATCATCCTGCACCACAGTTTCACAAGAGGTGGACCATACCAATTCCACCTGCCTTCATTTCAGCGTAACTCTTTGCAAATTGGTTTTAATTACCTCCTCGACCATAATGTTGCTACAGTCCCGCATCTAAGTAGCATACAATTTCCCAACCAAATTAATATATCTTTCCCCATAGGGGAAGAGGTGAAAGCCCATGTGACGGATTACATCCTGTTCATTCATCAGCATAGGCAACACTATTTTTGACCGTAATGTAAGCCTAACAATATCTGTTCAGGACATTACAGGGAAAATACACCTGAATGATATCAGCAGATGTGAGTAGTCTAAACCAAGGATTTTTTATGAAAAAAGGCAAGTACATTCATACAGTTTAGCACTGAATGATTTCAGTATTCAATGAAAACTCCAAGACCATATTATAAATTCTGTCCACCCTAATGGCATAACAGTGCTTAGGCTTGTAAATGTCCTGCCCTGTAGAGAGTCAAGAGGTTGAAACAGGAGGCAGAGGTGGCAGGGATGCTGCTGTACATCTGTTTTCCAGTAAGTCAAATGACAATCCGAATGTGCTGCAGAGGGGGTGGCTATAGGGACAGTCTGTGACTGTTCGCCAGTTTGAGTATTAATACATATATTTCCCCCATCTGATCGGAGGGGAAACACTGATGGCAAATTAGGTAGGAACACCCCCTGCACCTACCGCAGTAGTGCCACTAGCTTGTGTTTGGGTTGCATTATCTTTCGTTATAACTTCTGACCGTGTGGGTTCTGGATTATTAGAAATAAGTTCTACAGATAAGCCACTCACATTGGGATCCAACATCAATGGAGTAAAAATAGAGACAATAGTTTTATACTTAGAATTTCTAGCATCATTCAAGTCTTGGGCCTCCAGAGCTGCCTTTTCAGTCAGGTGTACATTTCTGAGAACTTGTCTAGAATTCCTTTAGAGTTCTTAATATTTGTCATCTTTTTGGTTGCTTTGCCAGGCCCGTCCGCAGATTGCAAAAAATAGATGCGACCAGTGGAGGATCTAAATTAATATCCTTCGAAGGAGACCAATTGTCTGGGTACCTTTTGTTATTATTATTTTTTTATTTCTTGGACATCTGTATGGCGCCTATACACAATTGTTTCCAGGCACTACAAGACAAGTTGGGAGTCGGGGGGGGGCATAGAAAAACAACAGAAATGGTTATATTGGCCTTGTGACAATCCTACCATGCAAGTACAAGACAAGGTAGTAATTGCAGGGGGACAGAGGGAGAAGTGCAGTAGTTGGGTGCCTAAAAGGGAGAGCGTGGGCAATTGTTGGGGGAGCCAAGACTTTACTTTTACTTTGATATACTTAAAACGCTCCCCATTGACGCTGAGGCTTAAGGGTGCACACACAACAGGAAAACAAAGTCGACCACAGCAGTAAGTTCCAGAGAAAACAAGCTTCACACGGTTCAGATCAGCACACGCCCAAGCTAATCCCAATGGGAATGTTAACCTTATCTAAATAACAGAGTTTTCAGCCTTTTTCTGAAGATCATTGTAGAGCTCAGCTCTCTTAGATCCAGCGGCAGAGCATTCCAAACCCTAGGTGCAGCCATGGCAAAAGCACAATTCATAACCCTGCTGGATTTGCAGGCCCGTATTATAAGCTGGTTCATATTGTTAGACTTGAGGGTCCTTCTTGAACAGCGCCTCACTGAAGTACAATGGACTTGAACCCATAAAGCAATTATGGGTAATCACTAATAGAGGGTCATGAATCCTTGCTTCAACTGGAAGCCAATGCAGACTGCGTCTTGTGTCAGAGACGTGATCTCTCTTTTAGGGTCCAGAAATTACTCTTCCCGCACTATTCGGAATCACTTGCAGAGGATTACATTCTGCTTTTGAAATTCCCACAAGTAGGCTGCTGCAATAATCAATCTTTTCACTCAAAATAGCCCTTGCTGTCGTCTCAGCATTTGCTTGTGAGATAAACGGCCTAAGGTGTGCTAACGGCAGGTGCCAGGGAAAAGAGAGGGGGGAAGGGAGGGCGAGTGCGGTGGACAGGGTTTACTAGGTTAGGGCTAGTCCAGGGAGGGGACCTTGAGGGCAAGTGCTGGCAAGGAATGCTGGGGGGGACTGGTAGGTGGTGGTCAGGCCCCTGTATGGATCTAAAGGGACCAGGCCCCAGTCACATTAGCAGAGGGAGTGTTTAGCATGGGAGGGCGAGAGGGAAGGAAGAGGAGAACAGGAAAGTCTTGAGAAGTTTTCCAGAAATCAAGAAGGTCCGGCTCAAGTCTGAGGGGGGGTAGATAGCCCGTTCCAGAGGGAGGAACCAGCCGAGGAGATGGATGTACCTCCCACTCTCTGCTTGGAGAAACGTTTGACCTGCAGAGAGTTGTAGTCCGAGGACTGAAGGAGTCTGAATAGGGAGGTATTTAGGGGGAGACAGCTGGATGTAGAGAGGTCCCAGGCCCCAGACAGCCTTGTGGATGATGCAGAGGGTCTTGAATTTGATCCTTGCGGTCACCAGGAGCCAGTGGAGCGATTTTAGGCCTGAAGAGATGCAGTGCCTGGACATGAGGCCAGGATAAGTCTTACAGTCCTATTCTGGATTAGTTGAAGGGGGCGAAGGGAGGAAAGAGGTAGATTGAGGAACAGGCTGTTGCAGTAGTCCAGCCTAGCGAGAACTAGGGCTCTGGATATGTTCAGCTTCTGGGGCAAGGTGAGGAAAGGTAGAATTCCCCTGAGGATGTGGAGGAGCTGAATGTTGGACTTCTTGGCAAGGTCTGTGATGTGTGGAGAGGAAGGCAAAGAGGAGTCAAAGATGATCCCCATTTTTTTTGCCTCACAAGTGGGTGAAGGGAGGGAACCCAAGGAGGCTGACCAGAGAGTGAGGGAGAAGAAGGGAGCAGGCATCCCAATGAGACGGATCTCCATCTTACTGGAATTAAGGCAGAGATCATTGGCAGAACACCATGCCTGAATAGCATTCAGGCAATCAGGTCTGAGCGAGGAGAGTGAAGAGGTAGAGGATGGCAACTTGAAGGACATCTGTGTGTCATCTGCATAACAATGGAAATTAGGGGAGAAGGTGGAGATCAAGTGGGCCAGAGGGTCCAGTTAGATGTTAAAGAGCCATGGTGATAGGATAGGGCCCTGAGGGATGCCACAGGTAGAGCGTGAGGTGGAGAAGAGAAAAGGACCCATTTGCACTTGGGAGGGTCTGTTTGAAAGGAAGGAGGTCAGCCATGCCAGCGCCCAATCTGTGATGCCTAGGGTATCATTGAGATGGTTTATGAGGATGGAGTGGTTAACTGTTTCAAAGGCAGACGAAAGATAAAGGAGGATCAAAATAGAGGGTGTGTTTGATACCCTGGAACCGTACCGGTGGTCATGTAGGCAGCCAGCGATTTCAGTGAGGAGGGTCAGTTGGGGGATGACCAGCTTCTCCATGAGTTTGCCCAAAAAAGGGGTGCTAAAGATAGGGCAATAGTTAGCCGGGCAAGAAGGGTCAGCAGACATCTTTTATAGGAGAGGACCGCACAAGTGAGTGCTAAGGGGGGTGTGGGAAGGAGCCAGTGGTAAAGGTAATGGTTGCAGAGATCAGCCAAGTCTGGGGCGAGAGAGCTGATGTTGTCCTTGATGGTTTGGGAAGAGCTGGGGCAGCACCTGTTTAGACGAGACTTATAAAGAGTGGACAGCTCTAGAGATCTCGTCTGGTGCAATGGGAGGGAAGGAAGAGAGTATGGGGGGAGCCAAGGGAGCCAATAGAGGGGGGGCAGATGACAGAGAGGACAGGATGTCCTAGGTTTTGGAGGAAAAGTGAGCAGCCAGTGCAGTGCAGAGGGCCTGGGACAGAGGAGGAGGGGAGGAGACTGCAGTAGGATTGGAAAATTCCTTGCAGATTTGAAAAAGTTCAGCCGTGTTATTGGTGGCTCCAGAGATTCGGGCTTGGACATGAGCCCTCTTCTTGGATCAGATGGTGAGACGATATTGCCTTTGGAGTAGGCAGCAGGCCAGTTTGATAGAGGATGAGCTAGATGCCTGCCACTTCTGCTCTGCAGCTTTGAAAGCTGCCAAGTCGGAGTTATACCAAGAGTTGCATTTGGCGGCAGGCTTCATGCAGATCCGCGTGACGGGGTCAAGGATGTCCAGTGTGTTAGAGATAGAGGGATGGAGGTTAGTTAGAACAGAGTCAGGGGGAGAGGCAAATGAAGGGGGCAGAGGAGGGATGAAGGAAGAGGCAAATCCAGCGACGGACACACTCCTCATCAGTCGGATATCGAGAAGGGGACTGGCAGTGTGGGCAGAGTCATCAAGGGACAGGGGAGGTCAAGGTGGGAAGAGAGGAGAGAGTGGTCAGACCAGGAGAGAGAGGTAGTAAGAGCATTTGAGAGTGGGATGTGTGTTGAGATGAGAGCATCCAAGGTGTGTCCGGCAGAGTGGGTTGAGCCAGAGGGAAGTATAGTGAGGGAAAGAGAGACGCAGAGGTCACGGAAGAGTACAGTTGCCACATCTGGAGAGTCAAGATGGATGTTAAAGTCCCTAAGGAAGATAGGTTTAGTGTAGGAGGCTAGAATAGAGGAAGACAGGTGCCCATTCTGAGAGGAAGAGGGAGGTCGGTCCGCGCGACCTGATGATAGCGAGAGTAAGAGAGAAGGTTGGAGAGACAGATAGACTGCAGATTAGGCTTTCAAAGGATGAGTAGGTTTGAGTGGGGATGATCGAGGCAGGAGGCCGTTCAGGGAAGATCAGAGCCACATCACCACCAGACCGGGAGGGCCTGTGATTGAACAGGATCTTGTAGCCCTCAGGGAGGAGAGTGTTAAAAGCAGTGATGGAGCTGGCCTGAACCACGTCTCGGTGAAAGCAAGGGCGAAAGTTCAAGGTATTCAAGGAGGCAACAGATGTTAGAGGAGAGTTTGAATGCAGAGCAAGAATTGAGGGTAGCTAAGTGAAGCTGGCTGCCTCCTTTATAGGATTTGCGAGGAGGGGCAGAGGGGTGGGGTGCCACCACTGGGTGGGTGTAGCAGGGGGATGAGGGATGGAGGGGTGTCAGGAGAGGGGGGAGTTGAAGAGAGATGGAAGACACCTGCCAAGAAGGAGGAGGTTGGGCTGAGAGCCCTGGACCATGATAGTGCCATTGTGATAGACATTAATGATGCACTTGGAAGCCGCGAAGCGAGCCAAGAGCACTTCCCATCTGGTGCCACCAAAGGGGAGAGGACAGAAACCATATGGGGAGTCCATAAGTCAGAGGAAGGAACAGCAAAGAGAATGTCAGTGATAGTCTGTCTGGAGGAAGCACTGATGTAGGTGTCTGCAAAGGGCAGACCAGGTTTGGATTGCAGGAGTGCCTTTTTAAATGTCTTCCTTATAGACTTCGTGAGAGAAGGAGGGTAGGTGATAGAGAAGCAATTAGAATAGATAGGGGAGACGGAGAGCACCATGGGGGCAGAGACAGAAATCGGAGGATAGCAGGTGAGAGGGTTAGAAGCACTATGCAACAGTAGAATCTCACCAGGCGGCTAAGCAGACAAAATCATTGCGCACACTAGAATGCCCAGAATCAAAGATCATTAACAAATTGGAAAGCACACCTGAATGCGAATTTGCCAGTAAGCACTAAAACGCAGTATAAAATGGAGAATGGATAGTTGGGAAGCACACCTAAATTTGAATTTGCCGCTGAACACTAAAAGCAGTACACAATGGAGCATGCACAGTTGGAAATTGCACCTAAATTCTAATTTGTCAGTAAGCACTACAAGCAGTACAAAATGGAGGATGCACAGTTGGAAAGCACACCTAAATTCTAATTTGTCAGTAAGCACTACAAGCAGGACAAAATGGAGGATGCTCAGTTGGAAAGAACACCTAAATTCGAATTTGCCAGTAAGCACTAAAAACAGTACAAAATGTAGGATGCACAGTTGTAAAGCACGCCTAAATTCGAATTTGCCAGTAAGCACTAAAAAGCAGTACACAATGGAGGCTGCATAGTTGGAGGGCACACATGAGATTCACAATTATGATTTACATTTTTTTTTTGATTGAAGCAGGGCATTAACAAAACAGCATTGAGCCTTCAGAAAGAGGCACAACAAGATGCATATTTCAGCAGGTGCAGAGTTAGAGTTTACAGTTAGACAGGTAGGGAAAGGAGCAGGAAACAACCAAGGCAGTCACAGTGTGCCAGGGAGGTGTGATGTCCAGGCCAATGTGCTCCATGTTGCTTACCAGAGCAATTTGTCAGAGAAGGATTTTGATTTGTGGGCAAAGAATGCAGTGGTCCCAGGCAGTGTGAATCAATTGGCAATGCTGATAAATGGTAGGGGTCACAGACTAGTGGCAGGGAGGAGTGCTCCCTCCAGCTCCGGACAGGTCCAGACAGGTTCCTCAGTGCAGGTCTTGATACAGTGCCTGATGGAACGGGCAGCCATTTTCAATTGGTTTTCCCTTCAGTGGAGATGAGGGCCGGAGGCCTTACCTGCATCTCTGAAGAGCAGGATTCCATTGGTTAATGTTGTCGGTGCAGGAGGATGAATGTTGCTCCAAGCAGACTTGCCTCATAGGACGAAATTAGGCTGATGGCAGTAACTTCCCTATCAGCACCGCCAGAACCAGAGGTTCTCCCACTATTATAATCCATCAGTTGCAATTGGACTTTAATACTCCTCAATTGTAGTGTATGTAACTCAACTTATGCTTTTAAGTTATCATATAAAGCAACAAGTGAGCTTAATACGACGTTAAGAGCTGATACCGAGAGCAATGTGAGCCAAATGTTATTATCCATTTCCATGAGCGTATGGAATGTGGGGGAAGACAGAGCTTACTGAGGGAATCGAGTCGAAGACCACTTCTTCCCCATGTTCAGATAAAAGTGCCAGCAAATCACTGACATTAAGAGCATTAGGCTGTGACAGGCTTGGGTTGTTCCACACTGGAACTCCGTTTGTCAGGTATATTTCTTCCATAGCTGCATCCTGTACCAGGTCTGATAGGCTACCATCAGCTATAAAGTTGCTTTCCTCACGCTCCCGTGTTTGAATTTCTCCAGCCATGAGGGTAGAAATCCGTAATTATTTTACTGGACTTCACTATGCTAGGTATTTGAACTGCTGAGCTTTTAGAACTTCTTCCTCTGGAGTCATCAGTCTCAATTGTGATCTCGCCTAATCAAGCTGGTACTTCTGTGGCAGGTTCTAGCGCTATGGGATTACTGCACCCTTCGGAACTCTGAAGGACTGGGGACAGAGTCGCACGGGCTTCAGGGCTAGTATCGGAAGCATTCAGATGATCGACAGATACTAACCGTCCTGGTACAGGATCATCTGTTAATAAGTGGATTACTGTGAAATAATCACAAAAAAATTACCTACTGAGAAATGACTGAATTTAATTTGATTGAATTTGCTTTTTTTAAATGCAGGGGGAGACCCCCGTTTCCCCCGCTTCCCCCTAACTTAACCTATCTCATCTATTTTTAATAAAAAAATTGACAAAAATACCTAACGAATTCGACCCCAAAAATGTGGTCATTTCTCGTTAGGTATTTTTGTATTCGATCATTTCTGCAGATACCTTAATAAACAGCCATAGAAAACCGATTTACTTTGCAAGTTGTACATTATGACAATTTAAAATGAAACAAGTTGCAACCTTACCAGGGAGACTCTTAATTACATACTTGAAGAGCCGCTCCTTACCTCCAACTGCCTCTAACTGCGTGAACACTCTTCACGCTCCGCTGGTGCTGCAAGGTTTTATGTCGACCAGTGTTGCTCTGTGTCAAGCTCCCCGTGAAACAGGTACCACAATGTCATGTTCCTCCAACTCCACTCACAAGGATCCACGCACCGCTCTGCTGGTGCAGCAATGTTTTAAGTGGGCCAGTGTTGCCTCCTTAAGCTCCCCGTGCAACAGGTACCACAACGTCAGGTTCTTCTAACTGCTCACAATGATCTCTGCCGTCCTCTATATAATGGATGATTTTAAGTAATTTCTTTGTTACAACTCGGAATTTTGTTTGTTTTGCCATTTCCTTAATCCCAATGCCTGGAACAGGTTTTCTCATATGACACTTTCAGCAAGAGTCAATACTATTTGCCATGTTGCATTTTAAATGTGAGTTTATAACCTTTTCACTATCACGTTTTTGCTGAAATTTCCATTAGAACAATCAAATTCAACATTGAAGCATGTAGGAAATGGAACAATCGCTAATGATTCAATCAATCCAATTTAGATACATTTATATATGCTTAGCAAATGAGAACAGCTGCCACGTGTTGTGCACCTAAAGGTACTTTTTCAGCAATTCTATTAACATCCTTGATTGAAACGTTTTTGTAAACTCTGAAAGTTGACATATTTTAAAAAATGACCTTGTAGAGTTAAATGGAATCTTTACTCATGTGTTTGGCCGTTCGAGAATCAGACATAATCCACAGCTATCACCAAATTACTGACACTGCTATTAGGCACATTCGCCACAACAGGGCTGACTCATGATGTTTATGCTACTTGCTCAGAGAAACATGTATCTTTGGTGCCTCAGATATTGTAGAGAATTAATGCTGTATTTGATGTTGGGTGAAGTCTGGGTGATACCTGTCATCTTGCACTGTCCCTTGACCCGGAAACTGACACAAATGAAATGACTAGTTGAGGGACGTGGAGATGTGTTACAGATGTTTGCGTAGTGCCAGTGGGATGTGGGTGAGTGTCTAATTTTATTGCTTCCACTGGGTTCCTGCTATCTTCTCCTGACAGCATCTTGTTTGATTGATGAATATTACATTATATATCTTTGAGGATATTATGAGGTTTAACTGATGATATTAACACCTTACAACAGTGATCTTCTAACTGAGGGGCTGGCCCTCCTGGTGGGTCCAAAGTGTTTCCAGGGGGTGGGGAAGTATAGGCTCTTCTGAACGAGAATATGGTGCCTGCTTTTAATAGAAAGGAGCAGAAATGGGGGGCATCAATAATTTTACACAAGACAGGGCTCGACAATAACATTTTTACTCAAAGGGGGACTTGGCATTAAATTGTTTGAATACCACTACCTTATAGCTATAGCACTCAAGGATGCATACTTAAAGAATACGTAAGAAATGGGTCCCTGCAGTTTTTTATGGGTGTGGGATTTGGGGGGTTGCCTGGGGGCAGTGGCCCCTAGATATACTGGAGTGATATGGTTGGAAGAAACTACCAGTCTTTCATTGAACCCCAGTGATCTCTGTTAAACTCAAATAAGAATTTTGCCTGAGACAGATGTTTACCCGCTTATTGGCTGGGCATAGTCAGGTGGTTCCATGCAGTGATCTGTTCGAGAGAGAGGTTTTGCAGTGCAGAACTCGGGGAAGAGGTATTTTAAAAGTCATTTATCATTTGTCATTAGTAGCCATTTTGAGTTTGGTGAGCAGCCTGTTTTTCCCTCGACCCTGATTAGCAGCCTTCTTCACTAGTAAGGGGGTTTAAGCCCAGAGAATTTCGAAACTCTGGGTACTGTTTGCTTTCATTTTCCGTGAGAATTTCTAGTTGGTGTTCCCTGTGAGATTGAAGGGCACACCAGTGTTTTATAAGTGCAAGCCCTGCTGCTTTGGTGTTCTGGTTGAGGTGGAGGGTGAAGGGGAGTATTGTTAGTGAGTGAGTGAAGTGTCGGTCTACCCTTTTCCCCTCCTAAGGGTGTTCGGTGTACTTCTTACGTTGCCTTTGCAGAATATGGGCAGTTATTAAATTTAAAGCAACATTGGCATTCTGGAGGATTTGCTGTTTACCGCCTCCGGTAGCTCTTTCTTAATCGTATGGGAAAACATGGCTCCAAAGATCCTGATGTCAATATAGGAAGCCTAGGTAAAGTGGCATTGTCACGCATATTATGGCAGCCTTTTGAATGCATAGTAACTATTTGTTAACCTTTGTCAAATGTGATCATCTATAAGTAAATATAACCGCAAGCCAAGTTAACTGTTAAAAGCAACTAGCTCCTGTTTTGGATGATGAATTTCCCATTCGCACAACAAATGGACGACACTTGCAGGCCGATTCATGGAATTAATGTGCGCCGAAAAAACGGCGCACGCGTGCGAAAACGTGCGATTCGCAGTGAAATAGCGTAAATCGCAGTGCAAGTGCGATTATCGCACAGAAAACATCGCACATCAATTCATGGAAGTCCGTGCACGTGCAAAATGTGGGATGTGCGCTGAAAAAGTGCATGGCGCACGCTGGCGCATGCTGGCGCACAGGTCATCGAACGCCGTGCGATAAGGCCACAGCGAATTCGCACATAGCGCGGCGCACATAACAAAAGTAGGCGTAACACGGGGCGTCACACGCAGAATGGGGAACAACTCTTGAAAATGTGGGCGTCACGGGGGAAGTACAGGAGGCAAGTGCGCAGAACGCCCACATGCTCGCCTACAACACGTATTCATGGAATCGAATAGGGAAAAACAGCGCACGGCCAAAGACATGGCGGACATGTATGGGCACAGGCCCATACATGTCCGCCACACGAAAGCAGGCGGTAGCGTCCCTGCGCAGGAAAAAAATGTGCGCCAAAGTTCTACACGCGCGAGAAGGCCCACACGCGTTCGGGCCTGGGGAAGCATGCGCGTGTATCTCAGAGGTGCGCGAGAAGTTTCACAAGCGATCGGGCCTGGGGGAGCGTGTGCGTGTATTTCAGAGGTGCGCGAGAAGTTTCACACGCGATCGGGCCTGGGGGAGCGTGTGCATGTATTCCAGAGGTGCGCGAGAAGTTTCACACGCGATCGGGCCTGGGGGAGCGTGTGCGTGTATTTCAGAGGTGCGCGAGAAGTTTCACACGCGATCGGGCCTGGGGGAGCGTGTGCGTGTATTTCAGGGGTGCGCGAGAAGTTTCACACGCGATTGGCTTGGGCGCGTGTATTTCAGAGGTGCGCGAGAAGTTTCTCACACGCGATTGGCCTGGGCGCGTGTATTTCAGGGGCTCGCGGGTGGTTTTACAAGCAATCAGGCCTGGGGGAGCGGGGTATGTGTATTCCTGGGGCTTGCGGGTGGTTTCACACGCGATCGGGCCTGGGGGAGCAGGGTACCACTCACCCGTCTGCCTTGCGTGTAGAAGAACGCGTAGCCAACACCCACCCGCTGTGAAGTGATAGCGTGTGAACCCCAACACCTGCAAAACACACGCACCGCACCCCACGAAAAGCAACGCCCGTGCGCGATACGTCACAGACGCGCATATGCGCTAAGGGCCTTTGGTCCAATGGAATCGCGTATGCGTGCTGACGAGCTTACGCGCTAAGGGCCTTTCCTCGAATTACACGCTGACGTGCAGAATTTTCACGTGCCAAATCACTCCGTATCAAGCTGGCCACGCGTAAGCACACGGAAGACCACGCTCCTGCCCAGAAGGCCGAACTACTGCCCCCCCGAGCCCCGAGCATGCTCCCACCTGCCATCTGCTGCTGCCTGACTGCCTGCTGCCCACGTGCCCTGC